>NC_087207.1:93489323-93509323 GCF_015104395.2 Macrobrachium nipponense
CCATCTCATTTCACGTTTGGCTGCAACGACGTTCTTCATTCTCATTCGTTTACTTTCATAATAAGTTATCTCTCTTCACATCTCCGAATTCAGTGGGGGGGGGGGGGGGGGGGGGGGGGGGGGGGGGGGGGGGAGGGTTAGTGCAGTAAGTGCACCCCATGCGGTGCACCGTAGGTATTACTTAAGCTTCTTTGTACTGTCCCTTTGTCCCCTAGCTGCAACCCCTTTCATTCCTTTTACTCCTTCCGCTCATATTCTCTTTCTCCCATCTTACTTTCCTCAACCTTTTCCCAACAATTGTTTCATAGTGCAACTGCGAGATTATCTTCCTGTTACGCCTCCCGGACCTTTTTACCTTCAGTATCCGTTTCAGCTCTGAGTGACCTTTGGCCTAAATTTTTCTGTATATTCTATTCCATTGTTTGCAACTTCGACATCACTTTCATCCTTGTGATCCGTTTCGTAGCGAGATTACTGCCTTGTTAAGCATACTTGAAATTTGGCCTTATTTTGCAAAATGTTGGTGTCCAAATTATTTAAGCAACAAATATGGGTAGCAAGGTATATTAGCTGATGTTAGTGTAGATGACGAATGAATAGGAGTAGCAGATTGATCAGATATTGGAGAATACGAGTTATGGGAACTAGGCGAAGGAAGGAGTTTTGTCTAAGGTCCGATAACGGAAAAAAAATGAAATAAAGTTGTGTGAGCCAAGAAAAAATTGCAGGAAATGCAGAAAGGTGTCTAAGGGGCAAAGCTTCGAATGAATATATTGATTGCAGAGTTAAAATTATTTGCAGAGTACTTGCAGTTAAAATGGCATTTTCAGAGATGTAAGAGTAGTCAAGATGATATTCATCTTTATAAAGTGAGATACGTCAGAGAGATGACTTTGTGTCTACTTGAGATCTGGACGACTGAGACCTTTTTATGGACAGATAGAATTTCGGCTGAGGCTCGGTTAGTATCATATAGTTTTCGTAGCGAATATCATGCTCTAAGTAGTCTCTCTCTCTCTCTCTCTCTCTCTCTCTCTCTCTCTCTCTCTCTCTGTTTCTGTCTCTTATTTTCTTTCTTTTTTCCCTGTCCTACCATAGGTGTGGTCGAATAGGAACACCCAGAACTTTTTCTCTCTACTGACCATGTAAATGAAGCGAAACCCTGTTAGCCTTCTTTACACAGGGCGTTTTTTTTGTCGGTTTTGTTTTTTGTTTTTTTTTGTTATGAAATGTTGAAAAAATGTGGACGCATTGAAATTTCCATTACGACATGAGAAGCTTAAAAAATCAATACTGCACCTGAGTATGTCAAAGCGTGTTATTTTGAGCTCCTTGCTTGGCTCTTTGTTTCGGAATTGAATCATGAAACCGACGGAAAAGTGGTCTTTTTGGGGTTGCTAGTGAGGAAGAGGACCCTTTTGCTATCCAACCTCTTTGATGCTTCTTTTGTCACATGAGAACGGTCTGACAAACAAGAATGATGAATAGAAGGAAATCTTTTGCATTCGTATTTGCGGTATGTCGTAGGCGTTCATTTGTTTGTTCTTGAGCCCATAAACTTTTTTTTTTTTTTTTTTTTCTTTTTTTTTGTTTTTTTTGCAATATACTTCTGGCATGCGAATCCCTTTTCTGCTGTTTCTTTCTGGATTAGGATTTGGGTTTGATATTTACGTTTTTGAAAATACAGATTCCCCCCCCCCCCCCCCCCCCCCCCCCCCTTTTCATCTTTAAAACTAAAATTAACGCTCGATAATTTATGACCAAGGGCCACAATCGTACTTTATCTCATTTAAAGGACAAACCTCTTAAGTTTAGGCTTTAGGCCACAGTCATACCAGTTACAATTCAACCTCTAGCGGGTTATCGGGAAGAAATTGAAATAAAATTAGCAAGACTTTACCCGGTCTACCTGACCGTCTTTACACGCTTGTCCCGGATGTTTTTTTCTTTTTTTTATTCATTGTGAATCAACATGACGTATCGTCCTTTTATTGATGCCAGACCTGACATTCGCGCAATGAAAGATCGTTAAGGAGAATCACGAAGCGGAGATGGAAGATAGGTGAAAGCTTGACCATTCAGAAGGAATATATTATTATAATCGGTAAATCCAATCACCGAAATGTGTAGACTCTAATAAAGTGGGATACAGAATCCCTAAAAGAAATGAGTTCACATGGGTAGGATATATGTCCCACACCTCCTGAGGGATACGACTTTTAAAAGTATCCATCAGGAGACGTGGAACATACATCCTGCCTATGTGAACTCTCTCGAGAGGCTGAGTGTTTCCAGCCCTGTGATTGGTTTATCAACAGCCAATCAGGAGCGTCGTAAGAGACTGGCCTAAACATCAAATGCACGGTTGATGTGAATCTACTGTGGCTTAAAATGCGCCAAACTTTTTCTGCATCCAGCTGAATGAGTATTTCACTAAAAGTAACATAAATTATAATCAGTGATAATACCTGAAGCATAACCTCTTACATTTAAAGAACAGTCTATGATTCCGAACGGGTTTATTTCACATTAAAAGCCGCATGGATATTCAGTTTGACCAATAAAGTTTCTGATCAGTGTTTCACAAAGGTGGTAACTAAGAGTATGTAGGATGCTATGTATGTGCATCCTTCCTCTCTCGCCTCCGCCTGAACATTCCCTCCCAACGACTTGTAACTCTCTCTCTCTGGCAAATTCGTGTCGATATCCTGAGGCTATAATGAATTATTTACGGAATTTCCCATTGCTAGTAGTTTCTGCATGTTATGTTTCTTAGAACAGTGGAAATGCAGTGCTCGCGCCTGCTATGAACCTTGGCGTTTAGGGAACTTTTGGCAGTGTCAAGAAACGAGAGAAAATTAGAAACAAAGTAAAATTATTAGTGCACAGTTATTTGCAACTTCCATCACCAATCAGACAAATATTGATATTGTAATGGACCGCACTCGATCCTGAAGGATCTGAAAAGGAAGTGGAACTGGAACGACTGACAGCAGTTGGGACGAACAAGGGAAGAAGGAGCGGAGCAAAACCAAAAAAATTGCCTTAATAACAGCTTATTATTTACAAATTTGCAAGTGAGTCGGGATTTGGGCAAAAATAAATACATGAAATCACATAGCATGAGTGAGTTACAAAGTTACAAATAAACACATAATAGATGTAGCACAACAAAGTAACTTTACTATGAAACAGTAAAATAAACTATAAACAATAGTTAAATCGGTTATTTAACGGTAGAGTCCACCAACCTCCTACGTTGTAATTTATATTTGTCTTGGGTAAAGCACGTAAAAACAGGATTTTTATTCAAAATACATTACCTGCGCAAATGAATAATAACAGAGGGAGGACAAAAATAAATTACGGTAAGTATGAATTTTTCTAAGTTCTTTGTTATTGTTTCCACTGTCACAAAGAGTCGCTCTCGTATGTTCGTATGTTTGTTTCCTTTCTACTTGACTCCTCCCCATTGCTCACCGTGACAATTTACTCCTACATGCGCAGTAGCTCCACCTACTAATCACTGTCCTCTAATTACAGCCATCTAAGTACCTCGATGTAATGTAATGCTATTGGCTAAAGATTTTGCCCAGTCACAATTCTTATATATTTTTGTACTAACTTTTCATTGGCTTTCCATGAAAGACAGCAGATTTCCCATAACAAATTTTCAGTTCAACAATGGCCTCCATGTGTGAAAGTTGTGCGCTAACAGAGATTGACGCAGTGTCATGTTTTAATCGTAATAATGAAGAAACTTTAACATTTGTACGAGAATATGCAGTCTTGCCAACAGAAGTGAAGTATCCCAAGTGCAATAAGCTTTGCACTCTAAGGTCAGATCGGCATCAATGGGAGTGTCACGCAAAAATCAGTAAGCCTAAATCTAAAATTAATCCCTCTTATTCAAAAGTATATTAGGCCCGGTAATATAATTGCGAGTGACGAGTGGGCCGCTCATAAGAAAATTAGTGACCATGGATACTGGCACTTGACCATTAATCACAGTAAAGAATTTGTGGATCCATCCAATCCAGAAATTCATGCTCAGAATATTGAGCGCTTACAGAGGGACATTAAGTCTTTTGTGCTTAGGTCCGGTATTCAGAGAGAGTATTACCAACAGTACATCTCCCGGTACATATTTATTAGGTCGGTATGTAATTCTCAGATGCTGCTTCATACTTCCTATATTGCTGCTGGGAAACTATATCCACATACCACCCAACCAGGACCCAGTGAAGCTTCCCCTACCGCCGGTCCTTCTGGCGTCGTTGCTACACATCATCAGGAATCCTCGGACTCCCAATAATATGGTAAGACAATTTGTCATTGTAAATAATTTTGGGTAGGATTTTTTGAAAGGGGAGGGGGATCGCAGGGGGGCGAAGCCCACCCCACTAGTTAAGGATAGCCTCCCCCTAGATTAGGTTAGGTTGGTTCGTTAAGTTAGATAGCTTTTCTTATTCATTATCTGTATTACCTACATTTGTAAATCGTGGTATAGGAAATGGGACGATTTAGAAAACCGAGCTCAAGATAGCTAACCTGGTCCCGAGTCACTCCGTAAGTGCTCTTTCACCATCTTATTTTTGTATGGAAAATAATTTTTTCTGTTAGTTTTCTTCTTGTTTTGTTGCGTTTTGCTGCTATTATCTTGCGCTTATTGCTCGTTTTCGTTTTCCCCCACCCAAAGCCCCCGGTTCCCAGCTGGGTGCCCTCATGACCGTTGTGATATTTAGGGTAGTGGTCAATGGAAAACAACAGTTTTGCACAAGGTAATAACATGAGATCACAACAAGACAACAAGAAAACTACCAGAAAAAAATGGTTTTCCATGCCAAAATCGCTGGGTGGACTCTAACGAAAAATTACCGTTAAATCAACAAACAGCTACATCAAAAATTAAAAACCCACAATATACTCAAGCTGCATAACCCAAAGAAATCAACATATTACAAGGAGCACACACCACAGCAATAAATCTGTAAACTATATAAATATCAAAATCACACAGCAACAGTATTACATAACTAAACAGACATCATATAATAATAATCATTATTATAACCCAGCGGTAATACACTCTCTACAGGCGGCATCACACTCTCTCTCTCTCTCTCTCTCTCTCTCTCTCTCTCTCTCTCTCTCTCTCTCTCTCTCTCTCTGAAATGACAGAAAAAATAAGGAAAACAAAGAACAAGATAAAAGTATGGATGCAGAGATACTCATTGATACTTCATATGAGGCAATAAAGCAGCATACCTACAAAGAAATAAATTACGATATGACAACAAAAAAGAAAATCCCGAAGAGGCTCTACGCAGATCTACACAATGACGGGAAAGATGAAAAAATAGACAAAAAAGACAAAGTCTGCAACCTTTTGAAAAGAGGGAATTGCAGATTTGGAGAAAGATGTTACTACAAACATCCTAAGGTATGTCACAACTATGAAATATATGGTAAATGTGCATACCTAGATGGCTATGAGGATAATTGCAGAGATCTGCATCCAAAAATATGCAAAAACCTAAAAGAAGGAAAAGGATGTAAGTTCGACAAAAAAAAAAAAAAAATGTAAATATAATGCACCCTGTAGCCATGAATCATAATCACAATAATAACCAATCAAAGTAATAAAATCCAAAATAAGAAAGAAAGGCAAATAAAGAGAGGAATAAAGAATATCAGGTAAAAGAAAAAAACAAGCCATCAACGAGATATGCAGAGGTGTCAGCAAAAAATTTCAAAGCATCAGCTCCAAGATTCTACTCAAGAGATAATAACTGTGTTTATTATGCAAGAGGAAATTGCAGATATGGAGAAAATTGCAGATTCAGACACAAAATGAATAATTATGATGAAGGAAGATCTAATATTATGGAAAAGTTGGATTTTTTAATGTCAGAATTTCTGGAAATTGAAAAAAAGAACAACATACCAGAACAGGAAAGAGACATGGGAAATCCTTATTACTACCATATTAAATGAAGGAGAAAACACGCAAACCATCATAGTGATGAATGCGCAGGGTTTAGTTACGAGTAACTCAAAAAGAACAATAGAGTACTTAGAAGAACTAACCCAAATTGAAAAGGAAAATAAAGATATAATGAATATAAGTGAAACCTGGTATTCCCAAGAGACTGGGAATGATGATCAAATAAAATAAAGGGTTCCAAACTTATAGATCAGATAGAAAAAATAGGAATCAAGGGGGAACCGCAATATATGGGAAAGACAAAAAACAAGGAAAAATATATGAGAAATATAGTAACTCAGAATGTGAACTAATAGCGGTTAGAATTTGAATCTGAAAAATTAATGAACATAGTAATATATAGACCTCCTAATACTAAAGATTTTGACTTAATAATAGAAAAATTAGATGATATATGTAGAAATCACAAGGACTGGACTATTCTCCTATCTGGAGACTTCAACTTTCCTTTCGTAGACTGGAAAGAACGAATGGGAGATTGTGGTTGTACTTATACATATAAAAAAGAGAGTAATAGTAGTGCAGAAGATAAGAGGCAGTTCGAAAAGCTATTAGATATGCTACTAGAATACAACATTCAACAAATAAATCACCTGCCAACAAGAAGGAAAATACTTTAGACCTAGTATTTGTGAACGAGATGAATTATGTTAAAGAAATAATAGTTTATAATGCGAGTATTTCAGACCATAATGTCATAGAATTAACAGTCCATTCCAAAGCAAGTGAAAACGCAGAGATAAGCAAGAAAGTGAAAAAGTGGGAAGGACATGGAAAATACAACTTCTACAGTAAAAATATAAAGGTCAGAAATAAATGAAGAATTAAACAAAGATTGGGATAACATTCTTGTAAGTGATGACATAAGGGTAATACGGAGATATTATATAAAATTAGAGAAAATAGTGGATAAATATATACCGAAGAAGAAAAGATAATCATCAGTCATGCATACCAAGAGACAGAAGGATCTTGTTCAAGAAAATCAGAAAAGTGGAAAAAAGGTCTTGCAAAAGAAAAAATGCATGGAAGTATAGAACTAAAAGTAAGATAGAAAATGCAGAACAAAAGATTATAAAATCAAATGAAAATGAAAAACGGGACTTGGAAGAAAAAACCCTAATAAATATCAAGCAAAACCCCAAACTATTATACACATACGCAAAAAAAGATGAATAAAAGAAGATAGAAATTGGCCCTCTAAGATTTGAAGGGAGATTAACGAATGAAAAAAAGGAAATTTGCAACTTATTGGCAGAACGATATAAGAGGGAATTCACCCCTAGAATAGATCATGAAGAAAATGATATAGAAGTAAGGGACGAAAATAGTGAATATTTAGCTGACATAGATATTAATGAAGCTGATATTGTGCAGGCTATTAATGAAATTAAAAATAGAGCTGCTGCAGGGCCTGATGGAAATTCCTGCTATTTTGTTAAAGAAAGTAGTTCATTCTATCACAAAGCCACTTGCAATATTATTAAGACAAAGTGTAGATACAGGCAAGAATTTATGATAGAGCACAAATTAGCATATATTACCCTACTTTCAAAGTGGATCAAGACTAGAGGCAAGTAATTATAGGCCTGTGAGTCTAACATCACATATTATGAAAGTGTATGAAAGGGTAATGAAGAAAATATTATGAAACATTTAATAAAAAATATGTTTGTTAATGGACAACATGTTTCGTACCCGGAAAAAAAAAGTACACAAACCCAACTGTTAGTCCACAGTGAGAACATATTCAAAAATATGAAAAGCGGAAATGAAACAGATGTGATTTATCTAGACTTTGCAAAAGCTTTTGACAAGGTAGACCATAATATATTAGCGAAGAATATTAGAAAACACAATATCTTGGATAAAGTAGGAAGATGGTTAAAAGAATTTTTACACAACAGAAAACAGATAGTTATTGCAAACGATGAGAAATCGGATGAAGCCAAGGTAATATCCGGTGTGCCACAAGGTACGGTGTTAGCTGCAATACTGTTTGTTATATGATGAAGACAATAAGACAGTAATTGTTAAGGATTCGGTATGAGTAGTTTTCGCTGATGACACAAGAATAAGAAATAGAGAAATTACTTGTGATGAAAACGATAGGTACGCTCTACAAAGAGACCTTAAGGAAGTATAATGATTGGGCAGAGTAAATAGGATGGTATTTAAACTCTGATAATTTTGAAAATCAATAATTATGGAGACAGAGATGAAAGCTATATGCATATAGGGCAAAACTATAATGAGACAATCCTTATTTGTGATTGTCTCCTTATTAGGGTCCCCTATAGTCATATAGCTTTCCTTCTCTTCTCTCCATCCCAATTTATTGATTCAAATTGATCAATAAAAAAAAAAAAAATTATGGAGACAGAGAAGGAAAGGCTATATGCATATAGGGGGACCTAATAATGAGACAATCACAAATAAGGAAGCAGTTAAAGACCTTGATGTGATGATGAATAGGAACATGTTATGTAATGATCAAATAGCAATTCTGCTGGCAAAATGTAAAGCAAAAATGGGAATGTTGTTACGGCACTTCAAAACAAGAAAAGCTGAACACATGATTATGCTTTATAAAACATATGTTCGTAGTCCACTTGAATATTGGAATATGATATGGTACCCACACTATCAAAAGGATATTGCACACATAGAGAGTGTACAAAGGTTCTTTACCGCTAGAATAGAAGAAGTTAAGACCTTGACTACTGGGAAAGACTACTATCCTTAAAATATATAGTCTAAGAAAGGAGAAGAGAACGCTACATGATAATTCAGGCATGGAAACAGATAGAAGGAATAGCAGAAAACATCATGGAACTAAAAATATCAGAAAGAGCAAGCAGAGGTAGATTAATAGTGCCCAAAACTATACCAGGAAAAATAAGGAAAGCACACAGGACATTAATCCACTACGCACCAGCATCGATAATGCAGCGTCTATCTGAGGAATATATCAGGAGTGAGCGTAGATGTGTTTAAGAATAAGCTCGACAAATATCTAAACTGCATCCCAGACTATCCAAGATTGGAAGATGCAAAATATACCGGAAGATGTACTAGCAACTCTCTGGTAGACATTAGAGGTGCCTCACACTGAGGGACCTGGGGCAACCCGAACAACATGTAAGGTATGTAAGGTAAGGTAAGGACAGAGACGTCGAGACAGACCCAGCTGTCAAAGAAGATGCACACAGATAATCACAGTAGTCATCGAAACAGCCCATGACTGTTAACAGGAACACATCCCAAAAACACACATGACTAACAGTGAAGTCGAAGAAACAACAGGTTGGTTGTCTCGCTGGAAACAAACTGCTCCACCAACGACTGCCTCCATCCACTGCTGTAGAAAACAGGTAGACCTATACCTACTGTTCAAAATAAGTCCCCATGCTGCTTTGCTGTCTGGAACCTGGCTGGCAGATATACTAAACCGGAGTCCTGACTGTCGATCTCAAAGGCAAGACGACAGACGGTAACTTACCCCACATGAAGAAGTAAGGAGGCAACAACCCATTATGGGCAAACGAGAATTTACATTTAAACAACCTAACATCACCACAACAATATGTATATTTTTAATATATGCATTGAGGGATTTGGAACAATGCTGAGTTACCATTGTCAACATGATATCAGGAATATCCTTTTTGCACTTAAATCTCTCTCTCTCTCTCTCTCTCTCTCTCTCTCTCTCTCTCTCTCTCTCTCTCTCTCTCTCTCTCTGGTTGTTCCTCGCTCATTCTATTGTCGTTTTTGTTTGATGGCTGCTTCCAAGTAGATAGAGTTGTTGATTTACCAGCAGTTATTCGATAGTTCTACTGATTTTCCATTTGATCTAGAATTAAATCATTTCATTTAATGGTAATTACTTTATCGCTACATTAACATCGCCAAAACTTCTAAACAATCATGTGCGCAATTGCACTATTCCCACTCAGACTTTTATGCATTAACTTGAGTTGGGTCTGAAATCAATATAATGAGCTGTAAAGAGGACAGAATACAGCCATTCTTCTGATTTAGTTCTCTCGTTGGAAATGGGACAGGAAAATCACGCATAAAAATTACATATTACGAAAGATCAAAGCACGAAGCAGACCTGTTTACGGACTTTAATGCCATTCGAGGATTTTCCACTCATTTCTCTTTACTCACGGACGGTCTGGAAACAGTTATAATGATCTACTAAGTGTACAGTACCATAACATAAGACCAGTGTTTAATTGTCGACTCAGCTTTGAGGTATGCACGTGACTGAGTAATTACTAAGTATTTTTTTTTTTTTGTAGATTAACTCACCCTTTCTCTCTTACTCCCACATAATCTGTCCCAGATCGACGACAGGGATCTCATTTCTGTCCCTTCAGACTTCCTTACACACAGCTTCTTATTGCTGTGACCTCGTTCCTCTTCGTTAGCCAGATGTAAGATGGAGAAACCTGTCTGCCTCGTGGCGGAGAAACAAATAAATATTTCAGCTGACATTTCTACACAACAACAATGGATAATTGCAAACCGGTATTTTCTAAGGGTTATTGGCCAACCGACATTTTTTCTTATTTGCTTTAGTTGCTTTAGAATTTATCATTTTAGTTTTTTATCTTTCTTTTGACATTATTTATTAGGTGATGTACACTGTCTTTATCTGCGTTAATCTTTTGCGTAGGCTCATTGAAAGACGGATGTCGTTATGGGACCATGAGAAAACACAGAGGCTGTGTAGATTTCAGATTTTATTTATTTCTATTTTTAAATCCATTGCCGAAATTCAAGCTTCCAATGATATGGTGTTCATTAGGAAGAAGTGAGACGAAGTAAAGTGAATTACAGAAAGTGACCCCACCCTTATTAAAAATGGAAAAAAAGTTAGTTAGTAAATCAAGAATGATAAAAACGTATTAAAAATTAAAAAATGGAGGGAGGGAGAATAATATTAGGATAGTAAATGTATTGCGCCTTCGCTTGAACATCTCAAGTTCCAGTTGCAAGACTTCCTCCGGGAGGCTGTTTCTACAGTCCAACGGTGTGAGGAATTGAGGACCTCTGGAACTGAGAATTTCGACAGCGAGGCACATTTGATGCATATTGGTGATTCTGCTGTTCAACGAATCTGGTCGCTCTCGGCAGGTGAAGGGGCGATCTTGGATCAATGTGAATATGAGTCTCGATAAAAATCTCTTGATGAAAATATGTCGGAATAACACCAGTAAATGGAAGAATAATTTGGGACTAGTTCACGGTAACTGAATAACATTATTTTCTGGCCTTATACCTACCAGAGGGAAGGAAATGGTTGGTGTATTTACATTCACTTTTGATATATGTTTTTCTTCACCATGTGGGCAGCGCACTTTCTCCGACTTCAGGCAGAAGATTATAATGATGTTCTGTATTCGGTATCGCTCAGGGGAATAAGGCAATATCGTGAGGAAGAAGAAGAAGAAGAAGAAGAAGAAGAAGAAGAAGAAGAAAAGAGAGAGAGAGAGAGAGAGAAGAGAGAGAGTAGGAGAGAGAGAGAGAGAGAGAGAGAGAGGCAAATGTAACTTTGGACATATTAGCTGTTTTTCATAATTATAATCCTTTTTATAGTTTTGAGTTTTCAAGCCAAAGTGACTCACTTTTGATACCCTGTAACATGTCAGACTGCTGCTCGTCCTGTGTTGTCTCATGTTCAAACCAAATGTCCTCAAAAGATGAGGTTAATTAGAAGCTCTGAATAATGTCAGAATCTGTGAACCCCCTTTTCTCAGAATGGGAAAAAATGGCTTCGAGAGGAAGCCACGAAGCAGGAATATCTGTGTCGATTTACGTTCAGTTTTATCAATGCTTAAATTAGAAATTATGGCCTGCATCAAAAGATTAAGGTATACTTTATGGGAATTAAGGCAGCGTCGAAACGCTTATGGGAAAAATAACAGCCAAGATGGATCGATCAGTATGATATTTGCATGAGAGTTAAAGAAGAAGGAAATGTTGGAATCCCCTTTGAGATGGAGTCTTTATCACCGACCCCGAAAGGATTTAGATGCATGAAACAGGGCAAAAGACGATATAAAACTCAACAAATAAACGAACTAATGATATGATTAGTGTTAAAACTGAAGGAAGGTTACGATATGACCACGACATTAGCGCTCTTTATGGGATTACACAAGAATCATAGGATTATGCTCTCTCTCTCTCTCTCTCTCTCTCTCTCTCCTCTCTCTCTCTCTCTCTACTCACACACAACAAACACACACACACAAACTTTCTCTCTCTCTCTCTTTCTTATACAAGCAGACATACGAAAATACTAACTTGGTATATTTGCAAACACTCTAGATGAGGACACTTTTTATGACAATAAACTGATAGTCAATCTAAACGAGCCAAATCTAATAGTATCATATTGGATACTACTCAGTTTTCTAGGAGTTTTATCTTACTTGCTACTAACATATGGAATAGTTTGCCTACTGCAGTTGGTGAATCTTCTGATTTCCAAATTCATTCTGTTTTTCGGATGATGGCGTCTCCTGAATTCTTGTGTATCAGTTTTATCGTTTATTCCCTCGTATTTATCTATTAATCACCTTTTCCTGCAACTTGCCCTCTCTGCAGGATGATTTCTCGTTGGGCCCCACTCTTGGTTTTATTAAAGTGCGTTTGAATCTGTTCAAAAGGGTTTCATCTGAAGAAATATTTTCTTGGATCATAACAAATCAAGACTACCTTTTGTTTATAGATCAAACTTTGCTAGAAAGGTCAGTTAGGTCAGCAAATCAAGCTCTGAAATAAAACAGAGTGACGTAATGTTAAATCTTGCACAAGGAATAGAAAAAAGAGGTGTGGTTATAGAATAATATGTTGTGTACTTCTTGGAAGACTGGAACAGTTATATATGTACAACTGAATGGCTTTTATAAAATACTTGAATCTCTCTAAGTAATTCACATGTATCCTTATAAAGGCATAGCATAACTATGAGGTTAGGATTTTCTTATATCTTAAATAAATAAATTAAGCTTGGAGTCTCAAGAATGGTATCTTTTGGTATTATTTCTTGAATAATTTTCAGTTAATGCATTAAGAAAAATATTTTTAGTTTTTAAATTCAGCCATATGTATTTAATTTCGCAAACGCCAGAGGAAAGAATTTGTTCGTACGTGAGTCGTGGAGAAAGTTAGTCCACTCAAATGGTTCCAACTTCTTTGTAAACTCAGTTACCTCAGGAAACTTTGTTTTTAGTCTGATACAACTGCTGAGTGATTTACTTTTGCTTACTGGTCAGGCTTTTTCTTTAGGGACGATAGATTAGTGAAATACAAGATTTTTTTTTTCATGAAAGGGTGAAAATCATTAGAATAATTCTAATATTCTGTGTCATGCTGGATTATCCTGTGAATGGACTGTCACTGTTACAAAATGCAGGTTCGTCTTCGATATTGTTATTGTCTGTAATGTTTTTCCTCTTCTCTTGTGTTCGACCAACATCATACCGTTCTCTCGGGTCCATATCGATAGCCTAGTTTTGGAATAAAAAAAAAATGATCAGTGTCATTTACGAATTACCTCTAACTTTGCCTCCTTATTTTAAAATTGACAAGTCTACAAGAAATCTAATAATAAATTAAAAGAAAAAAATTCCTTCTTGGTAATTGGATTAGTGATAGAAACTATCTGAACACTATTCTGGAAAAATGATTTTCTGCACTGTGTGGGGAGTAATAAATAATATTTTCCCTTCGTTTTTTTCTCTTCACAAAATATACTTGTTAATCGTACGACACAAGGCAAGCGTGATGGAAAATCAAATGGATACCTATGGTATTTACTGGCAACAACTATTTGCTTTAACTTGGACATGACAGTCGCCACTTGAAGCTCGATATTGATTTTTTGACTTCTGATTTGCATCAAATTTTATAATTGCTCACTACAATATACTCGTGGGTTCTTGATTAACATTAAGAGTACCCTTGGAGTTTTTGTATAAATTTTGAGGGTTTGAACACGTAAGTACATTTTGTCCTTCGAAGGGGCGACTAGACTGTAACTTCTTTTATATGCCACGAAACGTATGAGATTCCCATTGCAATAACTCAGGTTCTAAAGCAGTTCTTTTTTAAAAGCTTCACTGAACACCACAACAAAAAAGAAAAAAACTAATTAATATATTTCGTCTGGGCCAAGTGACTGCATCAAGCACAAAGATTAAAACGAAATGAAGAAATATTCTTGAACGAAGAGTACCTTTGAGGATAATATATAGTAGGTTGGAACCGTTTTTTATGACTATTAAAAGGCCCACTTCCTGTAATTAGAGTGGGTAAAAATTATATATTTCCTGGTAAACTGAGAAAAATCGTTTGTATGATACGAAACAGGAAGAGGTTAAGAAATTTTTATATCCATATCTCAGGCCTTTACAGGTGGTTATAATTCTTATTCTTCATAAAATAAAAAGAATACTCTTGAAAATATAATCACATAATAAATGGAAACGATAGAACCGCTCTTGTCCGTTCACAACGGATTTCAAAATCATGAAATTCTTCTGTTAGTAAATTCTGGGTCTTCCAATACCTATTCCATCCTAACATCCTGCCAAACGCTTTTGTCTCAGTTGCTCTTACTATTAATTAGTAGGTTTTGTTACTCTTCTTCGAGCTTGGTATCAATTGCTGATACTAAATAATAATGAGATATCTCCACCAGCAGAGTTATTTATCACCTTAGTGTCCTATCAATTCTACTTACTTACAAGTGTAAAAAAGTATTACATGAGGGTTCCTCCTGGGCTATGGTTGTTAACATCAATAAGTATATGTTCAGAGATTATCAAGGGTATTAACTAGGGGACAGAGATTTGTAGTGTCATATCCTTGACCCAATAATAGTTGTTGATCACAGAAACATGATTTTTTTTTTTCATTATTATTGTATTTGTTGTTGTTGTTGATAAACACCAAATCTCTGTTCTAGTGTATATTAGTTACAATGTATTTTGCAAACTTTTAGATGATATTTTCATTCTCTTATTGTTATCATGATGTAAATACTGTTTAAACATTATTCTTCTTCGTACGGAACTTGTACTTCGTAAAATCGAATAATTGGTCCATAATGACTTCGTCAGATCTCAAAGGAAGAACACAAATTAGCGAGCGATGTTAATCACAGGGGATCCACATGAAAGCTAATTGTCTTAATGAGTTGAACGACATCATGAAATCTCAGAAGAAGAACACCAATTAGTCAGCGAGTAATGTTCATTACTAGTCGTTGACATGGAAGTAATTGCTCTAATAGGGCGACTCGAAGAAGTTTGTTCCATTGGATCTTTCTGCTGGAAAACAAATATTGCGGTTTTGTTCAATTTCTGTCAAATATTTATGACTGAGGGAAATAAGGTGCTACTAATGAGATCATACAAAGTATTATTTCCCTTGCCAGTTACATATCCTATGCTCAGTGTGGAAAAACAACTTATAAGAGTGGCTGTTTTTTCTTAACTGTTTTTTGAAGCTCCGCGTTTCCTTTCAGTAGACAGTTCACATACATAGCCTACTGCTGGAATAGAATATTATATTTTTTTGTTCTGAAATTCTAAAGTTTATTTCAATTGATAAAGCATCTGGGCATTCTCTTATACTTAGAATTAAACGTTCAAGCCGCTTTTAAAAATTTATATAGACGTCAGTAGTTGATAGAAGCTAGTAATTCAATGAAAATAAGAATTCTGGAAGTGAGAAAAACATCAGCAAAAGCTTAGTTAACTTCAATTTAATTCCGAACCGTTATGACCCATTATTGAGTGAAATGATTTTTGTCATGGCAACATAGAAAACAACGAAGTTGCTGACTCAAAATGAATTTCCTTTGCAACAGCGTTGAGTAAATTCGATTGATTACCCAGCTTTATCGCAAATGCGCTCAAAGGGGATATATATTTACTACAATTTAAGAGGTCTTCGATATATATGTATGTATATATATATATATATATATATATATATATATATATATATATATATATATAATGTTACAGAGAATTTGTGAAATCAGGGATCTCGCGAAATCCTTAGGAACATTTGAACTCCGAGGCTAGTACTAAACACAGTGAAACAGTGATTCATTTACATTATTTCGCCGTATTTAGTACTAACCCGTGAGGGATCAAATGTCCTGAAGTGCATTTGATCCCACAGGAGCTAGTACTAAGCCACGGCGAAACAGATTGACCCCCAAAGGACTAGTACTAAACACGACGAAACAGTGTAGATGATTCACTGTTTCACCGTGTTTAGTACTAACCCCCTCTTGGGTTAAATGTTCCTAAACGAAATGGTTATTTCACATATGCCATAGGAATTTCGTATTTCACATACACACACACACACACACACACACACACATATATATATATATATATATATATATATATATATATATATATATATATATATATATATATATATATCATATATACATATATATATATATATATATATATATATTATATATATATATACTACATACATACATACATACATATACCCAGGCCGGGCAGATACACTTAGGTCTTTCAATTGCAATTCCCCTTAGTGTAAGTTACTCGCTAGTATTATATTAGGTGTTGTTCTTGGCTTATCATTAATGAGCTAGTCTACCGTGTATATGAAAACCAAAAAACCTATAGAAAATTATGAGGCGAGCCTGAACATAGCAATGTAGATGCTAAAAATATATGTCAGGAGTAAATACAAAGAAATTATAACTGAATGAAAGGCCAGGTTTGTCCCGGGACAGATGAACCAAGGAGGGTTGCAGAATATTGTGCCCAATTTTGGGAGAGTGAGTCCTGGAGTGTCTATGGAACCCAAGAATAAACTAGAACGAGGAAATTTTGATTAGCCAATCACGGGGCTGGAAACTCTCAGTCTCTCTCGAGGGTTCACATAGGCAGGATGTATGTTCCATCTCTTCTGAGGGATGCTTTTGAAAGACGTATTCCTCAGGAGAGGTGGAACATAATCCTGCCTATGTGAACTCTCTCGCGAGACTTGATAGTTTCCAGCCCTGTGAGGGGCTTATGAACAACCAATCAGGAGCGTCGTAAGGGACTGGCCTAGTCATCATTTGCACGGGTGATGAATATCTACTATAGTAAAGGAAGAATGGTTGAAACCTTTCATATAATATTTTTTTGTTTAATCTCTTCATTCTAACTAAAATGACATATACTTCCCATTTGATGAAAACGTCGTATCGCTTTTATAGAAAAAACTAAACCTTGCGGAAAAGTGTTTCTGATTCACGCTCCTGTAAAACTCCTCCTCCTCCTCCTCCTGACTGCTGCTGGTGTTGCTGGTCTGGAAGTCTTGGAAGACCGATGGATGGATGTATTGGACTTCCAGGTAATCGATGACGGGAGAAATGTGTTTGCGGCCAATGTGCTTGATATCGGGAAGCAGGTAAAGTTCCATTCGCCTTATTGGCTATTTTATCAGGACCGTCTTTTCCGATACCCGATGGTCTTTTGTTTGTGACTTGCATTCTCCCGTTTTCTCTCTTGTTTATAGGTAACGATCGATCTTTTTTGGCAATTCCGTCGTTGGAACCAGTTTTCTTTTCTACGAAATGAATTCAGTCAGATTTTCCTGTCACCATCTAGCATTTTTTTTTTATCTGTCAACTTTATTCTTGACTTTGTTTTTGATGGAACCTAATGGAATATCCGGCAAACCCTCAAAGAGTGATTCAAGTTTCATGGGGCTCTCGGGACAACGCGATGTTGAGTAGGACATCTAGTTATTCTACCTACAACGAAAGTATATATAAAAACGTTTTAAACTTGATTAATCCCTCGTACGCCAGGTGAAATTTTGTAACACGGAATGCCAGGCGGGGGTCTGTGAGACTCCAAATTGAATAATGGATATCCTTCACCTTATTGAGGTTGCAACAATGGTTTCTTTTATAAAGCTTACCAACAATATATCCTTATTTTCCTTTTATGTCTTTTGTTTATTTATTTGCTTAAATTCAAATCCTATTTTTTTTATATTTAAGTGGTTTGTTTTTATATTCATGGGGGTGGGTTTTTTTCATCATTCTTATTCATGAAACTTGTTCATAACGTAATAACACAAATGTTTGAGCAGCTATTGTGCCATAAATCTTAATTAGAGAAAGTATCATGGAAATGAATAGACACAAAAATTCGAGCTTAATTTTCATTCTGATCATAAAATTCATTTACATAAGAAACTCTTAAAACATTATTTTTTAAAACTATTCTAATTAATGACTAAGCACAAGATTATGAAATGAAATAAGTGGGAAACATAAAAGTATAATAAATATCGAAATTGTAATTCGAAAAAATAATTATTTATAATTGATCGGTAACATTCAAACACAAATTGAGAATGAGTGCTCATCACAAATAGTTTATAAACAGTTTGGCATAACTTTTTGTTGATGCTGATGTCGAAATATCATCATCATTAACAAATGCCTTCATACACATCTTAACATGATTTGGCATATATCTTCCAGAAGACTTCCAAATGACATTTTATTTGTGACAAGCATAACCAATCTACTAACTCTGTTAAGAATTTGCTCCGCCCGCGTGGCCTTTATATGCAGGAGGAATTTTCATCATGAAACCGCAAAGGTGTTGTCACAAGCAACTTCCAACATCCAATAATATATAGTCAATGGCCATCTATTATATGCGCTACACGAGTAGTTAGTTCTTCACAAGCTGATCTAATTGATCAACACCTCCTTTGTTGCATTGTAGTCAAGTAGTAACATGCGGTTTGAAAGGTTTCTTCTGGCTCTATGCCCCTGTTGAAATGCATAGAACTTAGTAATAAAACAGTCGCCTCTTTCTTCGGGAGTAACTACAGATCATAATTCGATTTTCCTTGAAAAGCCAATTCTGTCGCGTAAACCTAGCGATCCTTTGATCTTTGAAATGATGGAGGAATTTCCTTTTTATTCTTCTTCAAAGTACCCAGCATTGTAAGATTCTTGTTAAGAAGCTCTTAACTAGGCTGTAATCTGTAAAAAGGTTGTCTGTAGTTACGTTTCTACCAATATTTTCAATGGTTGTTATTAGGTCACGAACAACTCTTTATGGTTGCCCGCTTTCAGCTTTCCATCACTTTTTCCAACGTAAACTTGAGAATTTAGAAAGAAAGCATTTGTTGTTTCTTCATCATTTCTTCCTCCTCCCCCACAGAACAATTTCACTGGCACAGACATGATGAATAAAAATAAAGAATAAAGTAAATTGTAAAAAGAAATCCATCTAACACAGATTGCCCAGTGGGGTCTCCGGAGATCGCAGTGAAGTTGCTGCCATGCAATTCTCAAACTAGACAATTATACATAACGAAATGTTGTGACCTGTATAGTAAACAAAGACAAACATCAGGAAAGGAAAACTATAATAAAACAATAATTAGTAAATTGGCAATATTTAAAAATTCTACGGGGTCATTCTGACCCCTCGTGGCGTGCGAAGGATTAACATGTTTCAGCTTATGCCACTTTCACTAAAGCCCTTTGATCTCCTTCACTAGTTTTCTTATTTAAGCTTTAAAATGAACTGCGTTACATCTCAGAGAGGTCGATAAAGGTAAAAAGTGTCAACTCTTGCTTAGCCACGGTCAGACAAAATTAGACAAAGAGTTGAGAGAGAAATCTACTATTGACCGAGCTTAGGTTAACACAGGCAAACCCCAACCTCTCTAAATATTTTCCAAATTGCTTTATTTTTTTTTTACTAATTACAATATATATGTAGTTTTATCAAGTAATGTTGACTGCATTCTCATAAAGGTTGCATGACTACATAATAGTAGATGGGTGCTTGGAGTGTTATTTCTGCTTCACTGTGTTAATTTGGACTCTTTGATATCAAAGACATATTTAACATGATTATGACACTATATACAAAACATTCATTCG
>NC_087207.1:93514323-93521823 GCF_015104395.2 Macrobrachium nipponense
GTATATGCAACCCATGTTCAAGGAAAGCAGGCACAAAAACACTCCAGAAAAACTTAACAGTATTTATTACAAAACAGAAAATAAATTTAAATCAGCCTGCGGGTTCAAGTAAAATACACACAACAATACAGCTTAAAGCAAGAGGACTAAATACCAGGTCCTCAACGAGCCACAAGGCATCCTAAAGCTAATCATCTAGCCCTAACAGAAATTCAGAGGAGGAGAACAAATACTTCATAAGTCAGTGAGGATCCAAATATAAGCCGGCCAAAACTATCCTAAATAACAAAAGGCTGAAGGAAGTGGAAGATATCAAAACAAGGAAAACCTTAAATTTACCTACCTAGCCATATAACTAAAGATATGTAAATATTATCCACCAATAAACTATAAACAATAATGGCAACAATAAGCTTATAATATAAACAAGTAAAAAACTATGACAACGTATATGTATATATATAATATATGTACTGCACGTACACTGACAGTTCTAATCCTTACGTCGGGGATGAACAACTGAAGACGGGTCGAACTAGGAGTCCATAGCAAGCACCCAAACTGCTACTAAAGGGATGGACACGATCGCCAGGACAAAAGGGGTATAAGGCTCCTCGAAGGAAATAACATCTATACTGCCTTACTGGCGATTGCCTCCCCTACGTATCTCCTTACGAGCCAGCGCTCACACACATCCCCGAAGAAAAGCAGAAGGACGAAGGCAGAAGTGGCAGGTGAATCCGTAATCAGTACCGGGATCCAGCGACGGTACCAATATCCCGTGGGCTCCTCCGACGGAATAAGGGGTAATACGAGAAGTCGCAAATAGCTTACGCTTCTGCGGAACCCCGTAAAGCGGACACTATGGTCGCAAGTGAAACGAAGAGCCGTGATCTACAGCACCAGAGTCGCAGGTGACTAAGGCACTACGAACGGTCGTGAGGAAAGATTCCAACAGCGCCGTTTCCAAAATAAACTGCCAAAAGGTCGTCCTCCAATAATCCACAAAAGCTGCTCAAGGGGATGGTCTGACAAGGAGCGTTCCAAAGCCCGAACTTCCGCGGGCCAGACCATCAACGTTCACAGTACAGCTACGAACCATCCACCGTAGCTCAAAAACAAATCACAAAACAATCGTTAGAACGATAGTTCACAGAAATAAACAAGGGAGGAGGAGGCGCTCAATAACACAAAAACTCTTACATTAACTACAAGCATTTGGCTGCTTAAGCAAAAGAAACATAAAAGTAAACAAGGCTGATTTAAACTTGATAAATAAAAACAAAAAACACGTTAATGTAATAATATATATACGTATATATATATATATATATATATATTATATATATATATATATATACGTATATATATATATATATATAATATATATATATATATATATATATATATATACGTATATATATATATATATATATATATATATATATATATATATATATATATATATATATATATATATATATACGTATATATACTATAATAAGGTTAATTTTTTTTCCATTATTATAAGAGAATTTATTCCTTCACTCTCCACAAAACTGGAAAATTCATTTCAAAAAATCATTTAGGAACGTCTCCTGACTTCAAATTATGCATAACGCCTCGGAAAAAGTATTTGGATTACGTTCGTCATGAAATTACTTTTTTATACGAGGTTGTAAAATATGTAAAAACGCTAGAATATAATCTTTCATGTTTTTTTATTTTTATTTCAGTAGAAGAGTTGTATGTTTCTGCGGCCCTTTTCTGCCGAAAAGAAAATTTTTGTTTGTTTTATTTAATTTACTTCCGTAAGATAATTCTTTGTATAAAGTCAAAATAAACTTGTGTTTGAAGTGCCAGCAACCGATCTACCAAAATAATGTGATCCACTCTTTCAACTTTTAATTATTTTTAAATTCCACCATTTACAAAAGGCATTCATAACCACCGCATTCTTCTTACGCAACGTGTCCTACAGAATCGGTTCATCATAGCAACTTAAACATTTTTTTTTATTTGTATTCACCTTCAGTACTTCAGGTCAATAAAAGAGTTAGCTCAGCAATCATTTCAAACATTCCCATTTAGGTTTCCATGGGAAGGTTGTCCAATAAGATATTCTAACACTGACTCTTGCGTTGATATAAAAGACCAGTCGTCATTTCCCTTTTAGAAGAATTCACATTGAAGATCATTATCATTATGGAAGTAGATGATCTCGTCATCAGTCAAATCAATTAAAAAATATGTAGGATCTACACAGTAGATTACATTCATTAACTTTATATTGACTGCAGTAAAGGTAGTCGTGCTCATTTGCATTAAAATCTTAATTAGTAGTGTTCCTGCCACACCTTAGGATGAGAACATAAGTGTAAAAAAAAAAATGTTAAAAATCATTGGAATGGTCCCTTACGATTGATGACTCACCTTGAAGTTTGATAACAATTCAAATCCGTATTAGGGCGAAGAGACCCTTTGCACCTTATTTTAGAGGTAAACTTCTGTTGATATGAGACTAGTCCCAGTAAAACTGACACTGGCTGTCACTTATTTGGAATAGGTTGAGGATATTAAAAATATTGAAATGATGGAAAATATGATTAGGAAAAGTCATTCGTAGTTATATTTTTGTCATACGATCTTTATCATTTGGAAACTAGATTGAAATGGGCACTTCAAATATGCTATGTCTCTGTTTCCATCGAGGAAGTTTCCTGTGCCACCAAACCCTCTCAGGAACAAACGACGTTTATGTGGCTGTTTATTCTCGTTATGCTTCGCCTCTGCGTCTCAGGGAAGAAGTACGAGGCTTCATAAGTCACATCCTTTGAGAGGCCATTCGGGCACATTTTCACTCTAAAAAGGAGGAGAGAGAGAGAGAGAGAGAGAGAGAGAGAGAGAGAGAGAGAGAGAGAGAGAGATCCTTTTGACTTTAGGAAGTAAACAAGGTTAACTTACATTTGTTTTTTTAATGACCCTGAGCTCACAATATAGCGACTCACACGTGAAATTCTTAGGTCCTCCAGCCAGAGAAAGCTACGTAAAACTGCAAAGATTTCCTGAACATTTCCTCTCGTTTTGTAATATGCTGAGATGGGAAAAGATGAGGCCACAAATCTCTGAAATCCCGATGTTATAAAATTTAAAACTGAAGTAATGAATGGATGAAATCAGATAATTTTTAGATGACGATCACATGCACGAAAATTCTTTGACGTACTGAAATGAGATTATCTTTATGTAATAAGGTTTTGAGAGAATGAAATAACAGATACATAAACATTAATGAGGTTTCGAGAGAATGAAATAATAGATACATGAACATTGATGTTTATGGACTAAAACTGCATAGAAAAGTGTTAAGAACTCCTTAGGTCGACACCAGGGGAATCGAACTGTCAGAAAACACAAGAAGAGGAAAAGCTTTAAGAAGCTGAATTGACTCATTCTATAGGTAAATTCGAATTCATATTTTCATTGAGGAACTTCTTCTAAGTTGAGAGTGTAGTTTTGTGTAAAAGAAAACTACTGTCTGTTCACGCTTTTTCAGTCCGCCCTCATATCTTAAAACCTACTGAGGCTAGAGGGCAACAAATTGGTATGTTGATCATCCACACTCCAAACATCAAACATACCAAATTGCAGCCATCTAACCTCAACATTTTATTTTTATTCAAGGTTAACTTTAGCCATAATTGTGCGTCTGGTAATGCTATAATAGGATAGGTCACTGCCGCGCCGTGGCTAAAATCTTTATGGGCCGAGGCATAGAGTTTTCTCTGTCTTTCTGTTACTAAGAAAGACAGAGAAAACCTATATACCGGGTGTTTCGAAATTAGAGCCCAGAACAAAGAGAAAGTTATGAAGTTTTCTGCTATAGCCTATCTCCTAGAACATTATCTTAAGTTTCTATCAAGCTATTTTTCATTTTACATTTCTTGTATTTTCAGACCAAACGGAGTTAGATACAGGAAATCAGATGGATTGACCGAATCGGGGCTATAACCTTCAGAGAGGCCAGGGATGCTAGCACATCATTCAATTCACGTTCCTGGATAGCTAAATATATTATGAGAGATGAATCCTTTTTTAAAAGAAACTGGAACAAAAATTCATATGATTGTCATTGCGAAAAGAGTGAGAATCTCGGAAGGCCTGAAGTCCTTTCTCAGGAATCAAAAGACATCATAGCTGAGGCAGTGGGTAGACCAAGAAAGTCTTTACGTAAATTGGCGTTTGAACTAGAAACAAAAAGGGGAAAGAAGAGAAGTTATAGTGCTGTATATCGTGAATTGGAAAAATCTGGTATCAACCCATTTCACGTTCTCAGCAAGCCCAACATCACTCAGCAACAGAGATAAGACTGTGCATGGTTTTGTGGTTCATTTTTCAAAGAATGGGATGAAGCTGACTTTCTCCATGTTGCCGCGTCAGATGAATTCTTCATTTACACAGTCAGGAAGCCAAATCATAAAAAATTACATAATTTGGGCTGCAAAGTTGGATGATATCAGCGATGACATGTGCTATTGCCAAGTTGTGAAATTTCCTGAATGTTTGGGAATTTCCCTCTGTTTCACAGCCAAACGGTTAATGTGGATCATCAAAGAAAAAGGACAGTCATGGCAATGGCGAATACTTCAGAGAAACTGCGCTTACTGGTGGAGTATTTCCTTTCCTCAGAGATCCTGAAAATCTGTTATCTGTTGAAGAAGTCACATTTTTGCATGATAAGGCAACATGTTTCAAGGCTCTTCAGGTATAATAGCTGCTTCGAAGCAGTGGTATCGATTTCTTCTCGTCAAGTGAATTTCCAGGTAGCTCCCCTGGCCTTAATGTGTGTGAAAACATTGGTAGTAGCTTGAAGGATCGTGTTGAAGCGCGCACAGTGAATTATGATGGTATACCAAGCCTCGACGACCTGCTAAGAGAGGTGACCAAAGTGCTGAGGGAAATGGAGTTTGAGTCTCGGCTTTATTGCGATTTGCTGAAATCATACCCCTCAAGAATGCAGGCAGTGATACAGGCAGATGGAGGCCACACAAAATATTAAATACTCGGAGAGAAACTTAAATAAATACCTGTTCTGAATTACTTTTGTTTTTGTCCATACCAATTTTAGCCTATGCTGTCGAGGGGGGCCTCTAATTTCGAAACATCCTGTAAATGAATGCAGCCAATGCTACGAAGACTGCAAACCAGACACCAAAAAGAATATAAAAGCAATAAGCCAGTTTCCAGCGATCACCTAAATCTTGCGATCCTTAACCCAAGAGAAAATTAATCTTCCCCCAAGGTGATATCCCACCGCGGTCTCTCTCTCTTCTCTCTCTCTCTCTCTCTCTCCGTTTCATACGAGATGCCTTACCCGTTGATAAGTTTTTACCTAACCGTTATAGTAAACCACCTCCATTGTCACTGGTCTCTACCACCCCACCGACTGGAAAACTATCGCATGTAATACCATTTTTCAAGAACGGTGACCCAGATGCAGTCGAAAATTATCGCCCTATATCACTTCTACCAGTCCTTATCTAAGATATTAGAAAAAATAGTTGCAGTTCAGCTCATGCAATATCTTGAAGAAAATAACTTATTATCACAACCCAACATGGTTTATTTGACCACCATCTATCCACCGAAACCGCACTCATGAAGCTCACAGAGAAATTTTATAGTAACATAGACGAAAAAAAGATCTCTCTTCTCATATTGTTAGATCTCTCTAAAGCATTTTGATAGCGTTAGCCATGATATCCTACGTAGTAAATGTATAAAACTAAAAATCGACCCGGTTTTGGTTCAAAAATTATTTGGAAAATCGGTATCAGTCAGTAAGAATAGACGATGTAATATCTTCCTCTAAGCCAGTACAATTGGGGTTCCACAAGGATCAATATTAGGACCAATTCTTTTCTTAATCTATATCAATGATATGTCTACTTCATTACAGGATTGTCTCTTAATTACAGTATGCAGATGACAGTCAAATCCTAATCACCGGAACCATAGAAGAATTACAAATGTTAATTTCAAGAGCGGAAAGTATCAATTCAGAAAATGCTAAATATTTATTTCCAAACTAATGGATTAAATGTAAACGAATCAAAAACTCAGTATATTTTCCTTGGCTCAAGACAGTACATTTCTCAAATTCCTGATAATATAGTTATAAATTTCAATGGCCATGCTATTAGAAAAAGTGACCATGTAAAAAACCTTGGAATTTACTTTGATCAGTACATGTGTTTTGATGCTCATATAAACGAAGTTAGTAGGAAAGTGAATGGAACACTAATTTATATCAACAGAATAAAAAGACAGATTTGATCATGAAATGCGCAAAATGGTTATTCAGTCGCTTGCGTTAAGCATAGTAAACTACTGTTTGAAGGTATGGGGCACTACGTCTAAACAACAACAACATCGAATACAAAAACTCCAAAACTTTGCGGCAAAAGTGACTGATGGAAGGCAAAGAAATACGATCATGTAACCCCAATTTTGAAAGGAATTAGAATGGCTAAATATAGAACAAAGAATACAGTATGACTTATGTCTGTTAATTTATAAAAAATATTGAATAATTTATTACCAACATGGATTTTTCCTCTGACATTGGTTGGATTTAGAAGTGACAGGACAACAAGAAATAGCAACGACCTTTACGTGCCAAGGACAAATACCGAGCTGGGTAAAAGATCGTTCACTGTACAGGGTCCTTTAGCTTGGAATAAGCTGCCAACAGCTATAAAATCAACAGTTAATATCAATTCTTTCAAATCAGCTCTAAAGAAACATTTTTTGCCGATAAGGTTGATAACGCTTTATACTGCATTTCCAGAATTTGTAACAATTGGAGGGCAACTTTCTAAATCATAATGTTTCCTATTTACACATGTAAGTAAAATTATACATACTATTTTGTATTTTTAAGATGTTAAATCAGGTTTTTTTTTTTGTGTGTGAACTGTGAGTAGTATGAAATGTAACTCATGCATTGCAATATATTTTATCCTTTGTAAGATACAGAATAGCCAATGTAAATATTGGAAATAAAGCCCTTATTATTCTTCAAGTTATTATTATTATTATTATTATTATTAATTACTCTCTCCTCCTCTTCCCCCAGAGTCAATTGTACTTCTTTTTTATTCCCGGAATCTGTCGTTATCGGAAATGGCAACGTTGTTTCAGCTCACGTTACATTTGAAGTTTGCCAGAGGCTCCTTCCCCTTTGTTATTGTCTTATCATTGTCCCCATTCTACAAGTCGCCCATTTGACAAAAGAGTGACATAATCAAAAATTGCTGTTTTTCAGAAGCATTTAAAAGTTTAAAGTTCTCTATGCTTTGTTCATCGATATTAAGATGATTATTTGACTGGCATATAAGACGTTTTTACCCAAAGTAGGGAACTAAGAACGGGCTATCTGCTGGTATCAACAACTCAGAAAACACATTTCTATTTTTTTCTATTTGTCACTCCTCTGGC
>NC_087207.1:93524323-93526823 GCF_015104395.2 Macrobrachium nipponense
CAGTGGCACCTGCGAGCTTGTTTCATATAAACAGGGTTCATCATCTGGATAATAATAACGTAATAATAATAATAATAATAATAATAATAATAATAATAATAATAATAATAATAATAATAGTCAAACAAAAACTTCTTTCAGTTTTCTTCTTGAAGATTGAAAAAGAAACCCACAAAATTCAATTTGTAACTTGTTTACTTGTAAGTATTTACATTTAGTTTTACTCCACGCTCGAGTACTTTCAGGCCCTTCTGTGGCCCATTCTCAAGAGATGTTTGGGATGTTAGCCTGGGTCAAGGCCCAGCAGTCTTCTGGAACTTCTTCTCGTTGTGCTGTCATTTATGCGATGGCTGTTCTGGTTTTCTTGAGAGTTGCCAATCCCCTCTTTGTCGCTCTGATATCCTGAGCTGATGGTCAATGGGATTCACCCTTGTGGTAAGGGTGTGGTCACCGAAAGTCTGTTGGGCCGGAAACCTAATCTTCCAGGTCAGCAGGGTCAATCTTAGATTCTTTTAATATCAAAGCTCGGCTTATGGGATCTTCTGAGGTAAAACCTTTGTTTCCTTCAATTACTTTGATCTCTCTGATAAGTGCACCTTCTACTACCCTCCCTGTGACTAATTTTGTTGCTTTTGTATATAAGCCTACTGTTTTTGAAATCCATCCTATGGTCATTTTCCCAACAATGTTCTAGCTATAGCACTCCCCTGAGAGTTAAGCTGTACTGCCCATCTATGTTCTTGGACTCTAGTCCTTATTCCCCTACCTGATTCCCCCACATATCTGTCTCCACAATTATTGCAATTGATTATGTATACCCCCGCTACATCATCTGCATTACTGTACTTCTCCTTCCAATTTATTTTTTCCTTTACATACTTGTTTTTTAAGGTATTATCAAAGGTATATACAAATTTATATTGACTTTCGTTCATTTTTGAAGTGATTTGTTTCATTTTTAGGCATAAGAGGGAGGGCAACTATTTTTTTGTTTTCTTTATTCCATGTACTTTCTACATTCGCTCTGTAAAATATTTTCTAGCTTTGTTGAGTGCCCTTTTTCTGAACCATTCGGGTATGCTAATGCATCGAAGCTTTTATCGATGTAATTTATTTCTTGCTCTATCTTGCAAGGGTCACACGTTCTCATTGCCCTAAGAAATAAACCTGTTAGAACCCCTATTTTTATATCATGACTATGAAAAGAGAAGAAATGAATATATGAGTTTGTATGTGTGGGCTTTCTATATGTGCTGAATTCATATCCTGTTTCTTTTCTTTCTATGAGTATGTCTAAAAAGGGCAGTTTATTATTGTTACTTTTCTCTAAAGTGAACTGGATATTGTTATCAAACTTATTGAGCTCATCTAGAAAAGTTTCTGTTTTATTTCATCCCCTTGCAGAATAGCAAAAATATCATCCACGTATCTCCACCATCCTTGCAGTTTTAAGTTAGGGACATTCACATTAGGAACTAGATTAGTTTCGAAATATTCCATATAGATGTTAGCGAGTATAGGTGATAATGAGGACCCCATAGCTACTCCATATTTCTGTTTGTAAACATGTCCCTCAAACGTGAAATAAGTATCACTGACACACAATTTGATCAACTCAAGGAAGACGCCTATTTCGATGTTTGGATTGAAAATACCCTCATTATGTTTAGTCTGTAGGAATTCTAATACTTTATCTAAGGCGCATTGGTGAATAATGCTACTACATCAAAACTAACCATGTATCCCTTTATATTCTTTTTCTTAACTTTGTCTATGAAATCTACTGATTGTTTAATATGGGATTCTGAAAATATACCTAAGTATATTCCTAGTTCTCCAGCTAACCACACAGCTAAGTTTTTGTTAGGAGATTTCCTACTAGAAACAATAGGGCGTAGTGGGCAGCCCTCCTTGTGTATTTTACCTCAGAAGATCCCATAGGCCGAGCTTTGATATTAAAAGAAGCTAAGATTGACCCTGCTGACCTGGAGATTAGGTTTCCTGCCCAACAGACTTTCGGTGACCACACCCTTACCACAAGGGTGAATCCCATTGACCATCAGCTCAGGATATCAGAGCGACAAGAGGGGATTGGCAACTCTCAAGAAAACCAGAACAGCCATCGCATAAATGACAGCACAACGAGAAGAAGTTCCAGAAGACTGCTGGGCCTTGACCCAGGCTAACATCCCAAACATCTCTTGAGAATGGGCCACAGAAGGGCCTGAAAGTACTCGAGTGTGGAGTAAAACTAAATGTAAATACTTACAAGTAAACAAGTTACAAATTGAATTTGTGGGTTTCTTTTTCAATAATAATAGTAATATGATTAAGTGACAAAAAATATTATTTTCTGTTTCTCATTAGCTTGGAATTTACAAGGGTAAAATGTTAACGTGTCGTTTCTTCGGCATGGCGCGAGGAAGCCCGCGGAATTGAGAACGATGTTCTATCAACGGAATCTCGAAGGGTGAAATGGGGTCTGGATCGTCCATTCCCT
>NC_087207.1:93539323-93554323 GCF_015104395.2 Macrobrachium nipponense
GATCGAAATGAAATCTCTTCCTTCACGGAAAAGCTGGAGAGGGCAGATGTCAAAATGTTCTTGGCACGAAAGCTTGTCGAAAGTTCTGAAATCTGATGCAATCTTACATACAAAATGTGCAACACCCACGTGGGTGACTTGACAAAGATATACATGTACAAGACAAGTCTGTTAAAAAAAAAAGACGTACTCTACTCGAACGAGACGGAGGCTGGGCGACAAATTAAAATTGACATGTTTTGACAACAACGCAGAATTCGAGCTCGCTCGCTATCAAACGTGATGACAGATTAGGGAAGCAAACGGAGATCTCTCTTTTTACGTTATATATATATTCTTTTACATTAAGTAATGCGAAATCTGAACACACATTTTAAAACATCCTATTCTAAGCTATCTAGGAATCTGAAAAAATGTTGCATAATTCTACATGATATTTCAAGAGGTGAAACATGCATTTTGAAAGTAGCAATATATAATAATATATTATTTATTTTAGATATACATATGCATATATATTTTTCTGCAGCAACATTTGTTTCTTCGGCGTTCTTGAAACTAAAAAATTAATTTATTTTTATTTTTCCTGGGAAGGGAAGCTTGTAGGCTTGTAGGAGCATGCTCAACTTTTCACCCTTTTTTTTGTAGTATTTTTTAACACTGACGTATACTTATGGGGTGCTTTTATTGTTTTAATTTCTCGTTTATTTTTCTTGCATGTGATTGCGTGATTAATTCCCACAAATATGTGGAGAACTACACTATAGAAATCTTTTAACTAATAATTCTGAAGACTTAGAAGAAACAAAACAGACTGACAGACAACTAAAAACTCACGCACCGTATCAATCATTTAAATCTATCATGCAAAAAATTTTTAACAGCGAGAACCAACGCAAACTTCGTAATACTTTTTATTTCACGAAACTGATGACTGTGCACCCTAGCCTCAGTTCCTAGAAAAATACGACCCCAGGTTACCAACTCCGGAGGAGGAAGAATGGACCCACCAAAGCAACAAAAGAAAACAAATTTTCGATCTGAAAGGAAGGCAACATCCAATATTGGATCTCTGCTGAAAATACGAACGATTTCCTTCCCTTTCCCTGTGCTCACAGTTATATTTGTGATTTGTGGAAGACTGATTCCTTCCCTCACACCATTTCGTCTTCTCATTTTTAGGAACGATGGGGATTGAGGGGAATTTCCTCCACCTCTGTATGATCAATGGTGTTTCATCCTCGTATGGCTTCCCCCTTTCCCGATGGAATCGAAACCGAAAACGTTAAATCTACTTTAAAAAATCATAAGTTGAGTAAAGAAAGTTAAGTCGTTTGCTATGATTCACAACACCTTTATTTCCCCCTTTTTTAAATGAATGGAATTATATCATTTGTCTCTTTCTTTGGGTTTACTTTAATGACTCTGAGATCAGATCACCTAAACCTCTTCGCTGGTTCAAGATATCGGCTCGAAAACAAGGACTGGACCACTTTAAAAAATCACCCATTTTTTTTATATTCTATCTGAAAAGATCCATTCAAACCCTCTAGTGTGGTACCTGATTAAATTTTGTTTGAATGAAACGCAAAATGTATCGATCATCCACAGCTTGTTTCGAATGACTTTGTCTAAAAACATTCACTTTCGTAAAAGTTTTGATACAAATTCCATAACTATTGATTATTGATGATTGAGACGTTTCTTTTACGCACTAATCATTTTCTCTAGATGTCTAAGTTTCTGTAAATCGGCAAAAACAGAGGCAATCAGTGAAGTACATGACTTGTAGACCCTCTAGGTTGCTCCCTAATTTACAAAATGTAGAATGTGGTGGCTTGCTGGATTTTTAATGGTTAGAATGAAAGAGTGCAGAATTACAAAGCTGCTATTTACAAATGGGTCAGTCAATAAGAACTTTCATAATTAAGACACAATCAACAGTCCCTATACAAGAATATTTACAGAGTTCAGGAAAGACACAGTTCAGGAAATACATCGTTCTGGAAATACAGAGTTCAAGATATACACTGAACCGGTATAAGTGAAATGTAAGATTGATGTTCTAGGAATAAAAGAAAGCAATAAGGTTTCTTAAAGAAAGAGGTGACAAAGTCAATGCAAATTCTGGAAGCGTAAAGTCTAAATATGTTAGATAAACAATTAAATCAAAGTACGGCTTCCCTTACTGGAGAGAGAGAGAGAGAAGAGAGAGAGAGAGAGAGAGAGAGAGAGAGAGAGACAAAATCCGCGTCAGTTTATCGTTCTGTTAGACGGAGGGAGCAAATACTTTCCTCGTAAGTAATTAATTAAAACTTCTTGTTAATTGACTCTCCTGGTTGTCAGAGAAAGTCAAATAAACACGATAGTTTTTCCAGAGGATACAATCATGATGGATGATGAGTATCTGTCCCCCCACCCCCGCCCCAAAACCCCAACCCCCCCACACCCCCGCCAGCCAGCACATTGCCCAAGTTTCGCGTCTCGTGTATAAGAGACCCTAGACTCTCGAACTGTCTCCCCGAGGAAGAGGAGAATTGAGAGCCTCTAAAGTTCAAGCGAAGCTGGAATACATTATTTCCATTAAATAATTCACTAAGTTTACTTACATTTTATATATCTATTTTTCTATATATTAATTTATGTATTTTTTATATTGACTTATCTCTTCTCTTTCTATGTCCTAATATCTTATCTTCCGTAACTCCTTTCGAGTAGACACCATATTCTTTGGAAGCTTAAATTTCCAGTCAGTGGCTCTTGTAGGCTTGTACCATAGGAGTAGGGAATAATAATAATAATAATAATAATAATATAATAATAATAATAATAATAATAATAATAATAATATACTAATGATATATTTTGCTTTCATCCTGTTTGATATATGAATATCTGTATTACTAACACAATTACGCTTTCCAATGAAATTCCTTTTATAGCACTTCTAAAGAAAGAAAGAAAGAAAAAAGTCATACCAACGACTACAGTGCCAAGTCAACATTCACATTTCTCCAAGCATTGCTCACGACTCCCCACAGCCTCCCTGGAAGTGCAAGAACGAAGGCCAACTCCCTCTAACTCCCACACGCCCCGCTACCTTTCACTAATGCTATGCCTCTTCAAACACCGGTCTTGCAAGCACTGCCTTTTTCGATCCTTATTTCATTAATTTCCCTCCACTCATAAATTTTTCTTCTAATTTGTACTAAATCCGACAGTATCCAAAATCCAGAGGCTCAATAACTGGTATTTTCCAGTATGAGTATCACTGGAGCCAAAAATGCAGCGACAAGAATCGCGGTGGTATAAATCAGAGAGAGATATGGAAAATGAATTATTATTATCGCGTGACTCACAGAATAAGGACAATTCGTCATTGAAGAACCGCCATTTCTCTATAGACACAAAGTGTTATCAGGATATCGGGGTCAAGCGATATATTTCCACGTAGGAAATATAAAAAATAAAAGTTTGAGAACAGCCGCTTCTCAATGTACAGAAAGAGCCATATGGAAATCGGGGTTAAGTGATATATTTCCACGTAGAAAAGAAATTAAAGTCTGAAACGTCCGTTTTGTGCTTCATAGAGCAAGAAAGTACAGCTGCAGGATGATCTATCCCAGAGGTATTTGTTTTCGGATACGATATCAAACAGATAGCGCCAAGCTGGGCCTGTCCCAGTCATCTTCGTGATTACCAAATACACGAAGGGATTTAAATACTTTGCTGGATCTCTAGGCCAAGAGATATCCTGCTAGCATTTGAAGAGGCCTACCTAGCTAGACCTGGAAATTCTCTCTCTCTCTCTCTCTCTCTCTCTCTCTCTCTCTCTCTCTCTCTCTCTCTCTAGTCAAATAAAGGTCCCTTACCATCCGTGACATATCTGAATCATTGCCTCTTATCTCTTTCGGAAACACTCGATGAAATAGACTAGGAAGGATTTCATTTATATCCCATTTTTTAATAGATATTACTTATTCTTTCATATGTTTGTTACTAACCATTTCCAGCCACGAACTCACTGTCCTGTTTATTCAGCTATATGTTTGCGTATCTGCTTACCTACTAATCGACATTCTCCACAGCAGAGCGAACGGCGTCAGGGAAGTGGTAATTTCAGGTACATATATGTTTTTTTTTTTTTTTTTTTTTTTTTTTTCTACAGTGTGGAGAAAAACAGTAAGAGTACAAGTAAATTTCTTAAAGCACTGCCTTTATGAAGTTAAGTTACTTAGTAATGTGCTTTTTCTAGGTCAAAAAGAAAACCGTTCAGAAAACAGCACTTTCACTTTGCCAGAAACCCTTGGCTGAAGGTGATCTGCTTTGTAAAAGTTCTCTCTGATATCCAAATCTCACATTCTTTCGGATTTGGGTCTCCTCTTTGACTTGGACTTTTCTTTGCCTATCTCGCGTCGGTTTCGCGCGAAGAAGAGCAGGAAAAAAAAACGGTGGGAGGGTGGGGGATGAAGAGACCAATCTTGTTCATGGTGGATAGAAATGTGCAATTTGCGTATTTCTTCCCGTTGGATGTTCCGGCGAAGAAAGAATATGTTCGCTTTGACTTGATTCTAATATCCGTTTGGCAAAAGGTCTGTTCGAATCACAGATTGAATGCTTGTTTGTGACTTTAGAAGTGGTAAGAACTGTATTTTTTTGGTTAATTTGAAAATGCATATACACATACATATATGTATATATATTATGTATATAAATATATATTTCATATATATGTATGCGTATATGCAATTTCAAATTAACCAAAAAATATAGTTTTCTTATCACGCTTAAAAATACAACAATCATTCAGTCTGTGATGAGGAGAGATATATATATATATATATATAGTATATATATATATATATATATAGAATATATATATATATATATAATGTATAGATAGATATATATATATATATATATATATATATATATATATATATAGATATAATGTATATATATGTATATATATATATATATATGTAATATATATATATATATATATATATATATATATATATATATATATCTATGTATATATATATATATATATATATATATATATATATACATATATATATATATATACATATATATATATATATATATATATATCTATATATATATACATATATATACATTATATATATATATCTTAATATATATATATATATACACAACATAATATACATTATATATATATATATATATATATATATATATATATATATATATATATATATATATATATACATATAGTATATATGTGTATATTTATGTATGTATGTATATATATATATATATATATATATATATATATATATATATATATATGTGTGTGTGTGTGTGTGTGTGTGTGTGTGTACTATTTATATGTATATGTATATACTATGTACGTATATATATATATATATATATATATCTATATATATATATATATATATATATACTATATATGTGTGTGTGTTTGTGTTGTGTATAGACAATGCAGGGCAGAGACTGTTAAACTGAGAAATTCAGATATTTAACATTTCTGATTCCTTCGGTTGGTCAGCCCTTTCCCGTCCGAAATTATTGTCACTGATGGGAATATTTCCTCTTCGATACATGTCTCGGAAAATGAATATATCGTCTTTTCTACGTAGCATAGGTAGGTTTGATCGTATTATTGAAATATGCCAATTATTTTTTTTTTCTTACGGTGAAGATGTTGCAGGCACTGGTTTTCGTGGTCTTTGACCTCTCCTCTCTCTCTCTCTCTCTCTCTCTCTCTCTCTCTCTCTCAAGGGAACCATTCAACGTGAACAAGAATCAACATATAACCATCACTAAAATAGCAACAAACAGAAGGTGTTTTCGCGCGGAAAATCCTCTTCCTACAAATTGTCTTCGAGCGGAAAATTGCCTTCGTGTGAGGTAAAATTGGCTTATATTCAACGTCACACATAATAGAATAAACATAAAAAAAATGAAAAATAAAAAATATCATCAAACGCCGCTCGCTGCTTACGTCACCCTCGTCAGTAATCACTTCTTTTTACACTTGACGCCAAGTGCATAAATGAATATTTGTGTAAATAGAGTCCCAGGTAATTAGCAAGTGTCAAGACTCCGAAATTGTAGGCGAAGGTTAGAAATGGACACTTTTAAGGAAGTGATGCCCTACGGAACATTTTAAGGGTGGACGATATAGGACAGAGCGGATTGGCATACAAGATTTAAATATCAGATTTATGGAATATGACAGGAACAAATAATAATTCATTTTTAAATTTTCTGCTCATTCAGACTACCACGTCAAAGTCTTGGATACAGAAATGAAACATGAGGTGTGTACTACATGGGATTACGTAAGCAAACGCACTATCACTTCATTTGATGCAATAAATGAAACTAATGGATTATTTGCTTTAATATCTGCCAAGCTTATTTTTTCCAGTGTTTTCTGTAATAGCAATAACGGCCAGTTTCTCAGTTACTCGCTATCATTGAGTTGTATTTTTTATGATCGATATTTTAGTAAATAAGATATCAATTCCAATCTTTTATCATTCACTTACATATAGTCAGTTTTTGGCCGCTGATTGTATTGAGTAAAGTGGACGGATGTACATTCTCATATTAATCGTTCAGTTTTGATTGCAAAGGTTTCAGGTTCTCAGCTCGGTTTTACACAAAAATGTGCACCTAGATAATTGAATAATTCATCCCTGTTATTATTATTATTATTATTATTATTATTATTATTATTATTATTATTAGTATTATTATTATATTAACCGATACCAGCCATTTGGAAAAACCATGCATTTCGCATTACCTTTAGTGACTTATTTCGAATGAACTCCATAATATTCTTTGGAAGCTTGAATACAAGTCACAGGTCCCTCTGGTGGGCTTGTTCCATATGACCAAGGTTCATTTTTCTGAATAATAATAATAATAATAATAATAATATAATAATAATAATAATAATAATAATAATAATAAAACGTCTCCCTAACATCATTATCTCATCTAAATACGACAGCGACAAGAAAAATCACGCTGCTGTTTTTGATAGTTCGTCTAATACTTGATTCTGTTTGATGATCCTAATCACTCCTTGGTAATAACAACTCTTCGTATGCAATACTGAATGGCTGTAGAATCAATCAGTAAGTCGATATTAAAGTAAAATTTCAGGCAAAAACAAAACTTGGCACCTTGATCTTCCTTAAGGCGTTTTCGAGACGTTCCAGTCATGATGAGAAATCGTGAAATTTACGGCATCAACGAAACGTAAAATTCAGAAAATCAAATCAATCAAACACAATAGGTAAGTCAGTTGAGGCCACAGAGAACAGGCAGCCGCTTCGCAGGAACCAGAGGAACCTCAAACGGATTTGAGCGATTTCCTTTGGGTGAGCTTCTTCCAGAACTTGAAGTCACAAGTTTGAACGACGGGTGATTGGCAACTTCCGGAAAAAACAAACTCTGGTTCCCGACTCGACCGTCAAACTCTCACGTCAAAGCGCCTGGTGCGGTTTCCATTCGAGCTGAGTCAAGTGATCCAGAGTACAACTCCTGGAAACCCTGGAAAGTCGCACTTTGGTCTAATGGTTCGAAGTTCGATTCTCGGTTTGCTCCGCCAACGCGGAATCAGAGGAATTTATTTCTGGTGATAGAACTTTATTTCTCAATATAATGTGGGTCGGATCCCACAATAAACTGTAGGTTCCCGTTTTTAGGTAACTAATTGGTTCTAATCGCGTAAAAATATCTAATCTTTCGGGCAGCCCTAGGAGACCTGTTAATCAGCTCAGTGGTCTGGTAAAAACTAAGATAACCTTAACTTTATGGTTAAAGAAAAAGGGGATTCCGAGCTGCCTATTCTTTATCTTTCTTTCCTTTTTTTTTTAAACATACAGAAGCCTTTAAGGTGATCAGAATTGGGATTTATAAATGACCTCTGAAAATGACAGACAGACAGACAGAAAGTCCGGCAGGGTGGTAACGAAAGAGAATTGCTGCGGTGTCAGACACTGGAAGATTATTACGGGAAGAAAGACATAGCAAGAATATCATATTCAGAGAGAGAGAGAGAGAGAGAGAGAGAGGAGAGAGAGAGAGAGAGTATTAATTAAAACCCGACATTTTTTCATCATGTGAGAAGCCATGCATAAAGAAGCGTTTGCCCATTTTGCCTAAAAGAAATATGAATGCATTCTGCTAGAGATGCTTAAACGCAAGAAAAAGATGAACAAAACAAAGAAAAAACCGAGGAAAATCCAGACAAGGAAATGAGGTCAGCATCAGAAAAGATGTTTTTGTCGACGCACGAAAAAAAATAAAAAATAAAATGAAAAACCACAACGTCAGTGTGTTGTTATTACCCATTCAGCTGGGTAAGTTTCACATTATAGTCAATTGTTCTGTCGGCCTGAGTAGTCATATGACGAAATGTCCTTGGTGTATGACTTCACATATGAAATTTTCTGACGAGGGTACGATTGTTATATGAACAAAAGTTCTACTAACTTTTGCGAGCGTGGCAATTTGATTTTATCGGAAAAATCATGTAGTAAACACACAACATATATGTATATAATTTTTATGTATAAATACGTATATATTTTGTGTGTATATAGTTACAGGTATGGGTATAGGTATGGGAAGGTGGGTGGGATGGGTATGGGTATGGAATGGATATGATATAGGGAATGGATATGGGTATGGGTATGGCATGGATATGGGTATGGATATGGAATGGATATGGGTATGCATATGGGTATGGATATGGGTATGGATATGGGTATGGAATGGATATGGGTATGGGTATAGATATGGGTTTGGTAAGGATATAGGTATCGGTATGTTATAGGTATGGATACAATAAGGCTATGGATATGGGTATGGAATGGATTTGGGTATGGTATTGTATGGGAATGAGTATGGTACATTAAATGGGTATAAGTATAGGTATAGAATTCTTATGGATATGGGAATGGTATGGATATGAATATGGATATGGATATGAGGTTTAATGAATGGTTATGGGTATTGGTATGGGTATAGGTATGGTATGGTATACCAGTATGGGTATATTTATGGGTATAATTATGGGTATGGGTATGGTACAGGTATAGGGGTATGATGCAGATATGAATATGGGTACAGGTATAGAACAGATATGGGTATGGGTACAATAAGGATATGGATATGGAATGGATTTGGGTATTGGTATGGTATGGGCATGAGTATGGTACAGATATGGGTATAAGTAAAGGTATAGAATTCTTATGGGTATGGGAATGGGTTATGGATATGAATATGATATGGGTATAGGTAAAGAATGGTTATGGGTATTGGTATGGGTATAGATATGTATGGTACCAGTATGGGTATATATAGGTATAAGTATGGCTATGGTATGGTACAGGTATAAGGGTATGATACATATATAAAATATGGGTACAGGTATGGAACAGAAATGGGTGTGGGTATGGTATGAGTATGGTATGGGTATTGGTATGGGTATTCGTGGTATGGGTATGGTACAGTTATGGGTATATGATATGGATATGGACATGGATATGGGTATGGATATGGGAATGGTATGATTTGGGTATGGGTATAGGTATGGAATGGATATAGGTTTGGAATGGATAGGGTATGGGTTGGATATGGATATGGAATGGGTTTGGGTATGTTTATGTAGCACTGATGAAGGTCTTATGAGTATGACTGGTCGAGTCTTTCTTTTGCCTAGAGGGAAGTAAGTTGAGTGAGTTACCTAGACTTCAGGAAATGCTGTGCCTTAGACCACCAATACTGCTGCCTCGGTTTCTGGCTCATCGTAACATATTCTGATTTTCTGGGTGCTCTGTCCTGTGGTACTCTCAGCATTTTTTGGTGTCCTGTAATCTGTGAGTCCAACTCTATTAGGTTTTTGAGAAGCTCCCAAGCACAGGTCTCGGAGCATCTGTAATTCTGTTTGTTAAGCATCTCCTTGGTTAGACCTTCACGCCTTTAATTGAGACCACAGTAATGGGCCAGTAACTCTCTCCGTCGACATGACAGACAATTATTATCCTCATTTTGGACGGTACTGACCATTAAGAAATCTTACATCCTGCTAACTTAGACAAGGGGTTGAAGGACGGAGTCTGACCCCGAGCTGAACAACTGCAAAATATTACCCTCAGACTGTTCGCTGGTACTTGATTGCCCAGATTTATTAAAAAAACAAGACTATTTTTACTATTAAAACCCCAAAAAGGCTAGGAATCGGAATGGAAGAACAAAAATGGTAAGACAAGGATAAAGTCAATGCAATACTGGCCACTAGTACTTTTGTGTACGAATATCAGATTTAGTCTAGAAAAATTATATGAGTAAACAAGTCATATATTCGATACAATATATCCAATGACGTCTTTGTAGTTGACGTTATTGTTGCTTAGTCACGTTTATCTGTCATTGTTATATAATTACTTCTGTTGTTTCTTGTAAATACCAATCAAGAAACGATAAAAGTAAGCTAATAAAGAATCTGTCTGCACATTATGGTCGGTGAATGTTTCTTTTCAACATCGAGAAGCTCAACTTAAGAAAGGAAGTGTGTCCGCCATCACCCGTTTTTCAACCAAATATCTTATCATCCATGCTGCGTGCCTTCATAGTAAAACAATACAGATTTCTAGGCGAATATGCAAGGGACCTCTGACTCACTTAAGAGTCAGCCTCTGACATAATCGTCACACTGTTGCCTACTCTTTGGAAAGCTTTTGGTAATGATGAGTGTGAGGAAAGATGCTATTTTAACTCTTACAATTAACGAAACACCTTAATGACTAAAACGTTTGGATTCTTTGTCAAACCTAAACCTTGTAGGCGTCAGGAGATACAAAAGAAACAAGTACAGATTACGTTTATAGGAAATTCATCTAAATCTAACACAGAATGAACTTCTTGTACCTGTACACCTTTTATTGTAATCAAGAAATGGCAATGTAAATTTTTAATAGCAAGTTCAATTCACTATTCTCGCGTGTCTCTCAGCAAAAAAAAAAATAAAAAAATAAAATGTTCACTAGCGACGCCGTAAGAAGGCTTAAAACAGGGTTTGGGACATAACCTCATACTCGTTTATTGTGATATCTTGGGACATAATCACAAGCTCCTTTCATGTAATATCTTGGGGCATAATCTCAAACTCCTTTCATGTAATTATCTTGGGGCATAATCTCAAACTCCTTTCAGGCAATATCCCAGACACGACTTCGGAAATACAATTAAAACTTTGTGCGCTACATGAAGCTAAACTTTGTCGTTCATAAAATAAACTAACGTAGTGTGGCCTTTGGGATACGGCCAAAGAAGTTGCAATACAGCTTACCTGAGATTACAAGTTTCAGTGTAATAATCTGCATGCTTCCATACCCACAAACACACACGCACATGCACACACACTCACATACACACGCTATATGAAGGAGTATCACCAAGCCCTTAAGGGTGAGGATGCTAGCGACACCATTCACTGGTACATACAGTGGTAAGTTGAGAGCAATTTATTGTCACTAGTTGACCGACCGAGCGCTTCTTGGATAACTCTGAATGACAACTGACAAAATTGCTCTCTCTCTCTCTCTCTCTCTCTCTCTCTCTCTCTCTCTCTCTCTCTCCTCTTCTTTCCTTTCTTTCTAACCATCTCTGTCTCTTTAAACCACCCTCTTTCTTCTCACTAATACCAACTCTCTCTCTGCTCTCTCTCTCATTCTCTCACTTTTCCCATCTTTTCTCCTACCTAACACCCGTCTACTCTCTCTCTCTCTCTCTCTCTCTACTCCTTTCTCTTACTCTTTCTTCTTTACTCAACCACCACTGTCTCTTTCCCTCTTTCTTCTCACTAATACCAACTCTCTCTCTCTCTCTCTCTCTCTCTCTCTCTCTCTCTCTCTTCTTCTTCTTCTTCTTCTTCTTCTTCTTCCAAATACCCGCTCTTCTCTTCCTCTCTCTCTCTCTCTCTCTCTCTCTCTCTCTAACACTCCCTGTCTTTTTTCCTCTTTCCTCTCCCTAACACCCTGTCTACTCTCTCTCTCTCACTCACCCTCTTTAGTATCATTGATGTTTACCCTATAGTATTCTTTTCCAAATGATAAGTCATATGTATACAGAAATTATATATGATAAATTCGTAAAGAAACTAAGTCTACGGGCATAACCAGCCCCATTTCATGGGCAGAAACAACTCTGATTCAAGGAATCCCTTCTCACCCTCACCCCTTTCGGAAGGGGGGAGGTAGGATGAAACCCCATTATAAACCCTCTTAAGGGTACCCACTATAACCCGGCCGAGTTTCATGCCCATCGGACCAGCCGTTTGGCAATGTTTGAATGACAGACGGATGGACAGACACAAGTCCATTATAGTAAGACATTATCAAACACGAGCTGAGTTGTTGATTCCATTTTATACAAAGAGAGTGGTTGGGTCACTGGATGCCAGCACTCTCACATTTACACACACACGCATTATTATATATATATATATATATATATATATATATATATAAAGGCTTTTGCCACGAAGGAAAATTGAAAAGTGAGATAGCCAAGAACTTTCGGTCTAGCACGACCCTTTACTAACGCCTAACTGATCATACAGAGGAAAAAACATATTAAAAGTAGGCTTAATATCCAAACTGACATTACAAGATTACCAATAAGGTCGATTTAACTCTACAGGAACGAGGAAAGCCTCAGGGCAAGATTAGCGAATTTTAGGCGCAGCCACTCCTTGGAGGAGCAAATCACGTGGTCAACAGATGATTCATCCAGAAAACAATACATTTTAAAAAGCAAGGAGGCATATACAACTTATTACCATGAAATTTACAAAAATGTTCCAAAAAAATGATTGAAAAGACGCAAAAAGGCTATAAATATATCGAGCAAGAGAGAGAGAGCTGAGAGAGAGAGAGAGAGAGACGAGAGAGAGAGAGAAGAGAGAGGCGGGCCAATACGGCCTAATATATAACATATATATATATATATATATATATATATATATATATAAATATATATAGATATATATATATATATATATATTATATATATATGTATATATATATATATATATATATATATATATATTATATATCTATATATATATATATATATATATATATATAGATATATATATTATATATATAGATATATATATATATATATTATATATATATATATATATATATATATATATATATATATATATATATATATATATTATATATATATATATATAATATATGACTACTGAAATGAGAAGAAATGAATAATACAGATACACAACAATTACGTAAAGAGCATTGTGTAGCAAAAAGGAATAACAGATAAGGGTTCGTGAACCTTTCCTCTTGTATGCAAAAAGACTCCAACTAAGCGCACAGCGAGAGAAGGAAAGTCTCACACATTATTTCGATGCGGGCGATGTAATAGTTTTTACGGACTCTCTGACAATACAGATATAACACCTGTCTGCTGCAAGATTGATGATCTAGTGACCTTTTCCCTTTCCTCTTGGATCCATAAGATGAAGGAGAGAGAGAGAGAGAGAGAGAGAGAGAGAGAACTCTGATGAGAAGATTGTCGGAAGTGGAAAAAAGTCCTAAACGTCATGAAATTTTTTTAAGAGCAGTGAAATGAAATAAAAGAGCATGTTTTTTTTGTTTTATGCATAGCTTTATAATCTACATAAAGGTTTCACACACTGATTCTGGAGGAATGATTCATTTGAAACATCTGGCACATGACATTACTGTTGAAATGTATTCATTTTGCGATTCCTAATAAATGCTAGAATCGTCTGGAAGAAACTTGTGCATACATTCTCTGTGTTCAACACAGAGAAATTGCTCTCTTCTTAGGCTCTTAGACTCTGCAATAAACGCCACTGTTTGCAAATTGCATCTTCGAAGAAGTGACGTCCTTGCAAGAGAGAGAGAGAGAGCATTGACATTTTCGTTCATTTTTATGTACCGCAATTGTCTCCACTTTGTCTTCTGTTTAGATACAGGAAGGAGAATCCCTCGAGAATTGGGTGTCCTTAAATGGTGAGGTATTGTGGTCTTTGTAAACACATCCCCCACCCCCACCCCCTTCCCCGAGGCCGACCCCCAACCTCACAAATGAGGACCACTGGTGTTTGCATCCATTACTTCCGAGTACTCCAGGATTTGAAAAAAAAAAACTTCCAATGAAAGGCCATCATTGATATATCAGCTGATTGAGTAATACCATACTTTTCATTTTGGAAAATAAGAATTTCCATTTGTCTGTATTATGTTTTTGCTTCAATTTAACACTTCTAGTTACTGCCAACAGATAATGCCTTTCCGACGTACTTGTCATTGAGGCAGTTTTATTCGGAACCTTTCCAAACTGGAGGGGAAATGTGAGGCAGTTATTATTCACATGAAAAAGGGCAAATGTCACCTTTAGAGTCAAAGTTTGCTTTAAGAACCTCCTCTTGTCACATTCTCTTTTTCATGGCTGGGGGAATTTCTGGCTGTTTTTCATTTTATGTGATTAGTTTTTTTCTATTTACAACTTTTTATTGCTTAATCCCCAATCAGTAGAGTAGCTAAAGTACAAAAAAAAAAACAAAAAAAAAAAAAATGTCACTACCCTTGACACAATTTCTCTTCCAATGGTGGAAACGCAAATGTTTAAAAAGAAACGCGTCAGTTTCTTTAAGATTAAAATGAGTAAAAGTCTGGAAGTGAAGGTGCAAAGAAGCATGAAAATAGGACTAAGAGAACACACTCGTAGGTTATTTTGACATGCACATTTTCCTTTCACCTTCCGACGACGGTGCTGCGTTTACGCTTTAGATGCCTCGAAAAACATTATGAAGGTACAAGTGAACACTTGAGACGGGTCAAGGTTATGGCTGCAATGATGAAAAATGTATGAAGTTCAGTGAAACTAAGGCCGGATTTAGAAAAAAAATTT
>NC_087207.1:93559323-93566823 GCF_015104395.2 Macrobrachium nipponense
TTTCACCCTTCGAGATTCCGTTGATTGAACATCGTTCTCAATTCTGTGGGATTCCTGGCGCGATGCCATAGTAACTCCACGTTACAATTTTACTCTTGTAAATTCGAAGCTAATGAGAAACGGAAAATAATATTTTGTGTCACATAATCATATTCTTTATTTTATTATTATTATTATTATTATTATTATTATTATTATTCATTATTATTATGAAACAAGCTCGCAGGTGCCACTGATTTGAAGTTCAAGCTTCCAGAGAAGACTGTGGTATTCATTGCACAGAAGTAACAGAAGATAAAAAAAGGAAATACAGAAAGAAGAGACCACCTAATAAAAACAATAAAAAAAATTCAAATTATTAAAATACAACTGTACTTTATTAAAATGGTAGCTGGTTTACATTTCAATAGTTATTATGCTCAATGTGCTGCTGGGAGTGAAATACATTGGGTGTAATGCAAGGAACGTGACAGATGATGAAGGGAAGCTAAACTCAGTCTGTAGTGTCATTAAAGGTTCTCTCTATAAGAAGGAAGGAATTAACGTGGTTCAACCACCATCTCAGAAGATCCGTAGTCTAGCTTACATGACCTAAATAAAAACAAGCAGCCTGTCAGCCATAAGCAAGAAATCAATTACAAGTCAAGTTGTGCAAACAAGCTCGGCGACTATAGCGGTGAATCGTCTTTTCTGGCCGTGTTTATACGAAAAGGTTTATCAAGGCATCCCCCTCCCTTTACCAAAACTCCCCCGTCGAAAGCAGGTATCTCAGCGAACTACGCACTTTTCGCCTGAATGAAATATACATAAAAGTCCATTCACATAAGGTAGATTCTTTTGCCTACGAGACGTTTGTTTGGCGGCCTCTGATTGGCTGGTACCGGGAGGCAGGCTGCTCGCTCAGTGGGTCATATTTTCGTTTGTAGCTTAGAAAACTAGCATTATGTTTACATTTCTTCATTTATCTCACGTTTTACAATAGATAGGAAAGTTTTGGTCATACCAAAGGATTCGGTGATTAAATGTACAATTAATTGATCTTTCCTGAAATCAATAAGTAAAATACAAAGGAATTATAACGAGTAGAAGTGAAGAGAGAACATTTAATTTTTATAACTTTTTATTTATCGTCGGATTTTGCATAATTCATGAGATCAAGATAAAATAAAATCTTGTGTTTTTAGACAATAAAATCACCCTGAATACGCTGGTGTTTTCAGATTTTAGATGCGTGTAATATGTAAATAGAAAATGAAGAATATGTCTAATTATGTTGCATCCGTCCTTGACTCGGTTTGACAGTAGTGCCGAGAGACGCAAGATATCATGGGGTCTGGCCCTCTCGGCTAGAGCCGTTGGCGCGTTGGCAGTTGCCAATTGGCGATTTGAGAAGTTTGCAGTTTCGAGAATATGTATTTACCGAATATTATGTCATTACATTTTCTGTAATAAATGCATAGAATTCCCATTATGACTTCGAACATTTTTACTCAAATATCAAATATGTCCGTATTCTGGACATCTGATAAAAAAAAAATGTAAATAATCAGATGGATGCATCTGGGTGTTGGCTTCAATTTAGTCTAGGTAAGAAATGTGCATGCTTTATGAGGCTCACTGATAAATAACAGAACTTGTTTTCTCTGGCCAATAACATCAAAAGCTTATGGTTTTCATTTGTTCCCTCAATAAACAAAATTACATCTGTTTATTTATTCCCACCTAAAATTTGTAAAACGTGAGATAAATGAAGAAATGTAAACATAATGCTAGTTTTCTAAGCTAGAAACGAAAAATAACCCACTGAGCGAGCATCTGCCTCCCCGGTACCAGCCAATCAGAGGCCGCCAAACAAGCGTCTCGTAGGCACAAGAATCTACCTTTTGTGAATGGACTATGTGTCTTTACTCTTAAGCACTTGCACTAGGAAATAATGTATATATATATATATATATATATATGATATATATATATATATATACACACACACACACACATATATATATCATATCTATATATATATATATATATATATATATATATATATATATATATATATATATATATATATATATATATATATATATATATATATATATATATATATATGTATATATATATATATATATATATATATATATATGTCATATCACATTTCCGTGATTCATATACATATGTCGAGCTACAATGTCCTTTAATATCTAATTCGCTCTACCTCGGAATTGATATATTTTCATATAGCTTAACCGAAGGGGAATTTTTTTTTCTCGATAATAGATTTGCCTGGACCAGGGCGCGAACTATGGATCCTTTCAAACCCAGGAACGTCAGTGAAGCTTTACCTACTACACCACCGCGAGAGGCTAAAAGTTCATGTCGCCTCTCACCCTCATATACCTTTTTTTCTTTGCGCGCAGGTAATTAGTGGTTTGGAGACAACATCAACCCACCTCGACTCCGGTTAGTGTTTGTAGTGCTTTTTTTGACAGCACGTAGCCAATCTATAAGTCATATCACATTTCCGTGATTCTATACATATATCGAGCTACAATGTCCTTTAATTATCTAATTCACTCTACCTCGGAAATTAATATTTTTATATATGCTTAAACCGAAAGGGGAATTTTTTTTTCTCGAATAAAATTTGCCTGGACCAGGCGCGAACCTATGGATCCTTTCAAACCCCAGGAACGTCAGTGAATCTTTACCTACTACCCCAGCCGCGGGGGGGGGGAGGGGGGGGGGGGGGAGGCTAAAAAGTTCATGGCGCCTCTCACCCTATATACCTTTCGCGCGAGGTAATTTAGTGGTTTGGAGACAACATCAACCCCCTCGACTCAGTAGTGGTTTGTAGTGCTTTTGACAGCACGTAGCCAATCTATAAGTCATATCACATTTCCGTGATTTCTATACATATACGAGCTACAATGTCCTTTATATCTATTCGCTCTACCTCGGAATTAATTATTTTTAATATGCTTAACCGAAGGGGAATTTTTTTTTCGATAATAGATTTGCTGGACCGGGCTTCGAACCTATGGATCCTTTCAAAACCCAGAAGTTCAGTGAAGCTTTACCTTATACACCACCGCGGAAGGCGGAAAAGTCATGTCGCCTCTCACCCTATATAACCTTTCGCGCGCAGGTAATTAGTGGTTTGGGAGACAACATCAACCCACCTCGACTCCGTAGTGTTTGTAGTGCTTTGACTGCACGTAGCCAATCTATAAGTCATATCACATTTCCGTGATTCCATATACATATATCGAGCTACAATGTCCTTTAATATCTAATTCGCTCTACCTCGGAATTAATATATTTTTCAATATGTTCTTAACCGAAGGGAATTTTTTTTCTCGATAATAGATTTGCCTGGACCAGGGCGCGGAACCTATGGATCCTTTCAAACCCAGGAACGTCAGTGAAGCTTTACCTACTACACCACCGCGAGAGGCTAAAAGTTCATGTCGCCTCTCACCCTCATATACCTTTCGCGCGCAGGTAATTAGTGGTTTGGAGACAACATCAACCCACCTCGACTCCAGTAGTGTTTGTAGTGCTTTTGACAGCACGTAGCCAATCTATAAGGTCATCATCATTTACCGTGATTCATATACATATACCGAGCTACAATGTCCTTTAATATCTAATTCGCTCTACCTCGGAATTAATATATTTTTATATATGCTTAACCGAAGGGGAATTTTTTTTCTCGATAATAGATTTGCCTGGACCAGGGCGCGAACCTATGGATCCTTTCAAACCCAGGTATTTTCCTTTCATAAAACTTGAATCTGAGTGTTGGTTGTATTTTCATCCAATAGATGGCGTTGGTTGGTCTGTTCGTTATTTCAGTGTCCTTGGTATTACTTATTGTTTACTTTTGATTTACTTTCCAAGTGATAGCCACCACCTTGCGATCCTCGCAACCTTTCACATGGTAAGAAGTTATTTGCTCTTTGTTGTATACCTTATATTCTATGTAAATAATTATTACGTAAAGCTATTATGGTTTAATAGTGATATGTTAACAGTGGACCTTTTGTTCTAAGCTATTGTTTGTGTTATTATTTTGCCAGACACTCTACCTTACCCTTGCCTTGCCTTGCTTGACATTATCTTGCCTTATGGTGTCTTGTCTGTTTGACTCTTGTTCTTAACTTGTATGACCTGTTGGATGTACCGTTTTTACTTACCTGGTGAAAGATCTGTTCATCATGGATCTACCATCTTCAGCCATCTAGACAATTTCAAGAATGTACCCACATTCTAAACCACTATGTACCATCTTCAGCCATCTAGACAATTTCAAGAATGTACCCACATTCTAAACCACTACGTACCATCTTCAGCCATCTAGATAATTTCAAGAGTGTACCCACATTCCAACCTACGTGTCATCTATTACTATTATAAGTTATTCTATTTATTGTAATAAATTAATCATTTTTTATAATTCTTTTTACTTGATACCAGTCTAGCCAAAGTGTTAGGTAACAAGCGCCTAATACATTTCCATCTATGCAAATAAAAGCAGTGAGTAGGAATCATTTGCAGAGTTGCTAGACTGTTTAACTTATGTATAATTATATTTACAGTTTACTGCTGACAACTATGTGAACTTCGTTACCTGTGAAGGTTGGTGGATTTCATTTAAGTGTTCTGCAAGGTTTGTGGCCTATCACTGGAAGTAATATCACTGGAGTTAAGGTAAAGTTCTGTCTATGTTGTTTCTTTTGTGTCTGGCGAGTTGTCGTGTGAAAGCGCTTTATTTAAAGTGGAATAAATTCTCGTTGTGGTGCAATATAAATTTGTATTTGTTCGTGTAGTCATATTACGTTCTAGGAAAAAGTTGAGGTCGGGAAGTGAATTAGAAACTGTATCGTATCCTATTAATGCTAGCTAATTCAGTCTTAATGATTGTAGGGCTTGTTAGGGGTAATGTTAGTTTAATGTTCCTTTAAGTTCCGATTGTTTTCTCATCCTTGAATATTCCTATTGTGTATTCATTTTCCTTATGCTAGTTTTTTTTTTTTTTTTTGGCATGGAAATTTTTGTCATTGATGGTGGAAAACCCATAATAGACATTGGTAATCATTGAAGTACTACTTTTAAAGTTGAGTTCATGATTAGCCATATTTCATAATTTAATGTTTTTTGTAATACTTATTATGAAGTGTTGTTTTTTTTATTAACTGTATGCTTACCCATCATTATTATGGATCTTAGTGATTTGATGGATAAGGCTATTAAGCTTGGTATGAAAACTGCTGAAGCTGAGGAATTTATAGCAAAGCAACAGGCTAGAGAGGATAGAGTAGCTGAGAGAGAGGAGAAAAGGTTGCAGTTAGAGTTGGCAGAAAAGGAGAAAGATAGGGCAGAAAAGGAGAAAGATAGGATATTTAAATTGGAATGTCTTAAGAGAGAAAGGGAGGAGAAGGAGGAAGACAGGAAACATGAGTTAGCCAAAGCAGAATTGAGAAAATAGTGGTTTGCATATAGGTGGTGTAGGTAGCGAGAATGTAATATCTTTGCCAAAAAATTTCCCCCCCTTTGATGAGATAACTGATGAAATTGATGTGTACATGAATAGATTTGAGAAATTAGCTGGATTTCATAAATGGGAGCAGGAAGACTATGGTATTATGTTAGGCACATTATTAAGGGGACGAGCTTTGAAAGTGTACTGTGGACTTGACCCTGCTATTGCAAGTAATTATCAGGAATTGAAGGCAGCCTTATTGAAAGCGTTTCAGGTCAATCCTCAGGTATATCGAAAGAAATTTAGAGAGGGATTTATTGAAACTAATGAAAGCTTTGTGCAGTATTCATATAGACTAAGAATTTTGATAAGTGTTGCAATTAGCTGATGTTAATAAATCTTAGATGATGTCTGTGATTTTATGATTATGGATCAATTGTTGGCTAACAGTTCAAGGGATTTGCGAACATTTCTTTTAGAAAGGGTTTGTAAAAATTCTCATGAAATGGCGTTAGCTGCTGATAGGTATCTGATTGCTCACGGAATTAATAAATGTAGAAATTTTAAATTTAAGTCTGATAAATGTTCAAAGTTAGGAATGCAACCTAAATCTGATAAAGTAGGTGTTGATAATCTTAAAACATTGCAGTGCCACCTATGTAAAGAAATTGGGCATATTAAACCCAATTGTCCAAATAATCCTGTTAATTTTGCTCAGTGTAAATCTTCTAATGAAAATTATTCTTAAGTTCAGCATCGCTCTAGCTAGTGAAGAAAAACCCAAGAATGCTATTGTGGATGAGAAAGGAAGAGTTTTTAACAAAACAGTTGAGGTTCCTGTTTGATACTGGGTGTAATACTGTTGTTCTTCACGAAACTTTGATTCCAACACCTTATCTCAGTAAGGCTAAAACTGTGAAGGTGTTATATTTCATGGGTGGTCCAATATATCTGCCCAAAATTAGATGTTACATTAGAAGTAAATTCTTTTCCGGTAGAGTAAATGCTATCGTAGCATCAATTAAATGTTCTGATGTAATTGTTGGGTTAATACCTGGATTGAAAACAACACATACAGGCAGGAATAGAATTGTTGTAGTAACATACCTGTGCCAGATAACGAATTAGATGTAAATAAGTTAAATGTTAATGTGATTACAAGAGAACAGAGTCTTAGGAAAAAACATATTAAAAACCTTGTCTGATGTCTTGTCTGAAGTTCAAGTTAAAAATCCAGTAGATTTTAGTAATAAACAGTGGACATGTGATTCTCTGAAGTCAATTAGGAAAAGCTTGAAGGAGGAAGAAATAACTTGCCAAGGGAGAGTTGTTAAGTATGTAGTAAATAATAACGTGATTATCGTAAATGTGTGCAAAGTAAAAATCAGCTAGATGTTGGTAAAATGCAAATTGTAGTTCCTCTCAAGTATAGAGAGATAGTTATGAACTTGCACATGAATCACTTATTTCTGATCATTTTTATTCTAGGAAAAACTATTGACAAACGTGCTTGGTAAATTTTATTGGCCGAGGGCTAGTGCAGAGATTTTTTGGGAAAAGAGTAAAGAAAGTGCTTTGTGTAAAAATGCCTATAGTTTCTGAACCATTCAGTAGAGTGGCTATTGATATTGTGGGTCCGATTGTTCCAGCCCAAGTCGTGGTCACAAGTATATTCGTACAATAATTGATTTAGCTACACGCTACCCCGAAGCTGTACCTCTCAGAAATATTGATACTGAAAGTTTAGTAGAAGTATTTTGTAGAGTTGGGGTACCAAAAGAAATACTAAGCGACAGGGGGAACTCAGTTTAAGTCAGATCTCATGGCAGAAATACATGAATTATTATCAATTAGAGCTATTCACAAGCCCATATCATGCGTGCAAGTAAGGGAACTGTAGAACGGATGAATGGTGTACTTAAAAATATGTTAAAGAAAGTTTGTAGTGATCATCCAATAGTATGGGACCGGTATATTCCTGTTGTTCTTTTCGCTTATCGTGAAATTCCCAACGATAC
>NC_087207.1:93571823-93581823 GCF_015104395.2 Macrobrachium nipponense
GGCATGGAGGTAACGCTAGGATGGTACCCCCTGGTTATCCAGTGCCGTGGGACTGCTGTTACGCAGTGACCCAGGAACAAGGGACGCCTTGTTGTGTTGTGAGGGAAGGGGTGCAAGTCCCCAATCTAAGGAGTAGAGGACAAACCTGTCTACCCACGAGTCATGCTGGGACAGAGAGAGATCGAACAGAGCCTCTCCCCCGTGACCCCAGTGGGAAGGGGGAAGTCCACTCCTACTTCTGATAGCGACCTATCGAAGAGTAGAGGGATGGTATTAAAAAGGTGAATAGTGCAGAAGTTCCCACTTACCAACTCGACCCGTGAAGGAAGTCACGATACTGCCTAAGGTATGGATAGGATCAAGCGATGTTTAGAATAAGGAATAGCTGATAGACGTCAGATGACAGCCAGCAAACCAGTGAGAGAATCCAGGCTCGATGTGAAGAAGATACAAGCAAACTAATAGCATCAGTAGCAGATCGCCGGCACCGCTGCTGGCACTAATAGAGATGCTGACCTGTGAGCAAGTTGCATAGAAAAACGGGAACATCTCAACCGTATGGCAGAGAGGGACAGTTATAGGATAGCGTCTTGGGACGCTATGGGGATGTGATGAGAGGATACCCTTCACACCCCCGGAGGTGGGAGACCCTACCCGCCTAGAAGCCGACGTGATTGCTTAAAAGTTGTCACTGATAGTAATATTAGTATTGGATCGACTGCACAATGAACGAGTTGTGTAGCCTTTAGTAGTGTCATCAATGGCATGTTGTGTTAGGGAAATGCAGATAGGGAATTGTAAAAGTAACATTAGAAAAAAAAAAAAAGTGTATAAAAAAAAATAAGAGAAAAAAAACAAAGGATGGTTCTCTTATGGCCGTGTTTTGATTATAGTTTAAAGTATCACGAACGACAATACATTCCATTGTCCCCATTGAAGAACTGTGATAAGATTTAAAGGACAGAATATTAACGTAAGTTCATTAAAGTGTTTTGTCTGAGTAAAGTAACAAGACTATATATTTGTTGAAAAAATTATTAACGTAAATTCATTAAAGAGTTTGAATAAAGTAGCGAGACGATATAGTTGTTTGAAAGAGTAATCAAAGAATTTCATTGAGAAAGGGTAATCAGATTTTCATTGGGAAATGGGAGAGAAGTTTTAATTTTTAAATTTGATGATGAAGTGAGAACAAATTGCATTTTATACCTGATAAAGAAATGCCCTTAAAATGTTAGTTTCTCAACAAGATCGTAGGATCGAACAACTGTTAGAGCTTGCATTGTGAGGATTGATCGTATCATAAAAAAAAAAAGAGCGAAAAGAGTAGCAGACGCTCTTCCAAGAGTTACTGTAAGGCACGAGCCAGAGAGAGAGAGGAACTGCAACGCATACACTTTAAAGTTTCAGTTACACCTATGGGTGAGTTGCACAGAAAAACAGAGGCAAGTGAGTCAGCTGTTGTATGAACGTGTTGAGTAAGAGCCATGGAAGTGTATATGTGAGGAGTGAGGTGCCTGGGAGTATACATGGTTGGTTGGCTGTGTGAGGGAGATTGGACTGACAAGTCACAGTTTTCTGAACATGCACGAGATAAATGCTTAATGAAAGAAAGAAATAAAAAAAAAGGAACTTGTTGTGCCACAGTTCCTCCCTCTTCGATAAAGCAAATCATCCATATAATTTGTAAGTGCGTGTAGGTTCCTTACGTTAGCATACCAGCGCGAGTCATGAATAAATGTGTCCGTCACAAAGTGAACAGAGAAATCGTAAAAAACATGCTTATGCCCTTTTGTTTCATGTCAGTTATTGCTGAGAAATTTATGTCTAATAAAAAATAAAAATTCCTTTTGTTACAGTTCCAAGCATATAATGTGTTTTTTAACTTGATTAATTTTTTTGTTGCATTATTAATTTTATTGCATTTCAAGTCGTATTAAAAACATTTATTGCAATGTATCAAATTTTTAAGGATTTCTATTGATACCAATTATACTGTGTCCAAAATTTCATATCGTTGTCAATGTTGTTTATGCTTTGTCAGAAATTTATGATCTTCCATCGATGATGTGGGAATATGAGATTATTTTTGGAAAAAAAGTTATTTTTTGTGTGTAATCTTTGAATTTTGATTTTATATTTTCTTGTTTTATTGTTGCAGAAAAAATTCAGTAAGTTACCTTATACCTTTTCCAAATTTCTTATGAGTAACGTTTCAATTTTTAGTCATGCTATGTAAATTTTTATTTATGAATTTAGCTTTTTTGAGCTGGAGCTGTGACTATCCATTTTTATATTGATATCATTGAATGTGAACCTAAATTTGTTTTTCTGTTTGACACATTGTGAGGCGTGAATTCTTTTTTGTAACTTGTGTTTGTAACACGACAAATGGCCCTACCCTAATAGTTTTAAATTTTGCACAAACTGGATGGTACGGCACTCAAAGGCGGTGTGGCACTCAAAGAAGAACAACAATGCGCAAATCATAAGATCAGTGTATGTCTTGCGGGACGCAAGAACTGGGGAGGGAGTGATGAGCTGATTCGATACAGTTTTGAATATGCCTTCTCCGTGATATTCTGAAGTCCCGTGAAAACCGTTATAAGTGTCTGTGTGTATGTGTATCAAAACAAGTCAACCGCCAAAGACGTTACAAGTTGGCGTGGCTTTGGCAGTTCAAAGAGTGCACGCATCTCTATATCCCTTCTTGATTGGCCCTTGTGTCTTAGGAGCCAGAACAACCAATCAGCTTCTTGCATAACGATGCTGTGTGTAGGGGGTATTTGAAATAGAGGCCGCACCATCGGGCAGAGGAGTTCGTCAAGCGGTCGCATATAGTACAGACTGACTGGGTTGACACACGACACGAGTGCCCAGTGCCCCGCGTTCCCGTCGGCCGCCACACAAAGACTATATCACCATGAGTGTCAATAACAGTCTAAACCTGCCGTCCGTTTGTGCACTAGTATAGTTAACGTAATAATTACAGGCCACCTGTAGCTAGAAGAATACACCTGTGTTAAACGTTTCATCGATTATTATTTTTGCATGTCCTACATTGCATGCACGTAAACTTATCTCTCTCCTGTTTTTTCCTTCATATCCCAAACCCACAAATGACCGAGATCAGGTCATATATATATATGTATATATATATATATATATATATATATATATATATATATATACATACATACACATACCATATACCCACCAATTATATATATATATATATATATATATATATATATATATATATATATATATATATATATCTGTGTGTGTGCGTTTGTGTTTAAGATTGTTGCCTGCGCTGTGCGCATTTGTAAACGTTTGCATTTGAATCTGAATGAGAAGCAGGCAAAGACTAAGATGCGAAAATACAATTTAAACGTTGCTGGACAACGTTCAATATTCATAATCAATCACAAACAGTTAACTGCATAAATAATAACATACATGTTCAATGAACAGACAAAGATTTTTTCCAAACGAAGGAAATTCGTATCATCTCCATTTCCAAGAGTTTCAAAATTTATTTAAATGTAGATTTTTTTTGTTGGGGGGGGGGGTGTGGGGGGGGGGGTGGGGGTTTGGTGTAATGAATGAATAATTTTATTGAGTCTTACGATCGAAAGCACATGGTTTGAGAGACGCCTCTCCAACCTCGAGCTACCTAAAGGTGGGTTTCAATCCTCGAGATGAATTTTATGGGGAAAATATTTCCTTATGCATAATACACCTAGATTGGGTTGGGAACGGGGCTGGAAGGAGTCCTCATCTCGGACGAAATATCCATATTCGATGGAGACTTCCTTTCAAACGCAAATCAGATTGGTGCGGCTCCAGATTTTCTCTCTCCTTTTTTAACCTTCGAAGCTCAAGAATGAACTTTTTTTTTTCTCTCTTTCATTCTGTAATGTAAATGAAGCGCTAAATTCTGATTGGTACAAGTCGTTTTTTAATTTGTTGGTGTTTGATTTCCTGTGAAATAACCTGACGGTTTGCGGTTTTAATCTGTCCTTCTGTCAAATAATCAAATAATACTTTTACGAAAATTACTACTTAGTTGGTTAGAGCCAAATAATCCATTATCAGTAAAACTTTCCTTCCATTAACTCATCTCTCTGTATGTTTTTGTCAAACGTGGAACGTAATGATATACAGTGACGTCACTCAACGGAAATAACGAAAAAAAAAAAAAAAACAGGCCCTTACCACAGGCTACGTCAGCTGCCCAAAATCTAGTTGAGTTCCTTAAGACCGGCGCAGCTGCAAGCTTTTCTGGGCTCAAATAATCCTAAACAAATAATGTTCGCTGTCCCAATTAGAGATGGAATGAAATACGATATGGAGGAGTAAAATGGTTAAATCAACCTGTAAAATGCCAGTGATATTCAGTGCAACTTCATTTGCTCGGATATTCTGAACAAAAATTGCTTATCAGCTGCACTTGATGGAGTTGCTAAGCTTAGCGAAATGCGGTCGCGAAAGTTTTGATTGCATACTCGGAGTCAAGTCTTGCTGCTGAATAGAGGGAGGTTCGGAATAATGCCTCATTTTCTGTAGCCTTCTTGCGCTGTATAGGCCTGGAGCTTTTGCTGAGGCCTCCTGTGTAGACTTACCAAGCTCGCTTTGAATAGAATACAGGGTGCTGTCAAGGCGCTAAACTGCTTACAACGTAGTCAATTATTCAAATAAATCATATATTATCTGAAAAATGAATGCGGTTGTTTTTACTTAGGGCCGCTTGTTGGTTTTCTGATGCTATGTCGTAGAATAATTGTTCGTTCTATAAATGTTGAAAACGAGCAGGCACTGGGAAGAAGTTTGGTTAAATGAGAAGAAAGTGGAGTCAATTGTACTTCAAACAATTAAGGAAAAAGTAAACCCTCTGTTCGTAAACAACTATCTACTATACACAATGGAGTGTGATATACTCGAAACCTTTCGTGTGACTTGAAACCAAATATCGTTTAAGAAGTGAAAAGATAGTTATCATGTGTATGATTGTCCACTGATTCCAAGAGGTTTCATTTTAGTAATTAAGAATATTGGTTCTTAAACAAATGAAAATTCTGATCACTTTGCATAATATGGTCTTTCTTAAAGCCTCTTATAATTTTTCTTGCAAACAGTAAACTCAAAACAATGATGATTGATTTCTCATGATCATCTCTGCATTCACTAGATTTTTTAATTTCTTGAAGGCGTATTAAGTGGGCTAATATTCAGTGGAAATCGAAAGTAAACCTCTTGGATTGCTTCAAAATATTTGCCCAGTCAGGTGGTTTAAGGGGTAAGAAAATCATACTTCTCTCACAAAAGTTTTCTTTTTAAGAACTTTAGATTGTATCTGCGGACTATTTTATATTTTTTCGTCTTCATTAGTTTAGAATATTAATGTTTTCATAGGGGAGAATTAATTCTTTATTTCTAGGATGCATAAAAGATTTCTTTATTCATGGGGAATCTGTCCAGAAATTTCTTTATGCTGTCATGAAAGACGCCCATTTATATGAGACTTGTTTCACGCATTCGTCTGTATGAGAGATATTTTCAGTCAACGATTTTCCACCTGAAAAAACAGTAATTTCTTTATCCAACCGGTGAACAACGTCAGTAATAAAAGAAAATAAATAAGAAAGGTCGTAACCCCCGGGGAAACGGACATACCCTACCCGTGAAAAAGAAAAATGCATTATTTTCGACGAAAGCTAAAATTTAATCTCGCAATCTTCTTGTGAAGTTATTTCGTAACATTGTGGGTTAGAATAAAAAGAAAATTCCTTCCGCTGTCGTTTTTAGCTTCTCAGGAGTGATGTTCTCTTTTCTTTGTGGATTGAAAGTCGAGTCACAAGAACAAAAAAAGAAAACATATTATGAGGAAGTTCCTTCTTCCACGGAAACTAATCGTTTGCAGTTATTGGTTGGAATCCAACACTTTTATTCACAAAAATAACACCTGAAAAAAGGATCAAAAGCCGATGTCTATAGACATACTTTTAATTCATAAAAAATGTAATGTCTATTACAGCCGTATAGAACAGGCCTGCTTCTCAACACACAGAAATCGCTATAGACGTTGTAACGTATTCAAGTTAGGAATGAAGAACGGTGTTTAAACTTAGAATATTTTTAACTAGGCATTGCCACGTATAGAAGTCTAGAGTCATTATAAACCCACTTTTCTGAATAAGTTTCTAAAAGGCGGCGATATTTTTTGATAATTGCTTATTCCAAAAAGATTCCTAGGAAAACGCCTCTCTCTCTCTCTCTCTCTCTCTCTCTAAAAGAACTGGCGAGAGAGTGACCCAAAATTCTCTCCGATTTCAAAACCATTGGAAAGCCAGATTTAAATCTCTCAGGTTCTTCAGACTTTTTCTCTGTCGGTGGCTCACTTGATCTCCATTTGCTGTAACGGTAAAGGAAGAATGAATGAGGTTTTTTTCCAGCAGGACTTGCAGGACTCAACTTGCATTACGTGATTTCAATTGAATGTGCAAAAGAGCTGCTGTAATCTCAGGAGTTTTGAAAATATGATATATCTCAGTGACAGAAAATTTCATTTACTCGAAAAAGTACGTAAATACATAATTTAAAGACATAAATGAAATTGAATCGTTTATCATACAAGTAAATAAAAAAGAAATAAATAGAATAGAATCATTATTAGATAAGTAAATAAGACTATTTTAGTGAATGCATCAATAAAATTATTATACAATAAAGCAAACATAGATAAAAAATAAGCCTTGCACATTACTGACTGTCGTCGAGTTCAATAACCACTAATCATTCGTGGAAATATTATGTTCCAGCATTTTCATGAACGAAAGGTTAACATCCAGTATATCATCATTTAGTAAAGAAATCGTATCATCTCCGAAAGTTTATCTTATTAACTTACTATGAGACAAAGACCCGATTAAAACGAATTACAAATGACATTAGAGTTCTGCAGATAAGAGTTCAATAATGAGACAAAAACATGATGAATTGTGGTGGTAAGGGTTCTAGAACCAGGGAACATTATGCACTATGGATTACGTTGTTCAGATCATTTCATAGGATACATATGCAGCCTCCCTTATGCCAACTGCAATGCTCTCTGGCTTCTACTTACTTGCTCTGCCGCTGAATCTAGACTCCTCCCTATTTAGTGAATAATGACCTCTCTCTCTCTCTCTCTCTCTTTATTCTATCATATATATATATATATATATATATATATATAATTATTATATATATATATATATATATATATATATATACACACACACACACACACACACATATATATATATATATATATATATATATATATATATATATATTTCGCATTATTTCCTGTTACTTCTTTTAAATAAATATCATATTGCCTGGAAGTTTGAATTTCACGTTGTTGGCCGGTTGCGGATTTGGTCCATATGAATAGAGCTCCTCTTCTGAATAATAATATACTAATAATAATAATAGTCCATTAACATGAGACTCAATAAACGTCTCGGTGATCTCGTTCACTCACTAAGTAAAGGGTAATAACAGCGTCGTGAATAAATGTGTTTCTATCTCCATTATCATGTCGTAGGGTAAAGTACAGGATGGCTAATAGGCGGCCACCTCCTCCATTGCACGACCACCTTCCCGAAAATCGGAAATTATGGGCCTTAATTTGTGACTTGAGAGAAAAAACTTACTTCGAGAGCACGAGTAGAGGTCTCGAGGTGTGCTTCGACGAACGCTGGCTCTTGACTAATGTCTATCCTGGGTAACAGGAAGTGTTTAAAATACTTTTTGGGAAGGTGTCGCGCTACGGTAGAGGCTGACCATTCGGTATTTTACCCTATGTCAAGATAACTCTCAAAATGGTGGTCTTCCAGTCATGGCCAAAACACAATAATCGTATGTTCTCTTCAATACAATGTTACACAATGCTGTTTCTGTGTCAAAATTATCCGATAGTCTTTTATTCCAAGGTAACATTGGCATAACCACTCTTTACAGTTCCCATGGTATAAAAGATTATTTTGACTTCAAAGATGAATGTAAATATACTTGTTTTCAAATCTCATCCCGTAAGTGGCTATGCTAAAATGCCATATTTTACAGTTATTAATGTTCACATAATAGAAAGCTTTTAATAGCTTCAAGGTGTTTTCTTTATAAGGCTTATATGGCCTCCTTCAATCGTAAAATTCTGTTGACTTTGTGAATGAAAAGGCTTACTGGATAGCAGAATGTAAACAAGAAAAAAAAGTGTCAATGACTTTCCTTGATCATCAAAATAATGCGTCTTGAAGCAAGTTTGTATGAAATTAGAAAATAGTCCACGTGATTATAATTATCATCGCATGACTGAAAATTTCCGCCTGTTAACATTTTTATTTTTTCTTTGTCAGTCCCTTTATCCGATTCGCCTCTGCTCAGCCTTCCTTTTCTCTTTTCTGTGTGTGTAAGACGCTTAACTTTCCATATTGGTAATATAGTGAAACGTTTTTAGAAGATATTTCAAAGGCATTATACTGAGGAGAATCGAAAAATTCACAGCTGTTAAAGAAGAGAAAAAGGTAAAAATGTATATAGAATCGTAGAAGATCTTTCGAAAGCAATATGCCAAGGCAGATGGACAGGGTTCGCAGATGTTAAAGAAGAGAAAAAGGTAAAAAATGTTTATGGAATTGAGGATATTTGAAAAGCAATATGTTTGAGGAAGACAACAAAACTTCAGATATTGAACGCGAGAAGGTGGTTAAAATGCCCATAGAATTATAGAAGATATCTCAAAAGCAAATATGCTGAGGAAGATAACGGATTTTACAGATGTTAAACAAGATAAGAAGGCAAAAATTCCAATAGAAGACTCAAACATTCCCAATTTTTCGGTTTTGCAAGACCGTATACAGTTTCCAATAAGAGCCATTGGACCATTGGAGAAGGGCAGGGGTGAAACTTAATTGCCTAAGTAATGGCAAAGTGGTAGAGGCAAGGGAATATCCTAATCCAACCTTCATCTGAAAGAGAAAGCCTTTATAGAAAGGTTATGGAAGAAATTGTTGATAAAACTTAAGGAAATTCCTTGTTTTGGCTTAAATTTATTGAATTTACATCAGCAAGTTTCTTATACATATACAAATTTCAGAGGGAATAGTCAAGGTCTCCGTAGGGGGCAAGTGCCGTCAATGCACCTCACGCGGTGCACTGTTGGCATTACTTAAGATTCTTTGCAGCGTCTCTTTGGGCCCTAACTTCAGTCCCTTTCATATCTTTGACTGTACCTCCGTTCATATTCTTTCTTGTTTTACTTTTCACTCTCTGCTAACAATGGTTTCATAGTGCAAATGCGAGGTTTTCCTCCTGTTACATTGAATTCAAAAACTTATTAGTCTCCATTTCGTTTCCGTTCAGCGCGTTTAATTATTATTACTTATTATTCAGTAGATGAAACCTGTTCATATTATGGAACAAACCCACAGGGGCCCATGACTTGAAATTCACGCTTCCAAAGATTATGGTGCTCATGTGGTAGGTCAATGTCCAAAGGAGCGAGTCCCTCTAGTCACAGCCTAACCAGCTTCCATTTGCCTTCTCCCACAGATATCAGAAACCTTTGCACTGAGTCCAATGATTCTCCCCCTTCTCCCCATGGCAGGGGTCGTATATTCCTTTAATGGGAACAAATGACCTCGCGTGTTAGACAGCAACCAGGGGGCTCGCTGTAAATAGGGTTACGAGTACTCGCCTCAGTTCACTACTCGAATTTACAGCTGTAATACTCCAGAGGAAAAATATAGGCCCTCCGAATTACCTCCTCTGGTGAGTGGTTACCCAGGATGTGGGAGAGAGGAGACTGGTGTTCATTGCGAAAGAAGGAAGAAGAGTGATTGAAACGGAATAGGAGGAGTTTTGGAAGCGTTCCAAGATGAAATCTAAGAATCATTTGAATTTTTTTTTTTTTTTTTTTTTTTTTTTTTTTTTTTTATTTTTTTTTTTTTTT
>NC_087207.1:93586823-93600163 GCF_015104395.2 Macrobrachium nipponense
CACGCTCTGTAGATTTATTATAAATCTATCGGTAATTTTTCCATTTCTGGATTTCAACCTTCCATGCCCTTCTGACCAACGTTTATCAATTTCTTTCCTTAGAGATAAAATTATTTTTCAACTATTTGCCCCTATTATGTCTGTATTTAATCAAGTTAATGGTCAAGTTTACTCTCAAACAAGTTTTCGCCTTTGTTTTTTTTTTTCCTGATTACGTTTCTCTTTTTTCTTCCTTCCCTCTAATCTTTCTTTTGCAAATGTAGAATAAGATAAACTTGGATGAATAAAACATTCCTTCTATTTCTCCATCCTTCTTCTCCATACAAATAACGCTAAACTCATATCCATATCTCATCAAAATCACTCTCACGGTTCCAGATCCAAGTTTCCAGCCTGTCAGCCAAGTCGTGTGTCCTGGACTGATAGCTCCCTTGCCTGCATGACTCAGCAGGCGTGTCACGCGCAAGGAATCCAGTCTCTAGACACATTAGCACGTTCGTCGTCTCGATTGTTGTTGATCTTGATGGAAACAGTGACTCTGTGATGTCAGTGGGGTCGTTCCGTCATTATGTCGCGTCGTGATCAGAGAATCTGCTCTTAAGTAACACGGAACTTCTGGTTTCATGTGACCGTTGCTTATAAGTGTCCATGTGTGTGTGTGTGTGTGTGTGTTTGTGTGTGTGTGTGTGCGTGTGTGTTTCAAGTAGCATTCGTGGTTAATCATGGAAATATAAAGACAATGAAACTTTGACGTATAGATAACATAATATGTGGCTTAACTAGCTATATATTCGTTTGTTTGAAACTGATTTTATACATAGTCTCATAAACAAATATTGACGATAATATATATATATATATATATATATATATATATATATATATATATATATATATATATATATATATATATATATATATATATATATATATATATATATATATATATATATATATATATATATATATATATATATATATATTATATATATATATATATATATATATATATATATATATATATAAGGAAATACTGTCAATCTTTCACAGCTCGGGAGGGCTAGCGGGTGGTAAGCGTGAGAGAAGAACGGACCTAGCAAATGTGGACAGAGAGGAACAACTCAGAAATAAGACAAACTATTAAACGCCTCGTATTCGTGGGACTTCGACTTCCGGTTTATCTCTCTTCTAAAACTTTCTTTGGCGGTGTCCTGATCATGGAACATCTGTCTAGTCGTTCAGTCTGTTCGGTACTTTCCAAGATTTCGGAAGCTGTGGCTCTCAAGTAATGAAAGTTGTGTAATGTGACTTTCCCCATTAGAGACCGATGAAAGGATTGGAAACTTTCTCAGAAACTTTCTTCAGTATTTTCAGTAGAATTCACTTTTTTCGCTGATTTCTAAACATCAATTTAGCATTTGATATATGATGAGATGGAAGGGCTACATGTATTAAAAAAAAGTCCTGCTTTCCTCAAGCCCTAGGTGGCCCCTTCTACCCTAACAAAAACAAAGAAATTAATAATATGGCAAAACGTTCATTTTAAGATTACTTAGAAGGAATTTGAAAAGAAATTTCCTGTAAGGGCTAAGAAAGATGTGTAACAAGGTATTAATTACCATAACCATTGACTATCAAGGTCAGTTGTTACATTGGGTTCGATTCTCGGCCATTCCATTGAGGAGTGAGAGATGTGTGTTTCTGGTGATAGAAGTTCACCCTCGACGTGGTTCGGAAGTCACGTAAAGCCGTTGGTCCGTTGCTGAATAACCACTGGTTCCATGCAACGTAAAAGCCCCTTACAAACAAACAAACAAACATTGTATCGTAAAAAAGAAAATAAATTCTTCCAGATCTTTCTCCATTTTTCTGGAGCTGGAGTGGAATTCCTTGAATTCTTTTCAGATTTTTCCCCAGTGTCATTGCACTTTCTTTTTGAAAGGCGAAACTCTCCGTGCCTACAGTGTGCCTTCTTTTTTCGCTCTCCCCACACCCTTTTTTTTCGGTCGGGGACGGGGGTGGGGAGGATGTCACGTGGGCTGCCTGCCAATGATAGATCAAACAGCGAGATTGAAAGGGACATACAGGGAAGATTCAGAGTCATGCAAATCAAACAGTGTGCTTTTGTTTTGATTGGGAATTAAAGGGTCACATACAAAGAAAGCCTTCTGCACATACACTTGCCTTACTCGAATGACTCACTTGTATGCATTCTTAAACGTGTGCATGAATTATTCATCCTTTTTCTCTGTTAATGATGAAACTTTGGATGACATATCACGGTGTCCCAGATCACGTAGAAGGAGTCAGCAAGAGAGTCAGTTTCCCTTCTAATTCGAATGGTTTGGACCGAGGACCGCGAATTTTCACTGAATTCTGTTTTGAGCCATTGGGGCCTAATCTAGTACACCAGATAAGGCTCTATTACAAATATTCCATCTTCTCTTTCTCTTTCTTTGATCTTACTCTCCACCCTCTGCTAACAACGGTTTCATAATGCAACATAATGCACTTTCAGCGCCGAATGACCTCAGAGGCCCTAGCGCTTGGCCTTTGGCCTAAATTCTATATATCAGCTGATTGCAAATCAGAATAAGTGAAGTAATTTAATATTAGGGAAAATCTTCAAGAGCTAAATTCATATTATACTTTTACTACAAAGGGTGTTTTGGCTGTTAAACACTGGGAGAATAGTACTTCGGTCATCTCGATAGTCTATGTGGGATTTATGATAGAGGAAGAATGATTAACGTTGAATGGTTGGCAGGATATAAAAAACATAATCGATTTTTCTTATATATTGCTCATAAACAGCTCCCGTACGCCTGGACTGTTGCATAATATTACGAAAACAGATAGTGGACATCTTAGCCAATACAGAATTCCCGTAGGACCTCTTGTATACCTGAAGGAGGAGGTGAATCGTCCTGCAGTTCATACACATTCAGTGTCCAACTTCCCCAAAAATATTTATTTGCTTTTAGGACAGAGAAAAACCCCCAAAACAGACAAATATACTAACCATTCTTCCAACAAGATGCAGAATCCAAAACCCCAGTTGTGGCTACATGAAAATGATACGGATTTTCTACACCTATTTTCATAGAATTCCTTTCCTCACTTTTTGCATCTCTTTCGTTCGTTAAAATCGATTTATTGCCAGTTTTGGAGTTTCCTTTTATGAAGCCTTTTTTCATGTAGGATTTACCACTTCTCGAATTTCATGGACTGAAATTATTAGATTTGCAACGATGGATTTCATAAATATGATTCTTCAGAACCGCATTCTATACCCGTATCTCTCCCTGTACCCAGGGGAGCGTTTATGTATATACAGAAACATTGGTGCCCTGAGGGAATGCAAACAACCTTCTGACTGTAATATTTGCCGGAACAGAAAAGCGCACCCCATGTGGATGCCGTCAGTATAGTTTCACGGCTGTCATCCGAATTCGCGTTGTAATTAGCCTTCGACAGATAACTCACTTTTCCCCAAACTGCCAATTCAGTTCTTTTTCATGTTGGGCTTTTATTACCTCCGTTTCATCTCTTTCTGATGCAATTTGATCGCTCTATCCAGCTCGGTTAAGTTAGAGCCAAAGTTCACATTCACAGATTTTGTCTATACAAAATGTCCCGCGTCCATAGGGAGGAGGTACATATATCCGATCACTTTGAGGTTTCCACCTCAGTATTACGATAAACAATTGAATCTAGAAGAAACAAACGTACTCTTCATGACTTTGATAAAAAACGAATGATTTTAATCATGGAAGCCAAAGAGATAAAAACTTCGTGATTGATGCTTCATTGGTAGGATGTCCTTCGGGGAGGAGGCAGCTGCTCCGGGATGCTCCGTCATTTCATCGGAAGTTTCCAGAAGAAGAAAAAAGGTTAAACAAATCTAATGGGAACAGACAACTGCAGACTTCTTCTGCCACGACGGAAAGACTCGTCTTATTCAGTCACGAATCCTATTTAATGTGTCTGTGGTATGTTAATACTGCAGTTTCTTAATTGTAGGAAACCGATGAAATTACTAAGCAGGGGGGTGATACCTATACTTCTAAATCATACTATATGTATGGAAAACATGGTAGATTTCCACATATCTGACCAGTTTGTGGAAACAAGCCACGATTGCACAAAAGATTGAAATATAATTTCGAAATTGTTGGCCGGGCAAATAAATGTCATCCATCAAATGTGCGGTTCTTTGTCGCCGATAACGAGTGAGCTTTGATTCCGCGTCGAAAACCTCTTTAAATGTCAGCAAGTAAAGTTTCACAGAAATGTTTTGCTCTTCATTACTAAAAGGAGTAAATATCTCTCCAGGTGCTTCACTTGCCCACCGTTCGGCTTATAAGTTACTTACTCCTGTTCACCTTAGTCTCTTTGTCATTCTAATTAGTTACTTTTGTCTCATCTGGACAATTACACGATCTCTTTCTGCTGTGTTTCAGATGTATCCCTTCGATGTGTTGATTGTATTCATTATTAGCCTTGTGTTAGGTAATGCTTTGATGATTCAAGTTTTTTTTTGTTTTTTCCTTGATTGCCATGAATTCCCGCTGAATATGTGGTAGTATATATGTATATATATATATATATATATATATATATATATATATATATATATATATATATATATATTATATATATATACTATATATATATATATTTATATCATATATATATATATATATATATATATATATATATAATCTATATACAATATATATATATATATTCTTTATAGATATATTAATATATATTATAATATTATATATACATACATACATACATACATACATATATTATATAATATATATATATATATATAATATATATATATATATATATATATATATATAACTTTGTCACACAATTGTTCCGTGCATTTATAGAATTAGTAAACAGGACTTCATTAAAACTGGATGGTATCAAGCGGAGATATTCATTAAAAGAAAAAGTTAAAAGCTTTCCTGAATCTGCAGTTCTCATTGTCAAGTATTCATGGATACGTGACAATGAGGACTCTTAGTCCAGGAAAAATTGTATCTTAAAAAAAAAAAAATAGTCAATCTCATTCAGTCAAGACAGATTACCTTCTGTTTAATATATTTTCGCTACATCTGGTGGTACGTTCCCTATTGGATATTCGATATTGTTATTTTCCTGACTTTAAACAAAAAAAACCATTGAAGAAGTGATGCTGTTTCTGCTTGGGTTTTGTGGTTTCATCCTTGCGAGATAACCCAAGGAAAATATATCTTTAGTTTAGGAGCAGCACAACAACTTCCTGGAATTTCTATCTTACCAGAGGACGGACTCAAGCAACAGCTAGGTTCCTTTCCTCCTGGATTTTACTGCTTCCTTTACATACCCGAAGGAAGGATGTGCATAAAACCCAAGACCAAGTAGCGGTTTCAATTCCATGTGACTTTCTGGGAGGTCACTCAGTCGTATCTCTCTACGACACTTCCGAGGAGGACCAAGGAGTGAATGCGAGAGAATCTGACGCCTTGGTTCTGCTCGGATTTTTGTCTAAAAAAATAAATAATAAAAAAATAAAATAAATAAAAAAGGAATTTGAAAGGCCGAATTTCTTTACTTGATGTCATCTCCAAGGGCTCTTGAATGCTGGAAAAGGATAAGAGTTTGCTTTGCCATATAATTTCTGACTCTTATTACAGTCCAGATTTCACGGGAGAGCAACATGCAAAAACGCAACTTTATAAACGATTTTCTTAATAAATATTTTCAGTATTTTATTCAGTTTCTTTTCCTACTTTTAAATATTATTTATAGCATGAAATACTCAGTGTTGCATTTATGTCGTTCCATTGTTTGAAATTTATTTTTTCTTATAATCCTTATAAATATCGATTTTATAAATATGACTTTTTTGTAAAAATTTCTTGCTCTGAAATTATTAGCATTGCTTTATTTATTTAAAACAGCATTTTTAATGAGTTTATGGATATAATACACAGTTTTCACTTATGAATCGCAAGACAATAATAAATGAAAATTATTTTCTGACACTTAATGATAAGCTGCAAATTCATTATACCTTCTGTTGTATAAGCGTGCTAAAGCACATGACATGAATTACGAAACTCACTGGCGAGACCATGACTGACATTCCACGTATTTCGTGTGAAACACTGAGGCAGCGAAGAAGGTCGTCCGGAAGTGTCAACACAGACACAAAGCCATCTTCCATGAATATACATCAGCCGAGGGTCGCTGACCAGCTACTGATGATGGCTGATCTATATAACCTCTTGCCCGTGTTTGCTCGATCTCGACAGAACTGTTTGCTTATTAACTTGCTCCATCTCTAGATTTTTACATTTTTCTCCAATCTGTTTACCCTGTAGCTTTCCTCTATTACCGTGACCCGCTTCCGTCCTCACCAGACTGCTAAGGTTGCTTGCGAATTGGCATAATGTTCTTTCTTTTTTGTTTTCCAAGGCAGATGCGTGAACCATCAATTAAATGGGCGTTGGTCGGGTTTTTTTTTTTTTACGAGTATATTGTTTTAGCCTTCATTCATTAGAAACAAGATTTTTTTTTGTTAACAGTCTGATTCATCAGCAATTTTTGTCTTGGGGAAATGCAACATTTCAGGGTGGCTAATAATGCCATTTTTTAGAATAATTTTTTTAATTGAAACTTTCTTCTCACTCTGGACCACAATTGTTTTTGCAGAACACTTGAATATTTGGGAATTATATTTGTGACCTGCTGAATGATTAAACTCGAAAATGTTTTTTTATTGTATTCATAATTTAGAGGCATACTAATGGTAAACCCACAGACAGAATAAACATACCGATTCTGTGCCTTTAATGAGAGAAGTATATGTTCTTATAGTGTAAATGTTTTCATATCAGAGAAAGAATGTTAGCAAAATATTAATAAAATAACTCTACAGTCAGTATTGCGGGAATTGAATTACTATATGATTGACTCTGATCTGCACATTATCTTAATAACCTAATGTGACAGACTTGGTAACACTAAAGACAGTGTCTTCCTTGTATTCCTTAATGAGAATGATGAACACTATGCAAAATTCTATCTATCAATGATTGATTTTTCGCTGTTTTTCGAGCTGAGACAATTTAGTACGAAAAATCTTTCTATGTCGACAATTTATAAAACTTTTTGCTCCCAGAATCCTAAAGAATGCAGATGAATCATAACCACTGTAAGGAAATGAAAGAGATTAAAATAAGCTCTCTCTCTCTCTTTTCTCTCTCTCTCTCTCTCTCTCTCTCTCTCTCTCTCTCCGGAAGATAAGAGGCAACTTGAAAAGCTATTAGATATGCTACTAGAACAGAACATTCAACAAATAAATCACCTGCCAACAAGAAAGCAAGAAAGGATAATATTTTAGACTTATTATTTATGAACGAGGAGAATTATGTTAAAGAAATAATAGTGTATCATACAAGTATTTCAGACCATATTGTCATAGAATTAAGAGTCCGTTCCAAAGCAAGTGAAAACAGCGATATGCAAGAGATGAAAAAGTGCGAAGGATATAGAAAATACAATTTCTATTGTAAGAATATAAAATGGTCAGAAATAAATGAATAATTAAACAAAGACTAGGAAAACATATTCGTATGTGATAATATACAGGTAAATACAGGTATGTTATATTAAATATTAGAGAAAATAGTGGATAAGTATATACAGAAGAAGAAAAGTAAACATCAGTCATGGATACCAAGAGACAGAAGGATCTTGTTCCAGAAAATCGGAAAGTGGAAAAAAGTTCTTGCAAAAGAAAAGAATGCGTGGAAAGTGATGAAACTAAAAAGTTAGAGAGAAAATGCAGAACAAAAGATTATACAATCAAAAGAAAATTTAAAACGGAACTTAGAGGAAAAGACCCTAGAAAATATCAAGCAAAACCCTAACCTATTGTACACATATGTGAAAAAGATGAATAAAAGAAGAGTACAAATATACCCTCTAAGAAATGACGGTAGATTAACAAATGAAAAAAAGGAAATATGTAACATATTAGCAGAAAGAAAGAAATAAGAGAGAGAAATTTACCCTAGAATTGATAGCGAAGATAATGATACAGAAATAAGAGATGAAAATAGTGAATATTTATCGGCCATAGATATTAATGAAGCCGATATAGTGCAGGCTATTAATGAAATTAAAAATGGATCTGCTGCCGGACCATATGGCATCCCTGCCATTTTGTTAAAGAAAGTAGTTCATTCTATTGCAAAGCTGCTCGCAATATTACGAGGACAAAGTGTAGATACAGGCAAGATTTATGATGAACATAAATTAGCATATATTACGAGATTAAGAAGCAAGTAATTATAGGCCTATGAGTCTAACATCACATATTATGAAAGTGTATGAAAGGCTAATGAAGAAAAATATAATGAAACATTTAATGAAAAATCATTTGTTTGATATAGGACAACATGGTTTTGTACCTGGAAAAAGTACACAAACCCCAACTGTTAGTCCACCGTGAGAACATATATAAAAATATGATAAACAAAAAGATACAGATGTGATTTACCTAGACTTTGCAAAAGCTTTTGACAAAGTAGACCATAATATATTAGCGAAGAAAATTAGAAAATATAATATAGTGGACAAAGTAGGAAGATGGATAAAAGAATTTTCACAAAACAGAGAACAGATAGTGATTGCAAGTGATGAGAAATCGGATGAAGCTAAGGTAATATCCGGTGTGCCAGAAGATACAGTGTTAAGCTGCATTGCTGTTTGTTATTATGATTGCAGACTTAGACAGTAATGTTAAGGACTCGGTAGTGAGTAGTTTCGCCGATGATACAAGAATAAGTAGAGAAATTACTTGTGATGAAGATATGAACTCGCTACAAAGAGACCTAAACAAACTATATGAATGGGCAGAGGTCAATAAGATGGTATTTAACTCTTATAAATTTGAATCAATAAATTATGGAGATAAAGAAGGAATGCTATTTGCATAGAGACGACCTAATAACGAGACAATCACAAATAAGGAAGCAGTTAAAGACCTTGGTGTGATGTTGAATAGGAACATGTTATGCAATGATCAAATAGGAATACTATTGGCAAAATGTAAAGCAAAAATGGGAATGTTGTTACGGCACTTCAAAACAAGAAAAGCTGAACACATGATTATGCTTTATAAAACGTATGTACCATAGTCCACTTGAATATTGCAATATGATATGGTACCCACACTACCAAAACAAGGATATTGCAGCAAAGAATAGAGAGTGTAACAAAGGTCCTTTTTACATGCTAGAATAGAAGAAGTTAAGGATCTTGACTACTGGGAAAGACTAAATTTTTTTAAATTATATAGTCTAGAAAGGAAAATAGAACGCTACACGATAATACAGACATAGAAACAGATAGAAGGAATTACCGAAAACATCATGGAGCTAAAAAAATCAGAAAGAGCAAGCAGAGGTAGATTAATAGTTCCCAAAATATACAGGAAAACTTTAGGAATGCACACAGGACATTAATCCACTATGCCCCAGCATCGATAATTGCAGCGTCTATCAATGCGCTGCCAGCTCATCTGTGGAAGATATCAGGAGTGAGCGTAGATGTGCTAGAATAAGCCTCGACAAATATCTAAGCTGCATCCCAGATCATCCAAGATTTGAAGATGCAAATTATACAGGAAGATGTATTAGCAATTCTCTGGTAGACATTGGAGGTGTCTCACACTGAGGGACCTGGCGCAACCCGACAAAATGTGAGGTCTGTAAGGTAAGGTCGTCTCTCTCTCTCTCTCTCTCTCTCTCTCTCTCTCTCTCTCTTTCTTTCTTCTAAAATATTTCTACATGGCAAACTGATAATCATTATCGAAATAAAATAAATGAGACTGATGTCGATGTTAACAAAATTGGTAATTTTAATGACAAAAGCAACGGTGATAGCTTTCATAATTGTCTTCCGTTGGAATAAAAATTCTCTTTTGAAATAGCGCTGCATTTGTAGTGTAAAAAATTCCTGACAGGAGCGCAAAAATATTTTTGTTTTTGAAATGATTATTTTGTTGAAATTTGAAATTTTTATGCAACGTCGAAATGAATTTATTTATTTCATATTTTTATTGTTTCTCTTTTTTTACAGACATGATTGTTTTATAAGAAGTTGTGCAAAGTTTCATTCGTTCATGGAGTGGCTCACTGTATTCAAGTAAAAAAAAAAAATACAGAGAGAGAGAGAGAGAGAGAGAGAGAGAGAGAGAGAGAGAGAGCGAGAGAGAGAGAGAGAGAGAGAGCTAATTAGAGACCCAACGTATTCGTTTCATTCTTCTAAAATGACCGGACTTTATTACACTTTGTAACAGATGGTACGAGTCCTCGAGATTTGGTTATGAATAATTCTCTTTTGCATTCCCTTCAATGTAAAGAAATCCATTATTTATGTCTTCATATTATTACGAAATACTCGTGAATTAGCGAATTATTGGCGTACTAGTTCGTTACGTTTTTTACTTAAGGCGAGGATTCATTTGAAAGAGAGGAAATTGGAATTTTAGAGTGTAAATTTGAGAAATAAAGAGTCAGCTATGCTTACCTACCAATTTGGATAATGCACCATAGGTTAGATGGCGGGAATGAACTGTTTGTTTAGGGTGACCACGAAGAATGGGAACACAAATTCTCTTGGCTTAGAAAATATGTTGGAACCAGATTTAAAACTATAATAACTTTTTGATTATTGTGGATAAATTTAGGAAAGAAAAATAATCTTCTTAATAGATAATAAAAGATATTCATATATATATATATATATATATATATATATATATGTATATATATATATATATAAAATATATATATATAATATATATATATATATATATATATATATATATATATATATATATATATATATATATATATATATATATATATATAAAGCGAGAGAGGCAGAAACAGGGTCAGAGACTGAGACCGAGAGAAGTATCGACGAAGGTAAAAATGGAGTCACTGTTATTTGGTGAGATCGACCTCTTGGGAGAAATGCCTTTGGTCCCTGAACGGATATAATGGTCGGCAAATGGCATTCGTTACGGAGGAATCTTTTTCCTCGGAATATTTTAGATCAGTTCCTCTCTCTCTCTCTCTACTGTCTCTCTACTCTCTCTCTCTCTCTCCCCTAACCAATAAAACTACTCTTACTATTCCTCTAATAACGAAATCTTCTTGTTCTGTTTTTCTTCTTTTCTTGTGTTTGTAGCAAAGTTCTGTCTCGCCACATTATTATAAGATATACATATATATATATATATATATATATATATATATATATATATATATATTATATATATATATATATATATATATGGCTTTGTGGCTATTGTGATTACATGTTTATCTTGTATAAAGTGACCAATAGGTTCTAACATATAAAGAAATATTATATATATATATATATATATATATATATATATATATATATATATATATATATATATATATATATAATTAATTGATAAGCTGGTAATATGGGCTTTTAAAAATTATCCTTCCTAATTTTATTCTTCAGTGTCGAATGCACCTGATGCCTTATAGAAGAAGATAGTCACAGGTGCAAATTCGAAGTCCTCCGAAGAATAATGAAGAGTAAAAAAAAATCTATTTACTGTAAAAAGAAAATACTTGGTCGAATAAATAATCTCGACATACATTTGGAAATGAGGTTAATGGCTTGCGCTATGGTTCGCCTGGCCCTGAAAACAAGAAAGATCCACTCGGATTTAATAGATATAACCGTCTGATGATATGGCACGTGTGTCGACTCCACAGGGGTTATTCATTGTATCGTCTTGTTGACCGACTCTCTTCTAAAGCCTTTGATGGCATCTGTTCAATGAATTTTCCTCTCTCAGGGACGTTCTGAAGTCCTAAAATTAATGCATCTCCTTTCAATCTCTGTTTCCCTCATTCCGCTTCACTTTTGTAACCGGTCTTCTTTAGTAATTTTTTTTTTTTTTTTTTTTAGGATTTCTGTTAGAGGAATGCGTGAAAGAAACTCTCCTAGGCTGTGAAACAAATCATAACTTTTTTTGTAATGAAAATATATTTATTACTACGATATTCCAGGAATTACTCATAGTTTGGTGTCTAAATATTATTTCTCCTGGAATGAATGAGGAATGACTATGTGCCTTTAGAGAATTATGTTTCGCCACTGGCCTGTAGAGCAGCCTTCCAGAGGATGCCGTGCAACTTCGAACTTCAGAAGTTCAAGTGAAGATGCAATGCATAACTACCCTATAACTGGTCATTATTAATATTATTAATAATAATAATAATAATAATAAAAATAATAATAATAATAATAATAATAATAATAATAATAATATAATAATAATAATAAACAAAAATAATAATAATAAAAATAATAATAATAATAATAAATGAAGAACAGTAGGAGAAGGAAAACCAACCTAAGCATGGCATGGATAGACTATAAGAAAGCCTTCGACATGATACCACACACATGGCTAATAGAATGCCTGAAATATATGGGGCAGAGGGAAACACCATCAGCTTCCTCAAAAACTACAATGCGCAACTGGAATACAATACTTACAAGCTCTGGAATAAGACTAGCAGAGGTAATATCAGGAGAGGGATCTTCCAGGGCGACTCAACTGTCCCCACTACTCTTCGTAGTAGCCATGATTCCCATGACAAAGTACTACAGAAGATGGATGCCGGGTACCAACTCAAGAAAAGAGGCAACAGAATCAACCATCTGATGTTCATGGACGACATCAAGCTGTATGGTAAGAGCATCAAGGAAATAGATACCCTAATCCAGACTGTAAGGATTGTATCTGGGGACATCAGGATGGAGTTTGGAATAGAAAAATGCGCCTTAGTCAACATACAAAAAGGCAAAGTAACGAGAACTGAAGGGATAAAGCTACCAGATGGGAGCAACATCAAACACATAGATGAGACAGGATACAAATACCTGGGAATAATGGAAGGAGGGGATATAAAACACCAAGAGATGAAGGACACGATCAGGAAAGAATATATGCAGAGACTCAAGGCGATACTCAAGTCAAAACTCAACGCCGGAAATATGATAAAAGCCATAAACCACACTGGGCAGTGCCAGTAAATCAGATACAGCGCAGGAAATAGTGGAAATGGACGAAGGCAGAAACTCCGCAGCATAGATCAGAAAACCAGGAAACATATGACAAATACACAAAGCACTACACCCAAGAGCAAATACGGGACAGATACATAACACGAAAGGAAGGAGGAAGAGGACTACTAAGTATAGAGGAC
>NC_087207.1:93600663-93623163 GCF_015104395.2 Macrobrachium nipponense
TTAACTTACATTTGTTTTTTTAAAGACCCTGAGTCACAAGATAGCGACTCTCACGTGAAATTCTTAGGTCGTTCAGCCTGGGAAAGCTCCGTAAAACTGGAAAGATTTCTCGTTTTGTAATATGCTGAGATGGGAAAGATGAGGCCATAAATCTCTGAAATCCCGATGTTATAAAATTTAAAACTGAAGTGATGAATGGATGAAATCAGATGATTTTCATTTGAGAGAATGAAATAACGGATACATAAACATTAATGTTTATGTACTAAAACTGCATAGTAAAGTGTTAAGAACTCTTTAGGTAGTTATAGTGGGTGTGTGTGTGTTTAATTGTAAATACATATATGCTTACATATATATATATATATATATATATATATATATATATATATATATATATATATATATATATGGCAGACAGGAAGGTTTTTCAAATATGGGAAAAGATGTCTTCTTGCAACTTACACATTTTTACCTTATAATTTCATTTATTTTAGCTAGCCTAACTGAATGTTTAACTTACAAATTTGTTAAATTCCGTTAATGTAAACCATTGTTTATCCCATTAACTGTACCACTGCAGAAAAAAAATTATTTATTATTTCCTGAATTCCCCAAAAGGGAGAAATTTTCCTCGTGTCGACAACCAGGGAAATCGAAGTGTCAGAAAACACAAGAAGAGGGAAAGCTTTACGAAGCTGAATTGACTCATTCGATATGTAAATTCGAATTCATATTTTCATCGAAGAACGTCTTCTGAGTTGGGATTTTAGTTTTTTTTAAAGAAAAACTATTGTCCGTCCGCACTTTTTCAGCCTGCAATCATATCTTGAAAACTACTGAGGCTAGAGGGCTACAAATTGGTATGTTGATCATCCACACTCAAACCATCAAACATACCAAAAATTGCAGCCATCTAGCCTCAACAGATTTTTTTTCAAATTCAAGGTTAACTTTAGACACAATTGTGCGTCTGACAACCCTGTAGGACAGGCCACTGCCTCGCAGTGGGCGAGGCTCATACCAAAAACTCGATCGCGCCGAAGACATTTTGGCCGATTTAAATAATTTTTTTCTCTGTCCTTGTTCCCCCTATTTCCTATTTCTTACAGAGATTTCTTGACAACTGCCACCTTCTTTTCATGCACATCACCACTCTGGTTCTGACGTCACGTCTGTCATAAGTGAAAGGTGTTTCATATGTTTATTCACTTATCTGTTTATCTTCCTACCCCAGAGAGATGGTAGCTTTTGGTAGCAATGATCTCCCATACACTTGAATGTTATTGCTGCATCAGCCGCATTCAATTTATATAGAGTTTTCTTTCAGTTATTAAAAAAGATAAACTCTATATGAATGAATGCAGCCGATGCAGCAATAATAATAATAATAATAATAATAATAATAATAATAATAATAATAATAATAATAATAATAATAATAATAATAATAATAATAATAAAAGACCAACTCCTGATAGACAAAATGGTAATGAAGAACAGTAGGAAAAGGAAAACCAACCTAAGCATGGCATGGATAGACTATAAGAAAGCCTTCGACATGATACCACACACATGGCTAATAGAATGCCTGAAAATATATGGGGCAGAGGAAAACACCATCAGCTTCCTCAAAAATACAATGCGCAACTGGAATACAATACTTACAAGCTCTGGAATAAGACTAGCAGAGGTTAATGTCAGTAGAGGGATCTTCCAGGGCGACTCACTGTCCCCACTACTCTTCGTAGTAGCCATGATTCCCATGACAAAAGTACCAACTCAAGAAAAGATGCAACAGAATAAACCATCTGATGTTCATGGACGACATCAAGCTGTATGGTAAGAGCATCAAGGAAATAGATACCCTAACCCAGACTGTAAGGAATGTATCTGGGGACATCAGGATGGAGTTTGGAATAGAAAAATGCGTCTTAGTCAACATACAAAAGGGCAAAGTAACAAGAACTGAAGGGATAAAGCTACCAGATGGGAGCAACATCAAACACTAGATTAGAACTGGATACAATACCTGGGAATAATGGAAGGAGGGGATATAAAACACCAAGAGATGAAGGACACGATCAGGAAAGAATATATGCAGAGACTCAAGGCGATACTCAAGTCAAAACTCAACGCCAGAAATATGATAAAAGCCATAAACACATGGGCAGTGCCAGTAATCAGATACAGCGCAGGAATAATGGAATGGACGAAGGCAAAACTCCGAAGCATAGATCAGAAAACCAGGAAACATATGACAATACACAAAGCACTACACCCAAGAGCAAATACGGACAGACTATACATAACACGAAAGGAAGGAGGGAGAGGACTACTAAGTATAGAGGACTGCGTCAGCATCGAAAACAGAGCACTGGGGCAATATCTGAAAACCAGTGAAGACGAGTGGCTAAAGAATGCATAGGAAGAAGGACTAATAAAAGTAGACGAAGACCCAGAAATATACAGAGACAGGAGAATGACAGACAGAACAGAGGACTGGCACAACAAGCCAATGCACGGACAATACATGAGACAGACTAAAGAACTAGCCAGCGATGACACATGGCAGTGGCTACAGAGGGGAGAGCTAAAGAAGGAAACTGAAGGAATGATAACAGCGGCACAAGATCAGGCCCTAAGAACCAGATATGTTCAAAGAACGATAGATGGAAATAACTTCTCTTCCATATGTAGGAAGTGCAATACGAAAAATGAAACCATAAACCACATAGCAAGCGAATGTCCGGCACTTGCACAGAACCAGTACAAAAAGAGGCATGATTCAGTGGGAAATGCCCTCCCCTGGAGCCTGTGCAAGAAACATCAGCTACCTTGCAGTAATAAGTGGTACGAGCACCAACCTGAAGGAGTGATAGAAAACTATCAGGCAAAGATCCTCTGGGACTATGGTATCAGAACGGATAGGGTGATACGTGCAAATAAACCAGATGTGACGTTGATTGACAAAGTCAAGAAGAAAGTATCACTCATTGATGTTGCAATACCATGGGACACCAGAGTTGAAGAGAAAGAGAGGGAAAAATGGATAAGTATCAAGATCTGAAAATAGAAATAAGAAGGATATGGGATATGCCAGTGGAAATCGTACCCATAATCATAGGAGCACTAGGCACGATCCAAGATCCCTGAAAATGAATCTAGAAAACTAGAGGCTGAAGTAGCTCCAGGACTCATGCAGAAGAGTGTGATCCTAGAAACGGCGCACATAGTAAGAAAAGTGATGGACTCCTAAGGAGACAGGATGCAACCCGGAACCCCACACTATAAATACCACCCAGTCGAATTGGAGGACTGTGATAGAGCAAAATAAAAAAAAAGAATAATAATAATAATAATAATAAAATAATAATAATAATATAATAATAATAATAATAATAATAATAATAATAATAATAATAATAAGAATGAAGAAACAAATCCACATTTATGTATTTGTTCATAAAACCAAAGATAAATCGGTACAGAAAGCTTTCGGAAAACTGTTCGATTTGCTTTTTCAACTGCAAATAGAACAGTTTCCCCAAAGCTTTTATTACAGATTTCTCTTTAGATATATGTACATATACATAAATGTGTAATATCAGTGAAAGTATACTTCATTGATAATCAAATATAACTTTATGGGAGTTCAATTCTCAATGACTAATGTCGCGTAATGTCACAATTGCGTATAAGAATCAGGGCGATGAAGTGGGAGTATGTCGGCCTATTTCACTCAGCCTCTTCTTGGAATAATATATTCATCAGATTCCACGAAACCCGCGGGAACTTTTGGCCACAAGTTTCCGAGGGGAGAAAAGTCGACGTCCTTCTTAGTTTCTTGGGCCCCGCTTCCAAGGGACCAAGTAACGGGCCAGTAAACAAGGATGAAAAGGTAACGAAGAAAAGTCTTGCCGAATTTTTAAGTTATATGACGATCTTGGCCCGGAAAAGTCTCTTGAAGAATTTCGTCTCCGCGATCATTTTATTTTTCCATCAAAGCTTCTTGCAGAGTAGTCAAAAGAAAAACAAATGCAGCTTTGGCTAAAACCTATCCATGATTATAGAGAGTCCGTGAATGTCTGGACGCGTTGAGAAATTATATCATAACCACTGTAATAATAAGGATAACATACTGACACAGAAGGAAGACAATGCATGCGGTTGGGTTAAGGCACAAACAACAAACAAAAGTTGGAAGCACAACAGAACTATAAACGCCGCACCAGGTGGGGGAGGGCCAACATTTACAACAGCGGAAAGCTCTCCCTTCCCTGCTGCAGCCTTCCTTCTGCCTGACCGGAATAACTCGCTTTATGTCACCATATTAAGATGCAGTTGACCTCCATCCTGAATAACCCAGTCCATAGTATCACGATATATTTACTTCTTCTTTCTTTGCTAAAAGAGGACGGCTTGCTCTTGGAATTATTTTCTTATAGTGACGAACTGTGGAAGAGGATTTTCGTGCTGGTGATTTATTTGGTTTTTTGGGGATTTTTTTTTTCTAAATCCGGCCTTAGTTTCACTGAACTTCATACATTTTCCATCATTCCAGCCATAACCTTGACCCGTCTCAAGTGTTCACTTGCGCTTTCATAATGTTATTCGAGGCATCTAAAGCGTAAACGCAGCACCCTCTTCGGAAAGGTGAAAGGAAAATGTTTATATCAAAATTTCCTACGAGTGTCTTCTGTTAGTCCTATTTTCATGCTTCTTTGCACCTTCACTTCCAGAACTTTTACTCATTTTAATCTTAAAAAACAGACGCGTTTCTTTAAACATTTGCGCTTCCACCATTGGAAGGGAAATTATGTCAAGGGTAGTGAATATTTTTTTGTTTAACTTCAGCTACTCAAATGGTTGGGGATTAAGCAAATAAAAAGTTGTAAAGCAGAAAAAACTAATCACATAAAAGGGATAACATCCAGAAATTCCCAGCAATGAAAAAGAGAAATGTGGCAAGAGGAGGTTCTTAGAGCAAACTTTGACTCTAAAGGTGACATTTGCCCTTTTTCATGTGAATGATAACTGCCTCACATTTCCTCTCCAGTTTGGAAAGGTTCCGAATAAAACTGCCTCAAATGACAAGTACGCCTGGAAATGCATTATCTGTTGATAGTAACTAGAAGTGTTAAATTGAAGCAAACATAATACAGACAAATGGAAATTCTTATTTTCCAAAATAGAAAGTATGGTATAACTCAAATCAGCTGATATATCAATGAAGGCCTTTCATTAGAATTTTTTTTTTTCTATTTTTTTTTTTTTTAAATCCTGGAGTACCCGGAAGTAATGGATACAAACACCGTGTCTCCATTTGTGAGGTTGGGGGTCGGCCGGGGAGGAGGAGGTGGGGGGATGTTTTTACAAAGGCAACAATACCTTCACCATTTAAGGACACCCAATTCTCGAGGGAATCTCCTTCCTGTATCTAAACAGAAGACAAAGCGGACAATTGCGGTACATAAAAATGAACGAAAATATAGAGGGAACAGTTTCGCCTGTTGATGGTCTCTCTCTCTCTCTCTCTCTCTCTCTCTCTCTCTCTCTTGCAAGGACGTCACTTCCTCGAAGATGCAATTTGCAAACAGTGGCGTTTATTGCAGTCTAAGGAGAGAGCAATTTCGGGTGTGTTCAACACAGAGAATGTATGCACAAATTTCTTAGACGATTCAAGCATTTATTGGGGATCGCAAAATGAATACATTTCAACAGTAATGTAATTTGTCATGTGCCAGATGTTTCAAATGAATTATTCTTCCAGAATCAGTGTGTGAAACCTTTATGTAGATTATAAAGCTATGCATAAAAAAAAAACATGCTTTTTTATTTTCATTTCACTGCTCTTAAAAAAATTTCATGACGTTTAGGACTTTTTTTTCCCACTTCCGACAATCTTCTCATCATAGTTCCGTCTCTCTCTCTCTCTCTCCTTCATCTTATGGATCCAAGAGGAAAGGGAAAAGTCACTAGATCATCAATCTTGCAGCAGACAGGTGTTATATCTGTATTGTCAGGAGAGTCCGTAAACTATTACATCGCCCGCATCGAATAATGTGTGAGACTTTCCTTCTCTCGCTGTGCGCTTAGTTGGAGTCTTTTTGCATACAAAGAGGAAAGGTTCACGGACCCTTATCTGTTTTTCCTTTTTGCTACACAATGCTCTTTACGTAATTGTTGTGTATCTGTATTTTATTTCATTTCTTCTCATTTTCAGTAGTCATATATATATATATATATATATATATTATATATATATATATATATATATATATATATATATATATATATATGTGTGTGTGTGTGTATATATTAGGCCGTATTGGCCTCTCTCTCTCTCTCTCTCTCTCTCTCTCTCTCTCGCTCGATATATTTATATCCTTTTTGCGTCTTTTCAATCATTTTTTTGGAACATTTTTGTAAATTTCATGGTAATAAGTTGTATATGCCTCCTTGTTTTTTTAAAATGTATTGTTTTCTGGATGAATCATCTGTTGACCACGTGTTTTGCTCCTCCAAGGAGTGGCTGCCTAAAATTCGCTAATCTTGCCCTGAGGCATTTCCTCGTTCCTGTAGAGTTAAATCGACCTTATTGGTAATCTTGTAATGTCAGTTTGGATATTAAGCCTACTTTTAATATGTTTTTCCTCTGTATGATCAGTTAGGCGTTAGTAAAGGGTCGTGCTAGACCGAAAGTTCTTGGCTATCTCGCTTTTCAATTTTCCTTCGTGGCAAAAGCCTTTATATATATATATATATATATATATATATATATATATATATATATATATATATATATATATATATATATAAATATATATATAATGCGTGTGTGTGTAAATGTGAGAGGGCTGGCATCCAGTGGCCCAACCACTCTCTTTGTATAAAATGGAATCAACAACTCGGCTCGTGTTTGATAATGTCTTACTATAATGGACATTGTGTCTGTCCATCCGTCTGTCATTCAAACATTGCCAAACGGCTGGTCCGATGGGCATGAAACTCGGCAGGGTTATAGTGGGGACCCTTAAGAGGGTTTATAATGGGGTTTCATCCTACCTCCCCCCTTCCGAAAGGGTTGAGGTTGAGAAGGGATTCCTTGAATCAGAGTTGTATCTGCCTATGAAATGGGGCTGGGTATGCCCGTAGACTTAGTTTCTTTACGAATTTATCATATATAATTTCTGTATACATATGACTTATCATTTGGAAAAGAATACTATAGGGTAAACATCAATGATACTAAAGAGGGTGAGTGAGAGGGAGAGAGTAGACGGGGTGTTAGGGAGAGGAAAGAGGAAAAAAGACAGGGAGTGTTAGAGAGAGAGAGAGACAGACAGACAGACAGACAGAGGAAGAGAAGAGCGGGTATTTGGAAGAAGAAGAAGAAGAAGAAGAGAGAGAGAGAGAGAGAGAGAGAGAGAGAGAGAGAGAGAGAGTTGGTATTAGTGAGAAGAAAGAGGGAAAGAGACAGTGGTGGTTGAGTAGAGAAAGAAAGAGTAAGAGAAAGGAGTAAGAGAGAGAGAGAGAGAGAGAGAGAGAGAGAGAGTAGACGGGGTGTTAGGTAGGAGAAAGATGGGAAAAGTGAGAGAATGAGAGAGAGAGCAGAGAGAGAGTTGGTATTAGTGAGAAGAAAGAGGGTTAAAGAGACAGAGATGGTTGGAGAAAGAAAGGAAGGAGAGAGAGAGAGAGAGAGAGAGAGAGAGAGAGAGAGAGCAATTTTGTCAGTTGTCATTCAGAGTTATCCCAAGCAGCGCTGGGTCGGTCAACTAGTGACAATGAATTGCTCTCAACTTACCACTGTATGTACCAGTGAATGGTGGCGCTAGCATCCTCACCCTTAAGGGCTTGTTGATACTCCTTCATATATGCGTGTGTATGTGAGTGTGTGTGCATGTGCGTGTGTGTTTGTGGGTATGGAAGCATGCAGATTATTACACTGAAACTTATAATCTCAGGTAAGCTGTATTGCAACTTCTTTGGCCGTAATCCCAAAGGCCACACTACGTTAGTTATTTTATGAACGACAAAGTTTAGCTTCATGTAGCGCACAAAGTTTTAATTGTATTTTCGAAGTCGTGTCTGGATATTGCCTGAAAGGAGTTTGAGATTATGCCCCAAGATATTACATGAAAGGAGTTTGAGATTATGCCCCAAGATATTACATGAAAGGAGTTTGAGATTATGCCCCAAGATATTACATGAAAGGAGCTTGTGATTATGTCCCAAGATATCACAATAAACGAGTATGAGGTTATGTCTCAAACCCTGTTTTAAGCCTTCTTACGGCGTCGCTTTTTTTTTTTATTTTTTTTTTTTTTGCTGAGAGACATGCGAGGCTGATGAATTGAACTTGCTATTAAAAATTTACATTGCCATTTCTTGATTACAATAAAAAGGTGTACAGGTACAAGAAGTTCATTCTGTGTTAGATTTAGATGAATTTCCTTTAAACGTAATCTGTCTCCTTGTTTCTCTTGTGTCTCCTGACGCCTACAAGGTTTAGGTTTGACAAAGAATCCAAACGTTTTAGTCATTAAGGTGTTTCGTTAATTGTAAGAGTTAAAATAGCATCTTTCCTCACACTCATCATTACCAAAAGCTTTCTAAAGAGTAGACAACAGTGTGACGATTATGTCAGAGGCTGACTCTTAAGTGAGTCAGAGGTCCCTTGCATATTCAGCCTAGAAATCTGTATTGTTTTACTATGAAGGCACGCAAGCATGGATGATAAGATATTTGGTTGAAAATGGGTGATGGCGGACACACTTCCTTTCTTAAGTTGAGCTTCTCGATGTTGAAAAGAAACATTCACGGACCGTAATGTGCTACAAGATTCTTTATTAGCTTATTTTCTGTTTCTTGATTTGGTATTTACAAGAAACAACAGAAGTAATTATATAACAATGACAGATAAACGTGACTAAGCAACAATAACGTCAACTACAAAGACGTCATTGGATATATTGTATCGAATATATGACTTGTTTCCTCATATAATTTTTCTAGACTAAATCTGATATTTGTACACAAAAGTACTAGTGGCCAGTATTGCATTGACTTTATCCTTGTCTTACCATTTCTTCCATTCTATTCCTAGCCTTTTTGGGGTTTTAATAGTAAAAATAGTCTTGTTTTTTAATAAATCTGGGCAATCAAGTACCAGCGACAGTCTGTGGGTAATATTTTGCAGTTGTTCAGCTCGGACTCCGTCCTTCAACCCCTTGCGTAAGTTAGCAGGATGTAAGATTTCTTAATGGTCAGTACCGTCCAAAATGAGGATAATAATTGTCATGTCATGTCGGACGGAGAGAGTTACTGGCCCATTACTGTGGTCTCAATTAAACGCGTGAAGGTCTCACCAAAGGAGATGCTTAACAAACAGAATTACAGATGCTGCCAGACCTGTGCTTGGGAGCTTCTCAAAAACCTAATAGAGTTGGACTCACAGATTACAGGACACCAAAAGATGCTGAGAGTACCACAAAGGACAGAGCACCCAGAAAAAAAATCAGAATAGTTACAATGAGCCAGAACCGAGGCAGCAGTATTGGTGTCTAAAGGCACAGCATTTCCTGAAGTCTAGGTAACTCACTCAACTTACTTCCCTCTAGGCAAAGACTCGACCAGTCATACTCATAAGACCTTCATCAGTGCTACATAAACATACCCATACCCATTCCATATCCATATCCATACCCATACCCATATCCATTCCAAACCTATATCCATTCCATACCTATACCCATACCCAAATCATACCATTCCCATATCCATACCCATATCCATGTCCATATCCATATCATATACCCATAACTGTACCATACCCATACCACGAATACCCATACCAATACCCATACCATACGCATACCATACCCCACACCCATTTCTGTTTCCATACCTGGTAACCCATATTTATAATATGTATCATACCGCCCCTATACCTTGTACCATTACCCCATTAGCCAGACTTATACCTATAAATATACCCATACTGGTACCATGAACCGATATCTATACCCATACCAATACCCATTAACCATTCTTTACCTATACCCATATCATATTCATATCCATACCCATTCCCATAGCCATAAGAATTCTATACCTTATTTACTTATACCCCATAAGCTGTACCATTATCTCATTCCCCATACCATACCAATTACCCAATCCAAATTCCCGATACTTCCATATCCTATATTTTGTTACCCATATTGATAACCCATTAAGCGGTTTTCTATACCTTTACCCATAATTCATATCTGCATCATACCCCTATACCTGTACCATACCCATACCCATAATTATACCCATAAATATACCCATACTGGTACCATACCCATACCCTGATAACCCATACCCAATACCCATAACCATTCATTACCATTCAATATCCATATCCATATTCATATCCATACCCATGTACACCCATTACCCATAATTATACCCATAAATATACCCTACTGGTACCATACCATACCTATACCCATCCCAATACCCATAACCATTCATTAACCTACATATCCATAGCCATATTCATATCCATACCCATAGTACCCATATCCTAAGAATTCTATACCTATTACTTATAACCCATAGACTGTTACCATACTCATTCCCACACAAAATACCAATACCCAAAGCCATTCCATTACCCGATATCCATATCCTTATTGTATCCATACCCATAACATACCGATACCTATATCCTTACCAAACCCATATCTATACCCATACCCATATCCACTCCATACCCATATGCATACCCATATGCATACCCATATCCATTCCATATCCATACCCATATCCATACCATACCCATACCTATACCCATACCCATATCCATTCCATACCCAGACCCATACCCATACCCATACCCATACCATTCCCATACAATCGTACCCTCGTCAGAACATTTCATATGTGAAGTCATACACCAAGGACATTTCGTTATATGACTACTCAGGCCGACAGACAATTGACTATACTATGAAACATACTCAGCTGAATAGGTAATAACAACACTGACGTTGTGGTTTTTCATTTTATTTTTTATTTTTTTCGTGCGTCGACAAAAACATTTTTTCTGATGTTGACCTCATTTCCTTGTCTGGATTTTCGTTGGTTTTTTCTTTATTCTATTCATCTTCTTTTTCTTGCGTTAAGCCTCTCTAGCAGAATGTATTCATATTTCTTTTAGACATGGGCAACGCTTCTTTATGCTCGGCTTGTCACATGATGAAAAATGTCGGGTTTTAATTAATATTTTCTCTCTCTCTCTCTCTCTCTCTCTCTCTCTCTCTCTCTCTCTCTCTCTCTGAATATGATATTCTCGCTATGTCTTTCTTCCGTAATGATCTCCAGTGTGTGACACCACAGCAATTCTCTTTCGTAGCCTGCCTGACTTTCTGTCTGTCTGTCTGTCATCATCAGAGGTCATTTATAAATTCCAATCTGATCACCTTAAAGGCTCCTGAATGTTTAACAAAAAAAGGAAAGAAAGATAAAGATAGGCAGCTCGGAATCCCCTTTCAACCATAAAGTTAAGTATATTTTAGTTTTACCAGACCACTGAGCTGATTAACAGCTCTCCTAGGGCTGGCCCGAAAGATTAGATATTTTTTACGTGATTAGGAGCCAACTAGTTACATAGCAACAGGACCTACAGTTTATTGTGATATCCGACCCACATTATATTGAGAAAGAAACTTCTATCACCAGAAATAAATTCCTCTGAATCCGCGTTGGCAGAGCCGAGAATCAAACTTCGAACCATTAGACCAAAGTGCGACTTTCCAGGGTTTCCAGGCGTTGTACTCTGGATCACTTGACTCAACTTGAATGGAAACCGCACAAGGCGCTTTGGCGTTTGAGTTTGGCGGTGGAGTCGGGCAAAAGAGTCCCGGAAGTGCCAGTCACCCTTCTGACTGACCCATTGTGTTCGATTGATTTGATTTTGTGAACTTTACGTTTCGTTGATGACGAAAATTTTTGGGGTTTCTTTTACTTACCAGATATTTGGTCGTTTGGGGAATTTCTGAGGCTTCCATATTCGCTTGATGTTATGATGATGGAATTTCGATTTTGTTTCAGTGAATCCTCAACGTTTTTTGCCGATTCTTTAAGGAATGCCATTTGTTTTTGCTAACTTGTTTTAATTGTATGGGGCCATCGCCAGATGGCGAAATTTCTGTTTTTATTCTTAATAATAACAGTCTCGCATTATGATAGAGAAGAAGTAGCTAAGAAAAAGACTGGGATACAAACCCCGAAGGCAACAACAGAAATACAGAATACTTCCATTCCTAAAACCCAATTTATAGATAATCTTTTGAGCCATATTTCAAAAACTATAAATATTCTGTCACGACCACAAACGGAATTAAGATAGGCCTCTTTGTTTTATTTATTTGGTTAGGGAAGGTACTTCCGTTTTACTTTTATTTCTCGAAATTCTCGGTCTTAAATAATTTTGTGAGTGGTTTCCATTCCTCTCAGTGTAAAAGGGAAAATAATTCGCCTCCTGATTTTCTTCTGTTTCACTTCGTGCAAGTAAGGCGAGTGTTGCGTCTTACTTCGCCTCGACACTTCTCTTGCTCTCCAAGGAACTCTTTAATTTCCTCGGGTACTTGAATGCGACGCCTGTATAAGAGTCCTTCAAGGATTTCTGTCTTTTTCTGTATGTGAATGTGTTTTTTTTTTCTTTTATTTTGTGGTGCGGACGGAATCATAATATTCTTTCAAGAGAGGAGGAAGAGATTTTTTCGAGACGACCTGCATGGAAATAACCTCTCTCTCTCTCTCTCTCTCTCTCTCTCTCTCTCTCTCTCTCTCTCTCTCTCTGTGTCTGTCTTGTCTTGTCTTGTCTTGACGTGTAGTAAATCTTCTTTAGAGCCTTGATCTTTTCTGATAATCGATTCTGAGTCTCTCTCTCTCTCTCCTCTCTCTCTCTCTCTCTCTCTCTGCCGAAAATTTCACGATTTCTCATCATGACTGGAAGGTCTCGGAAAAAACTTTTAAGAAAGATCAGCTGCCAAGTGTTGTTATCCTGAAGCTTTATGTTAATATCTCCTTACTGATTTATTCTACAGCCATTCAGTATTACACCCGAAGAGTTATTATTACCAGGGAGTGATTAGGATCATCAAACAGAATCAAGTATTAGACGAACCACCAAAACAACAGCGTGATTTCTCTTGGTGCTGCCGTATTCAGATGAGATAATGATGGCAGGAAGACGGTTTATCATCATCATCATCATCATTATCATTATCATTATCATTATCATTATCATTATCATTCAGACGATGAACCCTAGTCGTATGAAACAAGCCCACCAGAGGGTCCAGTGACTTGTAATTCAAGCTTCCAAAGAATACTATGGGAGAAAACAAGTGAGGTCAATGAAATAATGGGCATAATACACACCACCAGTATCACAGAAACAAATAACTTGGCATATGGAGGAGCAAGATTAGTATCAGAACTGATGGGGATTCGAACACCAACACCACCAGCACAACCAACCCAACAGAAACCAAAACAGCAACCTCCTTGGAAAAGGCGCCTGGAAAAGCAAATCATGGTGATGAGATCTGACTTGAGTAAACTGAAAGAGATGACAGAAAAAAGGCTAAGAAGCAAGAAAACAAGGGAGGAACTCAACGATAAATACAAAGTACAAGAGAGGGGACTAAACAACACAATAGAAGATTTAAAACAGAGGCTTAAGGCCAAAGCACATAAGATCCAACGATACATGAACAGGAATAAGGGATACCAACAGAACAAACTATTCGGAACCAAGCAGAAAAGACTATACAGCCAACTAAGAGGGGAAGACAACCACCCAGAAATTCCTGAAGCCGAACCAAGTAAGAGACTCTGGGAAAACATATGGAGCAATCCGGTAACACACAACAAACATGCAACATGGCTCCAGGAAGTCAAGGAAGAAGAAACAGGGAGAATAAAACAAAGATTCACAGAGATCACGACAGACACAGTCAGACACCAACTAAAGAAAAAGCCAAACTGGAAAGCCCCAGGTCCCTATGAAGTCCATGGATACTGGCTCAAAAACTTCAAGGCCCTACACCCACGAATAGCAGAACAACTCCAGCATTGTATCTCAAATCACCATGCACCCAAATGGATGACCACAGGAAGAACATCCTTAGTACAAAAATACAAGAGAAAGGGAAATAAAGCCAGTAACTACAGGCCTATCACCTGCCTACCAATAATGTGGAAGTTACTAACAGGTATCATCAGTAAAAGGTTATACAATTACCTAGAGGAGACAAACACCATCCCCCACCAACAGAAAGGCTGCAGGAGGAAGTGTAGGGGCACAAAAGACCAGCTCCTGATAGACAAAATGGTAATGAAGAACAGTAGGAGAAGGAAAACTTAACCAAGCATGGCATGGATAGACTATAAGAAAGCCTTCGACATGATACCACACACATGGCTAATAGAATGCCTGAAAATATATGGGGCAGAGGAAAACACCATCAGCTTCCTCAAAAATACAATGCGCAACTGGAATACAATACTTAAGAGCTCTGGAATAAGACTAGCAGAGGTTAATATCAGGAGAGTGATCTTCCAGGGCGACTCACTGTCCCCCCTACTCTTCGTAGTAGCCATGATTCCCATGACAAAAGTACTACAGAAGATGGATGTCGGGTACCAACTCAAGAAAAGAGGCAACAGAATTAACCATCTGATGTTCATGGACGACATCAAGCTGTATGGTAAGAGCATCAAGGAAATAGATACCCTAATCCAGACTGTAAGGATTGTATCTGGGGACATCAGGATGGAGTTTGGAATAGAAAAATGTGCCTTAGTCAACATACAAAAGGGCAAAGTAACGAGAACTGAAGGGATAAAGCTACCAGATGGGAGCAACATCAAACACATAGATGAGACTGTATACAAATACCAGGGAATAATGGAAGGAGGGGATATAAAACACCAAGAGATGAAGGACACGATCAGGAAAGAATATATGCAGAGACTCAAGGCGATACTCAAGTCAAAACTCAACGCTGGAAATATGATAAAAGCCATAAACACATGGGCAGTGCCAGTAATCAGATACAGCGCAGGAATAGTGGAATGGACGAAGGCAGAACTCCGCAGCATAGATCAGAAAACCAGGAAACACATGACAATACACAAAGCACTACACCCAAGAGCAAATACGGAGAGACTATACGTAACACGAAAGGAAGGAGGGAGAGGACTACTAAGTATAGAGGACTGCGTCAACATCGAGAACAGGGCACTGGGGCAATATCTGAAAACCAGTGAAGAGAGTGGCTAAAGAGTGCATGGGAAGAAGGACTAATAAAAGTAGACGAAGACCCAGAAATATACAGAGTCAGGAGAATGACAAACAGAACAGAGGACTGGCGCAACAAACCAATGTACGGACAACACATGAGACAGACTAAAGAACTAGCCAGCGATGACACGTGGCAATGGGTACAGAGGGGAGAGCTAAAGAAGGAAACTGAAGGAATGATAACAGCGGCACAAGATCAGGCCCTAATAACCAGATATGTTCAAAGAACGATAGACGGAAATAACTTCTCTCCTATATGTAGGAAGTGCAATACGAAAAATGAAACCATAAACCACATAGCAAGCGAATGTCCGGCACTTGCACAGAACCAGTACAAAAAGAGGCATGATTCAGTGGCAAAAGCCCTCCACTGGAGCCTGTGCAAGAAACATCAGCTACCTTGCAGTAATGAGTGGTACGAGCACCAACCTGAAGGAGTAATAGAAAACGATCACGCAAAGGTCCTCTGGGACTATGGTATTAGAATAGACAGGGTGATACGTGCAAATAGACCAGGCGTGACGTTGATTGACAAAATCAAGAAGAAAGTATCACTCATTGATGTCCCAATACCATGGGACACCAGAGTTGAAGAGAAAGCGAGGGAAAAAATGGATAAGTATCAAGATCTGAAGGATATGGGATATGCCAGTGGAAACCGTACCCATAATCATAGGAACACTAGGCACGATCCCAAGATCCCTGAAAAGGAATCTAGAAAAACTAGAGGCTGAAGTAGCTCCAGGACTCATGCAGAAGAGTGTGATCGTAGAAACGGCGCACATAGTAAGAAGAGTGATGGACTCCTAAGGAGGCAGGATGCAACCCGGACCCCACACTATAAATACCACCCAGTCGAATTGGAGGACTGTGATAGAGCAAAAAAAAAAAAAAAAAAAAAAAAGCAAAAAAAAAAAAAAAAAAAAAAAAAAAAAAAAAAAAAAAAAAAAAAAAAAATAATAATAATAATAATAATGATGATAATAATAACGAATGAATTATTCAATTATCTAGGTGCACATTTTTGTGTAAAACCGAGCTGGAGAACCTGAACGAGTAATATGAGAATGTACATCCGTCCCACTTTACTCAAAAAGATTGGAGTTAATATTTTATTACTAAAATATCGATCATAAAAAAATACAACTTACTGAATAGCGAGTAACTGAGAACTGGCCGTTATTGCTATTACAGAAAACACTTTGGAAAAAATAAGCTTGGCAGATATCAAAGCAGATAATCCATTATAAATGATAGTGCGTTTGCTTACGTAATCCCATGTATTACACCTCATATTCATTTCTGTATTCAAGACTTGACGTGGTAGTCTGAATGAGAAGAAAATTTGAAAATGAATTATTTGTTCCTGTCATATGCCATTAATCTGACATTTAAATCTTGTAGGTCACTCCGCTTTGTCCTCCATCGTCCACCCTTGAAATTTTCCCCGTAGGGGGTAGTGTAGTCAGTTCCTAAAAAATGTCCAATTCTAACCTTCGTCTACAATTTCGGAGCCTTTACACTTGCTAACTTCATGGGACTCTATTTACACAAATATTCATTCATGCACTTGATGTCAAGTGTAAAAGTGATTACTGACTAAGGTGACGTGAGCGGCGTTTTAATGTTTTTATTTTAATTTTTTTTTATGCGGTGGGAGATAAGGAAAGAAGTATGTTTATTCTATTTTGCGTGACGTTGAATGTAAGCCAATTTTACCTCACGTGAAGACAATTTGTAGGAAGAGGATTTTCCGCGCGAAAACAGCCTTTTGTTTGTTGCTATTTTAGTGATGGTAATCTGTTGATTACATTGTTCACTTGAATGGTTCTCGAGAGAGAGAGAGAGAGAGAGAGAGAGAGAGAGAGAGAGAGAGAGAGAGAGAGGTCAAAGACCACAATACTAGTGCCTGCAACATCTTCACCGTTAAGAAAAAAAATAATTGGCATACTTCAATAATACAATCAAACCTACCTATGCTACGTAGAAAAGACGATAACTTCATTTTCCGTGACATGTTTCGAAGAGGAAATATTCCCATCAGTGACAACAATTTGGGACGGGAAAGGGGTGACCAACCGAAGAAATCAGAAATGTTAAAATATCTGAATTTCTCAGTTTTACAGTCTCTGCCCTGCATTGTCCATACACAAACACACGCCACATATATATAGAAGATATTATGTATAATTAAATAGTTTATATATTATATAATATATATATTATATATATAGTATTATTAACACACACCACACACACCACACCACAACACACATATAGATATACTAATTATATATATAGTATATATATAATATTATATTATATATATATACACAACATATATACATATGACTGGTAAAATGTTCTGTTTACAACAGAATTCCATCTAATAAAAGGAGCCCATAAAAACACCAAACATAGAGAGAAAAGTACTATATTTCAGAGACTGCTGTCTCTCTCTTCAGGTATATGAATGAGAAAAGTTTACAGAAAAGGTTGTATTTATACCAAGAGATCCATCCACAGGTATGCCCATTTAGGTCACCCCCGCTGATAATCTTCCTTCAATCTTCTTAAGCGTTGGTTGAATGAAAACCTTGTCGATCACATCTGAAATCCACGCTCCTTTTGAGATGTTCATTACCTGCCTCTCTTTTATTAAGGCCGATTCCATCATTTGACTCTTGTACCGGCAGTTGCTGCTATAAATTATATGTGACAAATTCCAGTTTATTCTATGGTTATGTTCATTTATATGGTTGAAAATAGCTGAGTTCTGTTGTCCATACCTAACTGACCGTTTGTGTTGCATTAATCTCTGGGGAAGTGATTTTCCTGTAAATCCGATGTAAGATTGGTCACAGTCCTGGCATGGGATCTCATATACCCCAGTGTTCTTGGGAGATGTCTTTTGTTGGACGTTAATCAGGGATTTGGCTAAGGTGTTCGGATGTGATCGACAAGGTTTTCATTCAACCAACGCTTAAGAAGATTAAAGGAAGATTATCAGCGGGGGTGACCTAAATTGGCTTACCTGTGGATGGATCTCTTGGTATAAATACCACCTTTTCTGTAAACTTTTCTCATTCATATACCTGAAGAGAGAGACAGCAGTCTCTGAAATATAGTATAGTACTTTTCTCTATATTTTGGTGTTTTTATGGGCTCTTTTTATTAGATGGAATTCTGTTGTAACAACATTTTTACCTGTCATTTTCGGCCCATTATGGAATTCAAGCGCCTTTCCACGATTCTTCACTTACTTCCAGAAATTAAGCCAGTTTTCCGAAGATGACTCTGGGACAGGTCCAGCTTGGCGCTATCTGTTTGCTATCGTATCCGAAAACAAATACCTCTGCTGCTGTACTTGCTCTATGAAGCACAAAACGGACGTTTCAGACTTTAATTTCTTTTCTACGTGGAAATATATCACTTAACCCCGATTTCCATATGGGTCTTTCTGTATATTGAGAAGCCGCTGTTCTCAAATTTTTATTTTTTTTCTACGTGGAAATACGTATATCGCTTGTCGCCGATATCCATCGAGAACTTTGTGTATATTAAGAAACGTCTGTTTTCAAACTCAATTTTTTTCCCACGTGGAATATATCACTTAACCCCGATATCCTGATAACACTTTGTGTCTATAGAGAAATGACGGTTCTTCAATGACAAATTGTCCTTTTTCTTTGAGTCACGCGATAATAATCATTCATTTTCCAAATTTCTCTCTGATTTATACCACCGGGATTCTCGTCGCTGCATTTTGGCTCCAGTGATACTCATACTGGAAAATACCAGTTATTGAGTCTTTGGATTTTGAATGCTGTCGTATTTTGTACAAATTAGAAGAAAAATGATTAGTGGAGGGAAATTAATGAAAATAAGGATCGAAAAAGGCAGTGCTTGCAAGAGGCATAGAGCTAGTGAAGGGTAGCGGGGTGGGAGGGGGGTTGGCCTTCGTTCTTGCACTTCCAGGGCGGCTGTGGAGTCGTGTGCAAGCTTGGAGGAATGTGAATGTTGGCACTGTAGTCGTTGGTATGGCTTCTTTCTTTCACACAGGATGAAAACAAAATATTTATTATTATTATTATTATTATTATTATTATTATTATTATTATTATTATTATATTATTATTATTATTATCCCTACTTGTGTGTTACAAGCTTACAATGACCGCTGACTGGAGATTCAAGCTTCCCAATAATATTATGTTCATTCGAAAGAAGTTACGGAAGATAAGAAATTAGGACATAGAAAGAGAAGAGATAAGTCAGTATAAAAATGTGTAAATTAATAAATAGATAAATAGATATATAAAAATGTAAGTAAACTTAGTGAATTATTTAATGGTAATAATGTATTGCAGCTTCGGTTGAACTTTCGAGGTTGTCATTGCTCCTCTTCCTCGGGGAGACAGTTCCAGAGTCTAGGGTCAGTTCCAGAGTCTAGGGTCTCTTAGACAGAGACGCAACACTTGGGCAAGTGTGGCTTTGGCGATCAGTGTCGAGGTTATGGTATCGAAGCTCCCAAATATTCAGCTCATTCGTGGGTCCTGATTCGTAGCTGCCCAGGAAGTGCAGGTGGCTCAGCGTTTCTGTCTGCACGAGCAGTTTCCGAGCTCAGCTTCGGTACATACCATGCTCAAATTGAAACCTTCATATTTTTTTTATTTGTTATGTTTTTTCATGTCCCATATTTTAATACTTCTCATATTTTTTGTTTTCCATATTTTTTTGCTTCTCATATTTTTTTCTTTCACATACTTTTTTTTTATTTACCATATTCTTTTTTACTTCCCATATCTTTTATTATTTAGCATGTTTTTTTACTTACTTGGCCAAGTATCGTGTATAAGAGCCGTAACATTGTGAGGAATAAAAGACCTACGATATGGGAAGTTCGACAGCGGGGAACATTTACTGCTTATAAAAAAGAAAATAAACGTTAGCCAAGACCGCCATTTAACTAAGAAAGAAAATTCAACTTAAAAAAAAGGAGTTTCTTAGAAATCAGAGGTTTAAAGGAAAGAAAATAGTCACGTAAATGGGCAGTCAAATTGCCAAATAGGAACGGGAGAAAAAGACCCTAGTGAAAGAAAAGCGATTAATTCATGCTAGGAAAAAGTGCTGGTTCTAAAAGAAGTGAATAGCGCTCGGGTCTTAAACTTTGATGAACGACGTGGAAAGCGCAGACGCTGTGATTGAATGAGTACTTCTGCGCTCTCAAGTACTCTTGATTTTATCTTGATCTTATAATCGGGTTTCTTTTGGCTTAACGTAAAAGCGGCCCTTATGAAAGAAAGAAAAATCTCTAAATATCTGAGACTGGTGCGTCTGGAGGGATTAAAACTTGCGTCTATCAATAAATATTAGATTAATTAATCCGGTATTTAATGAAAAAGTTGCAAGCCCATGAAACTCTAACCAAGGCCCGGTGGTGGCCTATTCTTTATCGTTGCCATAACAAGATCGTGGCCAGCTTTAACCATAAATCAAATCAAAACTACTTAGGATAGAGGGCTGCTGTTTGGTATGTTTAATGATTGAAAGGTGGATGATTCAACATACCAATTTACAGCCCTCTAGCCTCAGTAGTTTTTAAGATTCTGTGGGCGGGCAGAAAAAGTGTGGACAGAAAATGCAAATTTTCTTTTCAGAAAATAAAACGAAGGAAGCCTTTTTATCGTTGCATGAGAGAGAGAGAGAGAGAGAGAGAGAGAGAGAGAGAGAGAGAGAGAGTTTTGGGAGGGTGTTGGGGTGGGGTGGGGGAACAGATATTCTTCATCCATCATGAATGTATTCTCTGGGAAAACTATCGTGTTAGTTTGACTTTCTCTGACAGACCACGAGAGGGTCAATTCACAAGAAGTTTTAATTACTTACGAGGAAAGTATTTGCTTCCTCCGTCTGCCAGAACGATAGACTAACGCGGATTTTCTCTCTCTCTCTCTCTCTCTCTCTCTCTCTCTCTCTCTCTCTCTCTCTCTTTAATAAGGAAAGCCTTACATTGATTTAATTGTTTATCTAACATATTTAGACTTTACACTTCCAGAATTTGCATTGACATTGTCAACTCTTTCTTTAAGAAACCTTATTGTTTTCTTTTATTCCTAGAACATCAATCTTACATCTCACTTAAACCGGTTCAGTGTATATCTTGAACTCTGTATTTCCTGAACTCTGTAAATATTACTTGTCTAGGGGCTGTTGATCGTGTCTTAATTATGAAAGTTCTTATTGACTGACCCATTATGTAAATAGCAGCTTTGTAATTCTGCACTCTTTCATTCTAACCATTTAAAATCCAGCAAGCCACCACATCCTACATTTTGTAAATTAGAGAGTGCCTAGATGGTTTAAAAGTCATGTACTTCTCTAATTGCCTGTGTTTTTGCCGATTTACATAGCATTCCCTCTGTACAGAAACTTAGACATCTAGAGAAAATTATAAGTTCGTAAAAGAAACGTCTCAATCATCAGTAATAAACGGTTTTAATTGTCATGGAATTTGTATAAAAACTTTTACGAAAGTGAATGTTTTTAGGCAAAGTCATTAGAAACAAGCTGCGGATGATCGATCCATTTTGCGTTTCATTCAAACATAATTTAATCAGGTACCACACTAGAAGGTTGAATGGATCTTTTCAGATAAAATATAAAAAAAATGGGTGATTTTTTTTTTTAGTGGACCATTCGTTGTTTAATCTTCATGTATACTGTAGCGTTTTGGGACCGATATCTTGAACCAACGAAGAGGTTTAGGTGATCTGATCTCAGAATCATTATAGTAAACCCAAAGAAAGAGACAAATGATATAAATTCATTCATTTAAAAAGGGGGAAAATAAGGTGATGTGAAGCATAGCAAACGACTTAAGCTTTCTTTACTCAACTTATGATTGTTAAAGTAGATTTAACGTTTTTCGGTTTCGATTCCATTGGAAAGGGGGAAGCCATACGAGGAATGAACACATTCATCATACAGAGGTGGAGAAATTCCCCTCAATCCCCATAATTTCACAAAAATGAAAAGACTAAATGAGTGTGAGGGAAGGAATCAGTCTTCCACAAATCACATATATAACTGTGAGCACAGGGAAGGAAATAGTTCATATTTTTAACAGAGATCCA
>NC_087207.1:93628163-93656126 GCF_015104395.2 Macrobrachium nipponense
ATTAAGCTGACCTTGTGTCAGCACGGGCTCTTGCTCACAGAGCAGCCCGTAAAGAGTCCTTGGCGAGTCCTTCTTCTTAAATCGTGATGTTGCGGGCTCGCGAGTACTGTATAGAGAACTTCTCCGGCAGGTCGAGTTTTCATTGGTTCCTGGGGAGGTGACTCATACGGCGAGCGTTTACAAGTCTTGCAGACCTTCTCAGGTGGGGGGTATCACTGGGAGCCTCTTGATTAGCTTCTACCTGAGTGACGTCACCCCTGGTATTATTCTGATAATGTGCTTCACGTCCGGTGTTTAACAAAACATATTATTATTATTATTATTATTATTATTATTATTATTATTATTATTATTATTATTATTTAGACTAAAATGACAAACGGAGTGAATATCAATGATTAGGGTGAAATAATAGATATATTTTTTGATGAAATGAAGCATGTTAAGTCTTACTGTCAGTTAGACAGAAGGAAGAAACATCCAAAAATTTCCCCCATAAACATGACAAAATGGCCCCGTTTTCACCCTTGACAACCGTAATAACTCTTCATAGCTCCATCTTCAACCAGACGTGGGAATCTTATTATGAATAGTAAAGAACAGAAAAGTGTGCTATTCCTTATAGTTACTGCAAGCACGATAATGTGGGTGTCATCCTAAAGTTACTATTAAATCTCCGGCGAAATTAGAAAGTGGTCTCCCACTACCGCTGCTGTGGTACGTTCCAGAATTATGGAATCGTAAATATTCTAGTTACAGGTTCCCTCCAGGACGATATTTTACTGGAGCATTTAAAGCACTGGAGTGGAATTGTTAATTACAAAGATAAGATAAATGCTCCACCTAAATTGGCGACAGTGATTTGGTTAAGACTAAAGATATTTCACAAAAAAAGAAGGGCGAGTCGGATAATTCTTTTATATTCCATGAGTTTATATATATATATATATAATATATATATATATATAGATATATATATATATATATATATATATATATATATATATATATATATAAGTAAAAAATGATCCGTTTCTTTAGCGAAATCGAGTTGTCCATATAAGTAAAACCACCGAAAATAGATCTCTCTTTCGGTGGTTTAGTTATAATGCTGTATGAGCCGGTGCCCATGAAACTAACCACGGCCTGGTGTTGGCCTGTCCTATATAGTTGCCAGCAGCACGATTATATATAAATTTCACCTTAAATTAAAACAATAAAACCAGTGTTAGAGGGCTTCAATTTCTTATGTTTAATGATTGGAGGGTGGATGACCAACATAGCAATTTGCAACTCTCTAGCCTCAGTAGGTTTCAAGATCCGAGGACGGACAGAAAAAGTGCGGACAGAAAAAAAAGTGCGGACGGACGGACAAATCCATCTCAATAGTTTTCTTTTACAGAAAACTGAAAGGTAGACCAGTTCGTTAGGAAATTGGACAAATTCTTGTTTGTTGACGTTTTCAGTATTAGAGTAGCATTATATCTCATGGATGGGAATCCTGTGCTGCTGAGTAATATTTCAACTCATGTCTCTTGACTGAATACTGAATTGGTTATGGGATTCAACTCTCTCTCTCTCTCTCTCTCTCTCTCTCTCTCTCTCTCTCATGATGGAAAATGCACTCGACTGTCTGCTTAAAGGTGCCTGGTTTGACCTTGATCGCAGAGGAGGTTGTCTTTGTATGTACCCTTAAATAATGTTCCCAAGCTGACCTATGTAGTGAATCATGTGCAATGAGGTCAACTGAAGTCGCAACCCGAGATTTACTGAGACCAGTAACAAACATGAGCGACCAATTCGCCTTCAAAATACTTAATATTATCAAATCCCGATTAGACACTGGAGGGCCTTCATATTCCGTCTCTTCTGAAACCATCGCATAACCACCACTCGTTCGGACACTTCTTTTAGGTTATTTTTAGTTTTCTGTACCACTATTGAGATGGCTATTTGTCTGTCCCTCTGCACTCTTTCTGCCCGCCCTCAGATCTTAGAAACTACTGACGAAGACGTCTGCAAATTGGTATGGTGGATCATCCACCCTCGAATCTTCAAACACACTAAATGGCAGTCTATTAGCCTCAGTAGTTTCTATTTTATTTAAGGCTAAAGTTAGCCATGATCGTGCGGTGCCAACAACAAAGGCCACCACCGGGCCGTGGCTAAAAGCTTCATGGACAGTGGCTGAGAGTTTCATACAGCGTTGTACGCTGTACAGAAAGCTCAGTTTTCATTCTGAAAGCAAACATTTGGGGGAATAAAGACGCGTTTCCTTTTTTTTTTTTTTTTTTTTTTTTTCTTTTTTTTTTTTTAGAGTTGCGAGACAGACAAAGTATTGTCTAAATGGAGCTGAGGTCTTACACGTCATTTCGATTGTTTCTCTTTTATTAAGTTAGAGTTGCGGGAAAGACAACGTAATGTTCTACATAGCTCTTGGTCTTGAGAGAGAGGGAAAAAGGCAAGGAAGCAGGAGTCAGATAACGGGAGAACGCTTTTAAGTCTCATTTACTGTCAATGTTTATGAATGTTTTCAGATTTCCACTGGTATTGAAGGTACAAAGGATCATTTTCCATAATTGTCATTTCTATATGTTATTTTATTCATTGACAGGACAGAGGCACAGTACGCATATCAGTCTTGAATTATAACGATTTTTTATTCCCTTAATTGACTCAACAAAATAAACATATAAAATCAGCGTAGCATAGTTAAAATCGTAAACGGCGAATTTCTACCAAGTAAGAGATCAGTCAGAGATCGGAGATAAGCAACTGATCCCCGTACATTTTACATCGCCGTTTATTTCAGTTCCAGTTTTTGAAATTGAACAGTTTTTTTACGTCAGATTTATATACAAAGTGAAACGCTTATCAAGGAAAATTCCTTAATGGGGTATTCTCAATGCTCTAGGGGTGAAAATAGCCCGAGAATCTACCGATAAAACCGTATGGGATGTTTTAAAAGCATTTTTCGAAAGCTTTCTCTACAAAATAAATTGTTAAACTCAGCTTCGACAGGGAGGAGGGTGGCAATGCAATATCGGAAGGGAAATATTGCATTTTTACTTACCGTAACGGTTTGCCATCATCCTTTTTATGATGCGGGATCCGTCTCTTCTCACTTGTGATTTCAACTGGTCATCAAAAACGGAGCCACGAAGAAGAATTTCATGTCTATGGCCTGACCTCAGGCATCGATTTTATGATTTTTCCCTTTTTTTTTTTCTCTTTCACATAGCCAAACACACACACACGCGAACTGGCGGTTACTTTCAAACGATGTCTTTAGTATGTTTGATGTCACCTTGATTAGAAATACATTGTGTCAAAATTTCCGGTAAATATACCTTCAAGGTTAGGTGCAGGGTCAGTGAATAATAAGAGGGTGTAGTTTTCAATATTTAAAGTTCTGAATATCAGTACAAAGAGAGAGAGAGAGAGAGAGAGAGAGAGAGAGAGAGAGAGAGGAGAGAGAGAGAGAGAGAGAGAGAAGAGAGAGAGAGGGTGCGGGCGAGGCGGGGTTGGGGGTGGGAGGCCTTGAATAATGCAACCACATCCAGTACTGTTTCATATTCATTGAATGTAAATTTGGCAGTACTGGGGCAAGTTCATTGCAGAAATATTTTGCACTACTTGGTGCATATTTATCGAGTCCCCACCGTTTTGTTTTTGTATATTTCTTCCAGAAAATAAATGTTTTACAGCACTGGGCATATTCATTGCAGAAATATTTTGCAGCACAGGACATATTCATTGCAGAAATATTTTGCAGCACTGGACATATTTATTGCAGAAATAATTGTAGCACTGGGCATATTCATTTTCCAGGGAAACCTTAAGACCTTGACAACACTGAGGCATGTTCATTGCATATATATTTTGCAGTACTGGGACATATTCATTCCAGAAACCTTTTGCACACTGTGGCATATCCATTACAGAAAGATTTTGCATTACTGTGGTATATTCATTGCAAAAAAGTTTTGTGGTACTTGGGCATATTCATTGCAGAAACATTTTGCGGTACATTTTGTAATACTGGTCCATAATCATAACAGAAACCTTTTTGGAGTACTGGTGCTTATCATTGCAGAAAACCTTTTGCAGTAACTTGGCATAAATTCCATTTTGCAGAAGAAAACAATTTGCATTACTGTGCATATTTCATTGCAGAAACTTTGCAGTTACTGCATATCCATTGCAAGAAAACCCTTGCAGAAACTTTTCATTGCAGAAACATTTTGCCAAACCTTCTGCTGTACTGGTGGATATTCATGCAGAAACGTTTGGCTCAGTACTGGGCATATTCATTGCAGATACATTTTGCTGTGCGTTATGCAGCAGCTTCTCTCTGCACAAGAGGAGCGACTAGCGTTGGTCATAATTGAATCTGCTACTTACTGCCAATTGGTTTTCAAATTAAGTGAGAAAAAAGTCCTGAGTTGAACGACTTTATCTAACTCTCTTGCAAAGGTCTATAAGGCATGCATATGAAAATAAGTATATATACTTGTTTACATAAGAGTATATAGAATTAAGACGAGACCAGCCTTCTCAAAACAGCATTGCAATTAAAAGTGAAGTTCGAGGAGATGTAAACAATGAGAAAGAGAGAATAGCTATAAAGAAAAGTTATATATGTTGAAACAAGTTTGCATACTTATGCGCTCTGAAGTCTGAAGAGGACATTAATAATTCTCGCCACTTCGAAAGGATGGAAACAAGAGACAGCTCAAAAGAAGAACGAAGGACATGTTTCAGTCAAGCACCCATGTCAGCAGACATACGAGCATCTGCTAAAAACTGTTGATTAACACACGGACAAACGCCAAGAAACGAGAAAGGAGAAGCAACTCTACTTTCCAACATAGTTTTTTTTTTTTTTGAATCTCGCCTGAACTTTACGCAAGGTGAGCAATATATATCGGTGGGAAACTGAATCCTCTCATTTCGATGCTTAAGATCGGTCATCTTTATTTATGAGGGAAGAAATGAAGAAAAGTCCTGATTAATAAGTTCCAGACTGAATATATATATATATATATATATATATATATATATATATATATATATAATATATATATATATATATATATAATGTTATGTATATACGTATGTATGCATATGAGAAAACCACGTCATGAGGTATATATTTTCTCGAGTGAATGTAATATAAATCCTAACCACCAATGAACAAAATAAAAATGTCCTTAACAGTTACAAACGACGCCGTTCGAGTCACACCACTAGCACCATTTGGTGTCCTATTGAGGGGGAAGGTGGTAAAGATATCTAAAAATAATAATTAAGCGGTTCGACAAATGACATCAGTAAAATTGAAGGGGACATGACCCGATACCTGATACTAAAGGGAAAGATTGGGCAACATCCTTGAGAAAAGATTGTTTGATTACAGGAGATATTAGCTATCCGACTTTCTGTATATCTTTCTTCGTCTCACAACACCAATATCTTTTTTTTTTTTTTTCGTCCCAGAGGTTGAACCATCTTCTGAAAGCTCTACTTTTTCTAAGAGATGAGTAGTAAACGTCTCCAACTAGAGCTACAGTGAAGAGAAAAGAATCAGTTATAGTAACAGAAGGAGTCCAAAGAAAATCATAATCGACATGAGTCAATAAAAAGGAAAAGTAAATCCACAATAATATGTCTGTTTGTTATTTAAAATACAAAGCAGAAAGCTTTAGGTAACCTTCACGGTCCTCCTTGTCAATCTGATCATCTCTGCATTCACTGGATTTTTTAATTTCTTTGAGGCGTATTAAGTGGGCTAATATTCACTGGAAATCGAAAGTAAACCTCTTTGATTGCTTCAAAATATTTGGCAGTCAGGTGGCTTTCAGGGGTAAGAAAATCCACTTCTCTCTCAAAAGTTTTCCTTTTTAAGAACTTTAGATTGTATCTGTGGACTATTTTCTTTTTTTCCTCTCCATTAAGTTTGAATACTAATGTTTTCATAGGGGAGAAGTAATCTTTATTTTCTAGAACGCATAAAGATTTCTTCATTCCCGGGGATTCTGTCCAGAAATTTCTTTATGCTGACATGAAAGACGCGTTCCATCTTCATGAGACTTGTTTCACGAATTCGTCTGCATGAGAGATATTTTCAGTCAACGATTTTCACCTGAAAAACAGTAATTTCTTTATCCACAGGTGAACAACGTCAGTAATAAAAGAAAATAAATAAGGAAGGTCGTAGCCCCCGGGGAAACGGACACATCCTACCATTGAAAAAGGGAAGTGCATATTTTTCGAGGAAGATTACACTTTGTTCTCGTAAATTTCTTATGAAGTTATTTCGTAACATTGTGGTTTAGAATAAACATTCCTTCCGCTGTCGTTTTTAGCCTCTCAGGAGTGATGTTCTCTTTTCTTTGTGGATTGAAAGTCGAGTCACAAGAACAAAAAAAGAAAAAATATTATGAGGAAGTTCCCTCTTCCTCGGAAACTAATCGTTTGCAGTTATTGGTTGGAATCCAACACTTTTATTCACAAAAATAACACCTGAAAAAAGGATCAAAAGCCGATGTCTATAGACATACTTTTAATTTATACAAATGTATGTCTATTACAGCCGTATAGAACAGACCTGCTTCTCTACACATAGAAATAGCTATAGACGTTGTACGTATTCAAGTTAGGAATGAAGAACGGTTGTTTAAACTTAGAATATTTTTAACTAGTCATTACCACGTATAGAAGTCTAGAGTCATTATGAACCCACCTTTTCTGAATATGTTTCTATAAGGCGGCGATATTTTATGATAATTGCATATTTTAAAAAGATTTCTAGGAAAACGCATCTCTCTCTCTCTCTCTCTCTCTCTCTCTCTCTAAAAGAACTGGCGGGAGAGTGACCCCAAATTCTCCCCGATTTCAAAACCATTGGAAAGCCAGATTTAAATCTCTCAGGTTCTTCAGACTTTTTCTCTGTCGGTGGCTCACTTGATCTCCATTTGCTGTAAAGGAGAAGAAGAATTTTTTTCCCAGCAGGACTTACAGGACTCAACTTGCATTACGTGATTTCATTGAATGTGTGCAAAAGAGCTGCTGTTAAATCTGGTGTTTTGAAATTATGATATATGTCAGTGACAGAAAAGTTCATTTACTCGACAAGTACTGACTGACTCCGTTGCATAAATACATAATTTAAAGAAATAAATGAAATTGAATCGTTATCAAATAAGTAAATAAGAAGGAAATAAATAGAATAGAATCATTATTAGATAAGTAAATAAGACTATTTTAGTGAATGCATAAATAAAATTATTATAACAATAAAGCAAATAAATATAGATAAAACAAGCCTTGCACATTACTTACTGTCGCGGAATTCAATATCCACTAATCATTCTTGGAAATATTATGTCCAGCATTTCATGAATGAAAGATTAACATCCAGTATATCATCATTTAGTAAAGAAATCGTATTATCTCCGAAAGTTTATCTTATTAACTTACTAATGAGACAAAGACCCGATTAAAACGAATTACAAATTACATTTGAATTGTGCAGATAAGAGTTCAGTAATGAGACAAAAACATGATGAATTGTGGTGGTAAGGGTTCTAGAACCAGGGAACATTATGCACTATGGATTACGTTGTTCAGATCATTTATAGGATACATATGCATTCTCTTAGATACAATGTTACACAATTCTGTTTGTGTCAAAATTATCCGAAAGTCTTTTATTCAAAGGTAACGCTGGCATAACCACTCTTTACAGCTCCCAAAGTATAAAAAATTATTTTGACTTCAAATGTCTATGCTAAAATGTTATATTTTACAGTTATTAATGTTCATATAATGGAAAGCTTTTAATAGCTTCAAAGAGTTTTCTTTATAAGACTTATATGTTCTCCTTCAATCGTAAAATTCTGTTGACTTTGTGAATGAAAAGGCTTACTGGATAGCAGAATGTAAACAAGAAAAAAATGTTAGTGACATTTCCTTTGATCATCAAAACAGAGCGAATGCCTCTAGAAGCAAGTCTGTATGAAATGGGAAAAAATTCCACGTGATTATCATCGCATGACATTTTTATTTTTTCTTTATCGGTCCCTTTATCCGATTCGCTTCTGCATCAGCCTTCCTTTTCTCTTTTCCTTTAATTTCCTCCTGAGCTTTCTTTGTGTGTAAGACGCTTAACTTTCCATATTGGTAATATAGTGAAACGCTTTTAGAAGATATTTCAAAGGCATTATATTGTGGAGAATCGAAAAATTCACAGCTGTTAAACAAGAGAAAAAAAAAAGGTTAAAAACGTATGTAGAATAGTAGAAGATATTTCGAAAGCAATATGCCAAGGCAGATGACAGGGTTCGCAGATGTTAAACAAGAGAAAAAGGTAAAAATGTTTATGGAATTGAAGATATTTGAAAAGCAATATGCTGAGGAAGATAACGGATTTCACAGATGTTTAAACAAGATAAGAAGGCAAAAACTCCAATACAAGACTCAAACATTCCCAATTTCTCGGTTTGCAAGACCTTATACAGTTTCAAATAGCCATTGGAGAAGGGCAGGGGTGAAACTTAATTGCCCAAGTAATGGCAAAGAGAATGCCTTTAAAGAAAGGTTATGGAAGAAATTGTAGATGAAACTTAAGGAAATACCTTGTTTTTGATTAAATTGATTGAACGGTGTTCTCGTTCAGGTTGTAATGTGATTCTGTGAATTTACATCGGCAAATTTCTTATACATACACAAATTTCAGAGAGGATATTCAAGATCTCCATAGAGGGCTAGTGCCGTCAGTGCACCTCACGCGGTGCACCGTTGGCATTACTTAAGCTTCTTTGCAGCCTCCCTTCGGGCCCTAACTGCAGCCCCTTTCATATTTTTGACAGTACCTCCGTTCATATTCTTTCTTCTTTTACTTTTCGCTATCTGCTAACAATGGTTTCATAGTGCAAATATTATTATTATCATTCAGTAGATGATGCTTCTTCATATGGAAGAAGGCCACAGGGGCCCTTGAAATTCACTCTTCCAAAGAATATGGTGTTCATATAGTGAATGGGATATTATCTATGTACAATGCCCATGAGAGCGAGTCCCTCTATTCACAGTCTAACCAGCTTCCATGTTCCTCCTCCCACATATATCAGAAACCTTTGCACTGAGTCCAATAACTCTCCCGGATTCTTTCCCACATGGCAGGGGTCGTATATTCTTCTAATGTGTTAGAAAGCAACCAGGTGGTCGCTGTAATAGGGTTACGAGTACTCGCCTCAGCTCACAACCCGAATTTACAGCTGTAATACTCCAGAGGGAAAATATAGGCCCTCCGAATTTCCTCCTCTGGTGAGTGGTTGCCCAGGATGGGGGAGAGAGGTAGGCTGATGTTCATTGCGAAAGAAGGTAGAAGAGTGAATGAAACGGAATGGGAGGAGTTTTGAAACGTTCCAAGATAAAGAGGGAGAATCATTTAAAGTTTTTTTTTTTTTGAAAGGGTTTCTGCTTTTCTCTATACAAAGCAATGGTGAACCCATTTTATTTTGTATTACATTATAAAAATTTTTGTATTGATAAAGATGGACAGTAACAATGACTTACATAAACTGGAAAAAACAATTTACGAAAACAAAGATAATATGGCAACAACGCCTACCTCGAAGGCTTCAGAGATTTTAGGGAGTAATAAATCAATTATATATGCTTTAACATGCTTAGGGAAGCCTTTCGTTAGAGAGTGACTGAATAAATCTATTAAAGAATTAGTAGGTGAAAATGAAAGGATCCTTTAGAAGGATCCTTTCTGTAAGTGCCTGAGAGAGAACTCTTAATTATTTCAATTCTCTCTCTCTCTCTCTCTCTCTCTCTCTCTCTCTCTCTCTCTCTCTCTCTCTCTCTCTCAGTGCCATTTTGCTTGGTGAGACGTTACCGCCCACAGTCTGATTAATCAACAGATATCACTCGTTTAACATTCGTATGGAAATTTATAAATATCTAGAAGTGTTCGTGAACTGTCGGTGATAATATTAGTGTGAAAATGGTAGTATAAAGCGTTTACTAAGTTAGGTTATCAAGTGAAATACTGTAAATCAGATCAAGATGGCAGTAAGTTCCAACTGTGGAAAAAAATGGCGAAATTTAGGGTGTTTAGCAGATTCGCAATATGATGAGGTAGCAGGAAGGGAGCTGGCATTTCTCATCTATGAGATCAACAACAGCCATAACCAAAAAGATACAAAAGCATTCATAGATATATTAGAAGGATATGATCCTTCAAACTGGAACAAATCAACAGAAAACATCTTGAAATAATGAAGAAGTTCAAATAAAATCCAGTGGCCAAGAGACTCATAAAGAAAATATACATAAATCAACATATTCCGACAAAGAAAATGAATAAGGTTGAACATTGTGAATATCCTAATTGATGCAATAGGAAAAAGAATGCCAAAAGCATGCAAACTGTGTAAGGTGTGGTATAGCACAGTTAATCCACAAAACCTGATCAGAAAATGTTCTGCATGCAACATTCCGACGCATCTGCAATGTGCTGAAGTAATACAAGATATGAGAAAAGATACCAGAATATTTTGCTCAACATGTCTATCATGGATAGACAATGTTATTAAATCAAGACTGAATGTACAAATAGTTGAGGATGAAGAAGGAGAGGAAGAGGAAGAAGAAGAAGAGGTAAATGGAAGAGAAGTAGACAAAACTGAAATGACAGAAAAAAATAAGGAAAACAAAGAACAAGATAAAAGTATGGATGCAGAGATACTCATTGATACTACATATGAGGCAATCAAGCAGCATACATACCAAGAAATAAAATACGACATGACAACACAAAAGAAAATCCCCAGGAGGCTCTACCCAGATCTGAACAATGATGGGAAAGAGGAAAAAATAGACAAGAAAGACAAAGTTTGCAACCTTTTGAAAAGAGGTAATTGCAGATTTGGAGAAAGATGTTACTACAAACATCCTAAGGCATGTCACAACTATGAAATATATGGTAAATGTGCATACCTAGACGGCTATAAGGATGATTGCAGAGATCTACATCCAAAAATATGCAAAAACCTAAAAGAAGGAAAAGGATGTAAGTTCGACAAAAATGTAAATATATGCACCCTGTAGCCATGAATCAAAATCAAATAAATAATCAATCAAATAATAAAATCCAAAATAAGAAAGAAATAAATAAAGAGAGGAACAAAGAATATCAGGTGAAAGAAAAAAGCAAGCCATCACCGCGATATGCAGTGTCAGCAAAATATTTCCAAGCGTCAGCTCCTAGATACAACTCAAGAGATAAGAACTGTATTTATGATGCAAGAGGATATTGCAGATATGGAGAAAATTGCAGATTCAGACACAAAATGAATAATTTAGATGAAGGAAGATCAATATTATGGAAAAGTTGGATTTTTTATGTCAGAATTTCTGGAAATGAAGAAAAGAACAACATACACAGAACAGGAAAGACACATAGGAAAATCCTTATTATTACCCATATTAAATGAGGGAGAAAACACGCAAACCATCATAGTGATGAATGCGCAGGGTTTAGTTACGAGTAACTCAAAAAGAAAAATAGAGTACTTAGAAGAACTAAACCAAATTGAAAAGAAAATAGATATAATGAATATAAGTGAAACCTGGTATTCCCAGAGACTGGGAATGATGATCAAATAAAAGGGTTTCCAAACTTAGATCAGATAGAAAAAATAGGAATAGATAGAAAAAATAGGAATCAAGGGTGAACTGCAACTATGGGAAAGACAAAAAAACAAGGAAAAATTTATGAGAAATATAGTAACCCAGAATGTGAACTAATAGCGGTAGAATTTGAATCTGAAAAATTAATGAACATAGTAATATATAGACCCCCTAATACTAAAGCATGTGACATAATAATAGAAAAATTGGATGATATATGTAGAAATCACAAGGACTGGACTAGTCTCCTGTCTGGAGACTTTAACTTTCCTTTCGTAGACTGGAAAGAATGAATAGGAGATTGTGGTTGTATTTATACATATAAAAAAGAGAGTAATAGTAGTGCAGAAGATAAGAGGCAATTCAAAAAGCTATTAGATATGTTACTAGAATACAACATTCAACAAATAAATCACCTGCCAACAAGAAAGGAAAATACTTTAGACCTAGTATTTGTGAACGAGGTGAATTATGTTAAAGAAATAATAGTTTATAATGCGAGTATTTCAGACCATAATGTCATAGAATTAACAGTCCATTCCAAAGCAAGTGAAAACAGAGATAAGCAAGAAATGAACAAGAGGGAAGGATATGGAAAATACAACTTCTACAGTAAAAATATAAAATGGTCAGAAATAAATGAAGAGTTAAACAAAGATTGGGATAACATTTTCGTAAGTGATGACATAAGGGTAAATACGGAGATATGTAAAATATTAGAGAAAATAGTGGATAAATATATAACCGAAGAAAAAAAGTAAACATCAGTCATGCATACCAAGAGACAGAAGGATCTTGTTCCAGAAAATCAGAAAGTGAAAAAAGTGGTCTTGCAAAAGAAAAAAAATGCATGGAAAGTTATAGAACTAAAAAGTAAGATAGAAAATGCAGAACAAAAGATTATACAATCAAAAGAAAATGAAAAACGGGACTTGGAAGAAAAAACCCAAGTAAATATCAAGCAAAACCCCAAACTATTATACTCATACGCGAAAAAGATGAATAAAAGAAGAATAGAAATAGGCCCTCTAAGAACTGAAGGGAGATTAACGAATGAAAAAAAGGAAATATGCAACATATTGGCAGAACGATATAAGAGAATTCACCCCTAGAATTGATAATGAAGATAATGATATAGAAGTAAAGGACGAAAATAGTGAATATTTACCTGATGTAGATATTAATGAAGCTGATATTGTGCAGGCTATTAATGAAATTAAAAATGGAGCTGCTGTTGGGCCTGATGGTGTCCCTGCTATTTTGTTAAAGAAAGTAGTTCATTCTTTCGCAAAGCCACTTGCAATATTATTAAGACAAAGCGTAGATACAGGCAAGATTTATGATGAGCACAAATTAGCATATATTACCCCTACTTTCAAAAGTGGATCAAGACTAGAGGCAAGTAATTATAGGCCTGTGAGTCTAACATCACATATTATGAAAGTGTATGAAAGGGTAATGAAGAAAAATATTATGAACATTTAATAAAAAATAATTTGTTTAATATAGGACATATACAAAATATGAAAAGCGGAAATGAAACAGATGTGGTTTATCTAGATTTTGCAAAAGCTTTAGACAAGGTAGACCATAATATATTAGCGAAGAAAATTAGAAAACATAATATAGTGGATAAAGTAGGAAGATGGTTAAAAGAATTTTTACACAACAGAAAACAGATAGTTATTGCAAACGATGAGAAATCGGATGAAGCTAAGGTAATATCCAGTGTGCCACAAGGTACAGTGTTAGCTGCATTACTGTTTGTTATTATGATTGCAGACATAGACAGTAATGTTAAGGACTCGGTAGTGAGTAGTTTCGCCGATGACACAAGAATAAGTAGAGCAATTACTTTGTGATGAAGATAGGAACGCGCTACAAAGAGACCTTAACAAAGTATATGATTGTGGGGCAGAGGTAATAGGGTGGTATTTTAACTCTGATAAATTTGAATCAATAAATTATGGAGACAGAGAGGGAAAGCTATATGCAGATAGTGGACCTAATAATGAGACAATCACAAATAAGGAAGCAGTTAAAGACCTTGGTGTGATGATGAATAGGAACATGTTATGCAATGATCAAATAGCAATTCCATTGGCAAAATGTAAAGCAAAAATGGGAATGTTGTTACGGCACTTCAAAACAAGAAAAGCTGAACACATGATTATGCTTTACAAAACATATGTTCGTAGTCCACTTGAATATTGCAATATGATATGGTACCCACACTATCAAATTGATAATGGGAAAATGCACAAATAGAGAGTGTACAAAGGTCCTTTAAAGCTAGAATAGAAGAAGTTAAGGACCTTGACTACTGGGAAAGACTACAATCCTTAAAATTATATAGTCTAGAAAGGAGAAGAGAACGCTACATGATAATTCAGGCATGGAAAGAGATAGAAGGAATAGCCGAAAACATCATGGAGTTAAAAATATCAGAAAGAGCAAGCAGAGGTAGATTAATAGTGCCCAAAACTATACCAGGAAAAATAAGGAAAGCACACAGAACATTAATCCACTACGCACCAGCATCGATAATGCAGCGTCTATTTAATGCGTTGCCAGCTCATCTGAGGAATATATCAGGAGTGAGCGTAGATGTGTTTAAGAATAAGCTCGACAAATATCTAAGCGGCATCCCAGACCATCCAAGATTGGAAGATGCAAAATATACTGGAAGATGTACTAGCAACTCTCTGGTAGACATTAGAGGTGCCTCACACTGAGGAACCTGGTGCAACTCGAACAAGATGTAAGGTCTGTAAGGTCTCTCTCTCTCTCTCTCTCTCTCTCTCTCTCTCTCTCTTTCTCTCACTTACTGAGACATAACTGACTACGAATCATATGTTTATCATCGTCCTGCAGTCTTTGTTAAAGGATTAAAATCGTTAATAGACGTCGAAATTCCGACTGCATTCCTATTCAGTGGACCACAATTTACCAATTCATCCCTGATGAAACCAATAGTCAGACAATGCTGATTCTTCGTCGGCCAGTTTTCGCCACATTCTGTTGATTTCCCATTTCGTCGAAAATCGAGTCATTTCTGATCTTGCCATTACGGCATCACCGCCCTGGACGTCAGTAGGACGAAGTAGCTATTAACACCAAAATTAGCAAACGGGCATTTACATGACACTTTATATATAATCCTCACCGAGACATCCTTGACGCGGAGTAAAGGACGCATATTACGGAGTTAGGACTTTCGGTTGTTACCTCGGATTTAATCTCTAACTCTGAAGTTGAGGTATTACAGATTATTACCAGAGATCTGATTTAGTTAAAGGGAGGCGTTGGTTTACAGGCTATGAAGGTGAAGAAAACATTAAACAGAAGAGCAAAACTTAGAACAGACCCATTTGTAATTTCTTGAATAATTAAAGCTTATTTTCTTGAAATTCTCGTTCGTTAGATCCTTCTTCTGTGGAGTGTGCACTGATATTCTCAAAAATATTAAGTAGACCACTCTAACTTGTGAGCGCCAAGAGCTGATGCTAATCTTTTATGGTCATATGGTGGACCGTTCATTGAATAAATTTTCCATATAAACTCAGCCACCAGAAACCTACTTTAATTTCCAATAGATGTTGCTATCTATCGTTCGACATTTTTTTACGTTAATTGTCAACTTGAGAGTTAGTTACTAAAGCGTCATAGCGAAAAAAATGTCCTATCCCACGTATAAGTGACGTTCAGTAATTGTTGTGTGTAAGCATTTTGATTCAAGAGAATATAATATATAGTATATATATATATATATATATATATATATATATATATATATATATATACATATATATATATATATATATATATATATATATATATATATATATATATATATATATATATACATATAATATATATATATATATGTTATATATATATATATATATATATATATATATATATATATATATATATATATATATATATATATATATATATATATATATATGTATATATTATATATATATATATATATATATATATGATATATATATATATATAATATATATATCTATATATATATATATATATATATACATATATATATATATATATACTATATATATATATATATATATATATATATATATATACATATATATATTATATATATATATATATATATATCTATATATATATAGATATATATACATATATATATATAGATATATATATATTATATATATATATATATATATATATATATATATATATATATATATATATATGTATATATATATATATATATATATATATATATATATTATATATATACTATATATATATATATATATATGTATGTATATATATATATATATATATATATATATATATATATATATATATATATATATAGTATGTATATATATATATATATATATATATATATATATATATATATATATATATATATATATATATATATATATATATATATATATATATATATATATATATATATATATATATATATATATATATATTAAAGATATATGCCATGAGGAAAAATAAACGAATGAGTACTGCGAGGACCTTTCGACGTTTCTGCGTCCTTTACGGAGCAGAACTGACGTACATGGGACAAAAGACAAAACAAGAAGATTCGTATAACTGACAGATAGGGATTATAAAGGAGATGAAGTAACCTAGAAATCCGACACCAAAAACTGGAAGTAAGGAGGTAACCTTCCCAAACAAGCATAAACAATGGGTGCGATTAAAAGTTTAAGATAAACATCTCGATACAGGGAAAACAAAACAATTAAGAATAGGTGACATCTGTTCAGAACTTGGTAAACAAAACCCTGTTCACAATATATTCACAATACAGGTTAGACATACATTACAACGAAGATAAAACTCAAAGGCAACTAATTCTTATTTAAGTCTGTAATTATATCTTTGAGGTCATTCTTAAACATGTTACAAATACAAGGGTCTAAATGAAAAAGGGCACGACTAATATTGAAATTACAATGCAAAGTAAGTTGTATTAAAGCAGATTCTAAAAGATTTCGTGGTAAGACATCTCTTGACTTTGCAATTACTGAACTACCAACCCAATTTATTCGGTGGTTGCTCACTTAAATGAATGAATATTGCATTAGATGTTTGCCCAGTTTTTTTACAGAATATTTATGATCTGGCTTAGCCTTACTTCTAGGCCCCTTGCTAGACTGTCCGAGATAAAATGAGGGACAATCCTACATGGAATTTTTATATATTATGTTGTTGCTTTCTCTGGGGCTATTTTTTATTAACATTCCTTTTAGTGTGTTATTATATGAGAAAACAAGGTTGACATTAAAAGCTTTTAAACAATGATTTAATGGTGTTTTTTCAAATCCGTTAAAAAAAGGCAAACTGAGAATGTTCTTAAAATTTTTTTCCTTCTGTGTGTTACTTCCACAATAAAACTTTTTGTGGGCTTTATTATAACAAATATCGTTTACTTTTCCTTCGTGGCATATATCTTTATTTTTGGATTTATCACGTTCCTAACTTTCGTGATACAGTTATACATACTTACATACATACATATATATAAATATATATATATATCTATATATATATATATATATATATATATCTTATATATATATATATATATATATATATAGAATATATAATATTTTATAAACGAAATCGAGTAAGGTTTGATTAACATGTAAAAAGTGTGATAAAAAATTTGCGTTAGAATGAACGGAAAGATCCAGTTCCAAAACGGGAGACTGGAATTCTCCACCACCAATCAAACGGATAATTTGAAATGATCTATCTTAGGGACAGTGGAGATCTGATTCCATGGACGAGGTAATTCTATGACTTATTTTCACTCAAGCGTTTTGAGGACCCGCCCACCAAACTTCTGTGAGGTGAGAACGAATGAAGAATAGAAAACACCAACATGTGGCCCTAGGAAATCACCACATTTCGTAATAACGTATAAATACACTCGCACTGCCAATGTCCACGTTCATTAGAGATCAAGATCAATTTACTTTCGCCCAAAAATATGTCAATTCATTAAGTTGTTAGTCTAAAAACGCTCACAACACACAAACATACGAGAAAGCAGAGTAAGAAAGCTATCCTCCCCCCCCCAAAGCGAAATGGTAGCATTTTCAAAAAAGTGTTTCTCCCGAATCGAATAAATCAATCGGAGGTCTCGAGTTTTAGGCAAAAGTTGTGAATGACAACACACGAGGATTATATTATTAACTTTAGGTTCGTCATCCAATCCCTGAGAAAGAGAATGAAAAACGATACCAGAAAAAACTAGAAAACAATACCGTGAAGGTGTCGTGATACCCAAGAAGATTACAGTGGATATGATAACCAGGGTACCAGAAATAAAGAGAAAGACATTCGCTCATATCATTTTTTGCTGGAATATTACTATTATTCCTTGGAGACCGATTCCGATTCCCCTTAACTTTCGAAACCACACTCTGTTCGTCCTTTTATCCATACTCTCTATACAAGCATGTATATATATGTGTGTGTGCATATATATATATATATATATATATATATATATACTATATATATATATATATATATATATATATATATATATATATATATATATATGATATATATATGTATGTATGTATGTATTTGAATGAAAAGGTAAGGCGTCGTCAACTCATCAAATGGCCTCACGATGCCTGTACTTATCTATTTTGTTTTTATACATCAAAGCAACATTTTACTGAAATGTATTCTCTGTTTACTATAGAGAGAGAGAGAGAGAGAGAGAGTAGAGAGAGGAGAGAGAGAGAGAGAGATCTCACCCACCATATCCAGCAAAGTTAATATAGTATTCGTATTCAACAAGTAAACAGATAGTGCGAATTTGAATTTTAACCCTTTAAAGTCCACCCTGGGTTTTATGGGAAACATTAAAAAATCCTCTTAGTATGTTTGTAGTATTAGTAAATACAAGACCTTTTTACTCCTGTGTACTTTTACAAAATTTCCAAAGTAAGTGAAATAATTGCATGCAATGAAGTATCCCGTATGGGTGCCTCGGGCGCTCTTAGGCGGACCACGCTCATCCCGTATGGATCTATGGACGTGTGGGCAACTTTTTCAAGTTTATAAATACTGTTAATTTGCCCATAAATCATATGATTATTATTATTTATTCATTTTTTTTTGTTCAAACCACCAATGTATAATAGAAAAGAAACACTTATATGGCATTACAATTTAATTAATATAAAATAAATATAACATTAGATAAAAAAAATAGTATAAAAATACAGAAAACTCTATAAAAAACTCTAATCAAAAAACTCTAACTACAAAAATAGTATAAAAAATACACAAAACACTATAAACAAACTATCATAACAAAACAACCTAACTTAGAAATCTTATTGGAAATCAAAGCAAAACAATTCCTTTCTTCAGTAAGGCAAAGGGCAACCTTGCAATCCTCACACAACCGCGGGAACTGTGGATGTGGCCTGCACCAGAACAGAACTTGCAGGTCTGCCTCATGGTGACACGCTTGGCATGTGTAGGTGGGGGCAGTGGCATTCTGGCGTGTCCTCAATATTTTGCAAAACTGCCTGTTGGCCCCTTCTTGGCAAAGCAAAATCTCTGGTGCCAAGAGAATTCCTGGCACCAGGCTTCTGAGGAATGTATGTTGGGCAGGGCATGGATATCAATGTTTTCCTTCTTCCATTCATCAGCACGAGACCTCTTAGGGTTAGGCTCAGGTTCCTCTTCCATAGGCATCGCTTGAGGGACAACATTGACCTTGCAATCTGAAACAAGATAAAGTAACATTAGTGAAACAGTAAATGAATCATATGTGCATGCATATGTGCTTGTGTGTGCATGCATGCTGCATGCTTCTTGTGTGTGCATGCATGTGTGCTTGTGTGTACATGTATGTGTTTGTGGTGCATGTGTATGTCAAGTGAGTATGCATTGTGCTTGTGCATGTGTGTGCACGTGTATGTCAGTGAGTATGCAAGTAAAACAAATAAGTTTTTAAAATACCCATTGTTTACAAACATTTCTCTCTCTCTCTCTCTCTATCTCTCTCTCTTCTCCTCTCTCTCTCTCTCTCTCTCTAAGGATGTCTCCATACTAACCTCTAGAGTTAGGAAGGTCAAAGGCACCGTCCTGAGTAAGGCCTTCGTCAGGAACATAGGTAGGGTCGTCATCATCACTCTCAATGTCCAAAGGGCTCACATCGATATCACTTGATTCAGAGTCGTCAGGGGCTACCCATGGTACACGTTCCTGAGTCTCCAATGCAGCATTGCGTTTGAGAAAACATACTGCTTTGTAACTGCAAAAATTAAAAAACTATTTTAAAATCATGTAATGAAAAAAAATGAACTTTCCCTAACAAAAACCTATCATTCAATCCCTTGTAAGGTAATCATTTATATGCACATGAGCCTAACATCTATAAATCATCACTGTTATATCTAGAAATATTGTTAAAATTATTCACAAATGTCTAAACAAGCATAAAATAAAAAAAATTATTTGATGTCGTATTCTACTGGCCGTTTGTAACCGTTACGGTCCGACACATCCCGCATGGGATGAGCGTGGTCTCCCAAGAACGACCGAAGTATCCCGCATGGGATCTATACTTTGTTTTTAGTCACTACACACGTCATAACACTTACAGCCTTCAAACCAACATAACAAAGGTAAGCATATCACTAGGCTTCACTATCCCACAGTCCCACTGTGTACTTACCATGATTACGAAGTTCGGGGGGGGGGGGGGGGGGGGGGGGGGGGGGGGGGGGGGGGGGAACTTGGAGGTTACTGCGACACGTCTTGACTGTTTTCCAACTTGCGCACGACTGAGGTGTCTGTCGAAGGCCCTCCAGCCTTTGTGCGAGGGCCTGGTGGCTTCTGATTGGTTGATTCGAAGAGCAGAGAGTGTAGCTATGAGTTGCAAAGCGTCATTTCATACAAGCTCAAACTTGTTCACCACGACTACCCGAAAGTAGGTGTTTTAAAGATCCCAAACGGGATCTCTGGTCGTTAAAGGGTTAATTATAAGCAATCATCTCGCGGGTAATATTCTTCGAGGGATTTCACATCAAGGGTTGCATTACGTGTCTGACTGAAAAATAACTGATGGATGCCATCGTTTACTATTTTTGCCATTAGGAAGAGGATTTGGGAAATGTGAGTCGTTTTTTAACACAGCATACCGTATAAATTAGAAGTAACTATTTTGACGTTCATCACGCTTATACTTTAAAGCGTTAGATGCGTAATGAGTTACGTTAATTGGTAAATTTATGGGCTTATTACCGTGGTTTGTGAAACGGAACGTTATTTCTCGGAAATCCTTTGGGATGAGACAGGTTGTGACCCAGTGGCTGTTTCGTAGACCTTGATATGACACGACACACATTTGTAACTCGGTCTGGTATCTCGCGTCAAATTCGAAGATGAGATTTTGAATTAATTTGAAGTGATGCTCCCAGTAACCTACGAAAACAATCCCAGGATGCAGTCAGGGAGGACATTTTAAATACATTGGCTGAACTTGCCAGGGGCCTTCCCTTAACGATCTTTCTTTCTCTCTCTCTCACTCTCTTTTGTTCGTGGGCGCGTGTGTTCACTGAGTAAACATTATGACACTACACTATTGAGAGATCTCGTGTTGTCGCACCTGTTGTGCTACTTTTTACCTTAGCAATGATTAAGGCTTCTATTTGCAAGAGGATTGTCTTGGGAGAATAGAGTAAATATAATAGACCTGCGTAGTTGGGTTCCTTTGCGTGTGTGTGTGAGCGAGTGTGTGTGTGCTAGCGTGTGTAATTTCTGGAAAACCTAAGAAGAGCCTGTGTATTCAATTCTCTTCTGTTGGAAAACAGCCAGTGGCGGATTTAAGGGTTGGTGGGGGCGGGGGTGGGGGTTCGTGGGAGGCGGGGGACCTTGTCACTTAGCCACCCCACCCTCCAAGGATATGAATAACAGAACATTGTTTTCTTTCTATTAATCTTACTAGTAAGAAAAATTTGCTTAGCTAATGGATTATTTCAACTGCGACAGCTATGTATGTGTGGCATACTAATATAAATATTGGCATATAATATACCGCATGTGTGTGCATGTTACACACACACACACACACACACACACACATATATATATATATATATATATATATATATATATATATATATCTATTATATATATATATATATAATATATATATATATAACATACATATATATATATATATACTATATATATATATATATATATAGATATATATATATATATATATATATATGATAATCCTAGTGCCCACCCTGCCCCAATCAAATATTTCTAGATCCGCCTCTGGAGCGGACATAATACCGTTGCCACCTACACAATGTGGTCAGGATACTATTTTTAGCACTAATTTTCAAGAAAGCCGGATGACTTCTAAAAAGGTCCAACGACCACGTTGTTTTAGAGCAAAAAAAAAAAAAAAAAAAAAAAAAAAGCTTCGAAAACCTTCTGAAGCAACAGCATTGACTCCCGAAGGGCGGGATTTTTTCGGTAGAGAGACGGTGTCTCAGTGCAAATATATCCGTGCGAAATATAAAGTTCATTACAATTTGGCAGAGAGAAACAAAGATTCTTTGAATGAGTGTCGATTCTCCACGCTTTCCCATCCCATGCGCCTCTCTCCTTATTTCCCTAAGGTCCTTCTGAATAAGGAAAAATGAGAAGGTTGGCGAATGACACTCATATGTTGCGCGGATAAAACTGCATTTTGTTCAATATTCAAAACGATTTTGTTTTCCATTTTCTTGGTTTTGATTTATGTTCAGTGAGTATTGGGATTTCATTCCTGGTTGGAATTTGCCGCAGAACCTCAGCCTCTCGCGGGATCTTCTTTGATTTTCTTGTTTCCGTTTATTAACCTCCGATCCCTACCTGTAACGTTGCTATCGTCACGCTTTGTAGATTAATTATAAATCTATCGGTAATTTTCCCATTTCTGGATTTCAACCTTCCATGCCCTTCTAACCAACGTTTATCAATTTCTTTCCTTAAAAATTTAATTGTTTTTCATCATGTCTGTATTTAATCAAAGCTAATTGGTCAAGTTTACTCTAAGCAAGTTTTTTCCTTTGTGTATTTTCTTGATTACGTTTTTTTTTTTTTTTCTTCCTTAAATCAAATCCATATCTCATCAAATCACTCTCAGGGTTCCAGATCCAAGTTTCCAGACTGTCAGCCAAGTCGTGTGTCCTGGACAGATAACTCCCCTGACTGCATGACTCAGCAGGCGTGTCACGCGCGAGGAATCCAGTCTCTGGAGACATGTGGACGTTCGTCGTCTCGATTGTTGTTGACCTTGATGGAAACAGTGGGTCGCTCCATCATTATGTCGCGTGTGATCAGAGAATCTGCTCTTAAGTAACACTGACCTTCTGGGTTATTCGACGGTTGCTTATAAGTGTCCATGTGTGTGTGTGTGTGAGTGTGTGTGTGTGTGTGTGTGTGTGTGTGTGTTTCAAGTAGCATTCGTGGTTAATCATGGAAATATAAAGACAATGAAAATTTGCCGTATAGATAATGAGTCATTGTGTGCAATTATTCGTGTTCTAACATAATATACATTCGTTTGTTTGAAACTGATTTTATACATAGTCTCATAACACAAATATTGACGATTATAATTATATGTATATATATATATATATATATATATATATATATATATATATATATATAATATATATTATATATATATATATATATATATATATATATATATATATATATATATATATATATATATATATATAATATGATAAAGGAAATAGTGTCAATCTTTCTCAGCTTGGGAGGGCTAGCGGGTGGTATGCGTGAGAGAAGAACGGACCTAGCAAATGTGGACAGACAGGAACTACTCAGAAATAGGACAAACTATTAGACGCCTCGTATCCATGGGACTCGACTTCCGGTTTATCTCTCTTCTAAAACTTTTCTTTGGCGGTGTCCTGATCATGGAACATCTGTCTAGTCGTTCAGTTTGTTCTGGTACTTTCTAGGAGTTCGGAAGCTGTGGCTTTCAAGTATGAAAGTTGTGTAATGTGACTTTCCCCATTAGAGACCGATGAAAGGATTTGGAAACTTTCACAGAAACCCTCTTCAGTATTTTCAGTAGAATTCTCTTTTTTCGTTGATTTCTAAACATCAAGTTAACATTTGATATATGATGAGATGGAAGGGCTACATGTAATAAAGAAACAGTCCTGTTTTCCTCAAGCCCTAGGTGCCCCCCCCCCCGCCCCCCCCCCCCCCACACCCATTAAAAAAAAATCCTCAAACAAAATAATGATATAACAAAACGTTCCTCTTAAGATTACTTAGAAGGAACTTGAAAAGAAATTTCTTGTAAGGGCTAAGAGAGATGTGTAACAAACTATTAATTACCATAACCATTGACTATCAAGGTCAGTTGTTACATTGGGTTCGATTCTCGGCCATTCCATTGAGGAGTGAGAAATGTGTGTTTCTGGTGATAGAAGTTCACCCTCGACGTGGTTCGGAAGTCACGTAAAGCCGTTGGTCCCGTTGCTGAATAACCACTGGTTCCATGAAACGTAAAAGCACCTTACAAACGAACAAACAAACAAACATTGCATCGTAAAAAAAATTCTCTAAAATCTTCCAGATCTTTCTCCATTTTTCTGGAGCTGGAGTGGAATTCCTTGAATTCTTTTGAGATTTTTCCCCAGTGTCATTGCACTTTCTTTTTGAAAGGTGAAACTCTCCGTGCCTACAGTGTCCCTTCTTTTTTTCGCTCTCACCCTTTTTATTCCTTGAGGGGTGGGGGGGGGTGGGGCGTGGGGGTGGGGGGGGCTGGGTGCGGGTTGTCAGGCGGGCTGGCTGCCAATGATAGATCAAACAGCGAGATTGAAAGGGACATACAGGGAAGATTCAGAATCATGCAAATTAAACAGTGTGCTTTTGATTGGGAATAAAAGGGTCATACACAAAGAACATACACAAAGAAAGCCTTCAGCACATACACTTGCCTTACTCGAATGACTCACTTGAATGAATTCTTAAACGTCAAGATAGTGCATGAATTATTCATTCTTTTTCTCTGTTAATGATGAAATTTGAATACACATCACGCTGCCCCAGATCACGTAGAAGGAGTCAGCGAGAGAGTCAATTTCCCTTCTAATTCGAATGGTCTGGACTGAGTACCGCGAATTTTCACTAAATTCTGTCTTGAGGTCATTGGAGCCTAATCTAGTACACCAGATAAGGCTTTATTACAAATGCTCCTTTCTCTTTCTCTTTCTTTGATCTTACTCTCCACCCTCTGCTAACAACGGTTTTCCTCATGCTACACCTTTCAAACCTTTTTACTGACAAATTCAATTTCAGCGCCGAATGACCTCAGAGGCCCTAGCGCTTGGCCTTTGGCCTAAATTCTGTATATCAGCTGATTGCAAATCAGAATAAGTGAAGTAATTTAATATTAGGGAAACTCTTCAAGAGCTAAATTCATATTATATTTTTACTACAAAGGGTATTTTGGCTGTAAAACACTGGGAGAATAGTACTTCGGTCATCTCGATAGTCTATGGGTGATTTATGATAGAGGAAGAATGATTAACGTTGAATGGTTGGCAGGATATTAAAAACATAATCGATTTTTCTTATATATTGCTCATAAACAGCTCCCGTACGCCTGGACTGCTGCATAATATTACGAAAACAGATACTGGCCATCTTAGCCAATACAGAATTCCCGTAGGACCTCTTGTATACCTGGAGGAGGAGATGAATCGTCCTGTAGTTCATACGTATTCAGTGGCCAACTTCCCTAAAAATTTTATTTGCTTTTGGGACAGAGAAAAACTCCCAAAGCAGACAAATATATTAACCATTCTTCCAACAAAATGCAGAATCCAAAACCCCAGTTGTGGTTAAATGAAAATAATACGGATTTCTACACCTATTTTCATAGAATTCCTTTCCTCACTTTGCATCTCTTTCGTTCGTTAAAATTGATTTATTGCGAGTTTTGGAGTTTCCTTTCATGAAGCCTTTTTCATGTAGGATTTACCACTTCTCGAATTTCATGGTTGACTGAATTTATTTGCTTTGCAAAAATGAATTTCATAAATATGATTCTTCAGAACCACAGGGCTATACCCGCATCTCTCCCTCTACCCAGGGGAGCGTTTAGTATATACAGAAACATTGGTGGCCTGAGGGAACTGCAAACAACCTTCTGACCGTAATATTTGCCGGAATAGAAAAGCGCTCGCCATGTGGATGCCGTCAGTATAGTTTCACGGCTGTCAACCGAATTCGCGTTGCAATTAGCCTTCGACAGATAACTCACTTTTCCCCGCACTGCCAATTCAGTTCTTTTTCATGTTGGGCTTTTATTGCCTCCGTTTCATCTCTTTCTGATGCAATTTTGCTCGCTCTTTCCAGCTCGGTAAGTTAGAGCCAAAGTTCACATTCACAGATTTTTTCTTTACAAAATGTCCCTCGTTCATAGGGAGGAGGTATATCCGATCACATTTGGGGTTTCCACCTCAATATTACGATAAACAATTGAATCTAGAAGAAACAAACGTACTCTTCGTGAATTTGATAAAAAATGAATGATTTTAATCATGGAAGTCAAAGAGATAAAAACTTCGTGACTGATGCTTCATTGGCAGGATGTCCTTCGGGGAGGAGGCAGCTGCTCCGGGATGCTCCATCATTTCATCGGAAGTTTCCAGAAGAAGAAAAAAAGGTTAAACAAATCTAATGGGAACAGACAACTGCAGACTTCTGCTGCCACGACCGAAAGACTCGTCTTATTCAGTCACAGATCCCATTTAATGTGTCTGTGGTATGTTAATACTGCGGTTTTCTTAACTGTAGAAAACCGATGAAATTACTAAGCAGGGGGTGATACCTATACTTCTAAATCATACTATATGTATGAAAACATGGTAGATTTCCACATATCTGACCAGTTTGAGGAAACAAGCCGCGATTGCACAAAAGATTGAAATATAACTTCGATATTGTTGTCCGGGCAAATCAATGTCATCCATCAATGTGCGGTTCTTGTCACCGATAACGAGTGAGCTTTGATTCCGCGTCGAAAACCTCTCTAGATGTCAGCAACTATACTTTCACTGAAATGTTTTGCTCTTCATTACTAAGAAGAGTCAATATCTCTCCAGGTGCTTCGCTTGCCAACCGTTCGGCTTATAAGTTACTTACTCCTTGTCACCTTAGTCTCTTTGTCTGTTCCCTAATTAGTTACTTTTGTCTCATCTGGCCAATTACACGATCTCTTTCTGCTCTGTTTCAAACGTATCTCTTCGATGTGTTGATTGTATTCATTATTAGCCTTGTGTTAGATAATGACTTTGATGTTCAAGTTTTTTTTTTTCTTGATTGCCATGAATTCCCGCTTGAATATGTGGTGATTATGTATGTTATATCCCTATATATATATATATAGATATTGTAATTGTATATATATATATATATATATATATATATATATATATATATATATATATATATATATATATATATATATATATATATATATATATATAACTTTGTCACACAATTGTTCTGTGCATTTATAGAATTATTAACAGGACTTCATTAAAACTGGATGGTATTAAAGCGGAGAATTTTATTTTTAGAACAAAAAGTTAAAACACTTTCCTGAATCTGCCAGTTCTCATTGTCAAGTAGTTCAGGATAACGTGACAATGACGACTCTTAGTCACAGGAAAACTTGTAAATCTAAAAAAAAAAAAAATAGTCAATCTCATTCAGTCTAGACAGATTACCTTCTGTTTAATATATTGTCGCCACATCTGGTGGTACTTTTCCCTCTTGGTATTCGATATTGTAATTTTCCTGACTTTAAAAAAAAAATCATTGAAGAAGTGATGCTGTTCCGCTTTGTTTTTGTGGTTTCAAATCCTTAGCGAGACTAAACCTAAGAAAATAAAAATATCCGAGTGTAGGAGCAGGCACAAACAACTTCCTGGAATTTTGCCAACTTATCAGAGGAGGGGACTCACAAGCAACAGCTAGGTTCCTTTCTCCTGGATTTTACTGCTTCCTTTACATACCCGAAGGAAGGATGTGCATAAAACCCAAGACCAAGTAGCGTTTTCAATTCCTATGTGACTTTCTGGGAGGTCACTCAGTCCTATCTCTCTTACGACACTTCCGAGG
>NC_087207.1:93656626-93679126 GCF_015104395.2 Macrobrachium nipponense
TTAGGTGCAGGGTCAGTGAATAACCTAAGAGGGTGTAGTTTTCAATATTTAAAGTTCTGAATATCAGTACAAAGAGAGAGAGAGAGAGAGAGAGAGAGGAGAGAGAGAGAGAGAGAGAGAGAGAGAGAGAGAGGGTGCGGGCGAGGCGGGGTTGGGGGTGGGAGGCCTTGAATAATGCAACCACATCCAGTACTGTTTCATATTCATTGAATGTAAATTTGGCAGTACTGGGGCAAGTTCATTGCAGAAATATTTTGCACTACTTGGTGCATATTTATTCGAGTCACCTGTTGTTGTATATTTCTTCCAGAAAATAAATGTTTTACAGCACTGGGCATATTCATTGCAGAAATATTTTGCAGCACAGGACATATTCATTGCAGAAATATTTTGCAGCACTGGACATATTTATTGCAGAAATAATTTGTAGCACTGGGGCATATTCATTCCAGAAACCTTTTGCAACACTGAGGCATGTTCATTGCATATATATTTTGCAGTACTGGGACATATTCATTCCAGAAACCTTTTGCACACTGTGGCATATCCATTACAGAAAGATTTTGCATTACTGTGGTATATTCATTGCAAAAAAGTTTTGTGGTACTTGGGCATATTCATTGCAGAAACATTTTGCGGTACATTTTGTAATACTGGTCCATAATCATAACAGAAACCTTTTTGGAGTACTGGTGCTTATTCATTGCAGAAACCTTTTGCAGTACTTGTGCATATTCATTGCAGAAACATTTGCAGTACTGGTGCATATCCATTGCAGAAACCCTTTGCAGTACTTTTCATTGCAGAAACATTTTGCAGAAACCTTCTGCTGTACTGGTGGATATTCATTGCAGAAACGTTTGGCTCCAGTACTTGGGCATATTCATTGCAGATACATTTTGCTGTGCGTTATGCAGCAGCTTCTCTCTGCACAAGAGGAGCGACCAGCGTTGGTCATAATTGAATCTGCTACTTACTGCCAATAGGTTTTCAAATTAAGTGAGAAAAAAGTCCTGAGTTGAACGACTTTATCTAACTCTCTTGCAAAGGTCTATAAGGCATGCATATGAAAATAAGTTATATATACTTGTTTACATAAAGAGTCATATAGAATTAAGACGAAGACCAGCCTTCTCAAAACAGCATTGCAATTAAAAGTGAAGTTCGAGGAGATGTAAACAATGAGAAAGAGAGAATAGCTATAAAGAAAAGTTATATATGTTGAAACAAGTTTGCATACTTTATGCGCTCTGAAGTCTGAAGAGGACATTAATAATTCTCGCCACTTCGAAAGGAATGGAAACAAGAGACAGCTCAAAAGAAGAACGAAGGACATGTTTCAGTCAAGCACCCATGTCAGCAGACATACGAGCATCTGCTAAAAACTGTTGATTAACACACGGACAAACGCCAAGAAACGAGAAAGGAGAAGCAACTCTACTTTCCAACATAGTTTTGAATCTCGCCTGAACTTTACGCAAAGTGAGCAATATATATCGGTGGGAAACTGAATCCTCTCATTTCGATGCTTAAGATCGGCATCTTTATTTATGAGGGAAGAAATGAAGAAAAGTCCTGATTAATAAGTTCCAGACTGAATATATATAATATAATATATATATATATATATATATATATATATATATATATATATATATATATATATATATATATATATATATATATATATATAATGTATGTATATACGTATGTATGCATATGAGAAACCTCGTATGAGTATATATTTCTCGAGTGAATGTAAATATAAACCTACCACCTGAACAAATAAAAATGTCCTTAAACAGTTACAAACGACGCCGTTCGAGTCACACCACTAGCACCATTTGGTGTCCTATCGAGGGGGAAGGTGGTAAAGATATCTAAAAATAATAATTAAGCGGTTCGACAAATGACATCAGTAAAATTGAAGGGACATGACCCGATACCTGATACTAAAGGGAAAGATTGGGCAACATCCTTGAGAAAAGATTGTTTGATTACAGGAGATATTAGCTATCCGACTTTCTGTATATCCTTTCTTCGTCTCACAACACCAATATCTTTTTTTTTTTTTTTTTCGTCCCAGAGGTTGAACCATCTTCTGAAAGCTCTACTTTTTCTAAGAGATGAGTATTAAACGTCTCCAACTAGAGCTACAGTGAAGAGAAAAGAATCAGTTATAGTAACAGAAGGAGTCCAAAGAAAACTCATAATCACATGAGTCAATAAAAAGGAAAAGTAAATCCACAATAATATGTCTGTTTGTTATTTAAAATACAAAGCAGAAAGCTTTAGGTAACCTTCACGGTCCTCCTTGTCAATCTGATCATCTCTGCATTCACTGGATTTTTTAATTTCTTTGAGGCGTATTAAGTGGGCTAATATTCACTGGAAATCGAAAGTAAACCTCTTTGATTGCTTCAAAATATTTGGCCAGTCAGGTGGCTTTCAGGGGTAAGAAAATCCCACTTCTCTCTCAAAAGTTTTCCTTTTTAAGAACTTTAGATTGTATCTGTGGACTATTTTCTTTTTTTCCTCTCCATTAAGTTTGAATACTAATGTTTTCATAGGGGAGAAGTAATCTTTATTTTCTAGAACGCATAAAGATTTCTTCATTCCCGGGGATTCTGTCCAGAAATTTCTTTATGCTGACATGAAAGACGCGTTCCATCTTCATGAGACTTGTTTCACGAATTCGTCTGCATGAGAGATATTTTCAGTCAACGATTTTCACCTGAAAAACAGTAATTTCTTTATCCACAGGTGAACAACGTCAGTAATAAAAGAAAATAAATAAGGAAGGTCGTAGCCCCCGGGGAAACGGACACATCCTACCATTGAAAAAGGGAAGTGCATTATTTTCGAGGAAGATTACACTTTGTTCTCGTAAATTTCTTATGAAGTTATTTCGTAACATTGTGGTTTAGAATAAACATTCCTTCCGCTGTCGTTTTTAGCCTCTCAGGAGTGATGTTCTCTTTTCTTTGTGGATTGAAAGTCGAGTCACAAGAACAAAAAAAGAAAAAATATTATGAGGAAGTTCCCTCTTCCTCGGAAACTAATCGTTTGCAGTTATTGGTTGGAATCCAACACTTTTATTCACAAAAATAACACCTGAAAAAAGGATAAAAACCGATGTCTATAGACATACTTTTAATTTATACAAATGTATGTCTATTACAGCCGTATAGAACAGACCTGCTTCTCTACACATAGAAATAGCTATAGACGTTGTACGTATTCAAGTTAGGAATGAAGAACGGTTGTTTAAACTTAGAATATTTTTAACTAGTCATTACCACGTATAGAAGTCTAGAGTCATTATGAACCCACCTTTTCTGAATATGTTTCTATAAGGCGGCGATATTTTATGATAATTGCATATTTTAAAAAGATTTCTAGGAAAACGCATCTCTCTCTCTCTCTCTCTCTCTCTCTCTCTCTCTCTCTCTCTCTCTCTCTCTCTCTAAAAGAACTGGCGGGAGAGTGACCCCAAATTCTCCCCGATTTCAAAACCATTGGAAAGCCAGATTTAAATCTCTCAGGTTCTTCAGACTTTTTCTCTGTCGGTGGCTCACTTGATCTCCATTTGCTGTAAAGGAGAAGAAGAATTTTTTTCCCAGCAGGACTTACAGGACTCAACTTGCATTACGTGATTTCATTGAATGTGCAAAAGAGCTGCTGTAATCTCTGGAGTTTTGAAATTATGATATATGTCAGTGACAGAAAAGTTCATTTACTCGACAAGTACTGACTGACTCCGTTGCATAAATACATAATTTAAAGAAATAAATGAAATTGAATCGTTATCAAATAAGTAAATAAGAAGGAAATAAATAATAGAAATCATTATTAGATAAGTTAATTAGACTATTTTAGTGAATGCATAAATAAAATTATTATAACAATAAAGCAAATAAATATAGATAAAACAAGCCTTGCACATTACTTACTGTCGCGGAATTCAATATCCACTAATCATTCTTGGAAATATTATGTCCAGCATTTTCATGAATGAAAGGTTAACATCCAGTATATCATCATTTAGTAAAGAAATCGTATTATCTCCGAAAGTTTATCTTATTAACTTACTAATGAGACAAAGACCCGATTAAAACGAATTACAAATTACATTTGAATTGTGCAGATAAGAGTTCAGTAATGAGACAAAAACATGATGAATTGTGGTGGTAAGGGTTCTAGAACCAGGGAACATTATGCACTATGGATTACGTTGTTCAGATCATTTATAGGATACATATGCATTCTCTTAGATACAATGTTACACAATTCTGTTTGTGTCAAAATTATCCGAAAGTCTTTTATTCAAAGGTAACGCTGGCATAACCACTCTTTACAGCTCCCAAAGTATAAAAAATTATTTTGACTTCAAATGTCTATGCTAAAATGTTATATTTTACAGTTATTAATGTTCATATAATGGAAAGCTTTTAATAGCTTCAAAGAGTTTTCTTTATAAGACTTATATGTTCTCCTTCAATCGTAAAATTCTGTTGACTTTGTGAATGAAAAGGCTTACTGGATAGCAGAATGTAAACAAGAAAAAAATGTTAGTGACATTTCCTTTGATCATCAAAACAGAGCGAATGCCTCTAGAAGCAAGTCTGTATGAAATGGGAAAAAATTCCACGTGATTATCATCGCATGACATTTTTATTTTTTCTTTATCGGTCCCTTTATCCGATTCGCTTCTGCATCAGCCTTCCTTTTCTCTTTTCCTTTAATTTCCTCCTGAGCTTTCTTTGTGTGTAAGACGCTTAACTTTCCATATTGGTAATATAGTGAAACGCTTTTAGAAGATATTTCAAAGGCATTATATTGTGGAGAATCGAAAAATTCACAGCTGTTAAACAAGAGAAAAAGGTAAAAACGTATGTAGAATAGTAGAAGATATTTCGAAAGCAATATGCCAAGGCAGATGACAGGGTTCGCAGATGTTAAACAAGAGAAAAAGGTAAAAATGTTTATGGAATTGAAGATATTTGAAAAGCAATATGCTGAGGAAAATTACAAAATTCACAGATGTTAAACGAGAGAAGGTTAAAATGCCTTTAGAATTTTAGAAGATATTTCAAAAGCAATATGCTGAGGAAGATAACGGATTTCACAGATGTTAAACAAGATAAGAAGGCAAAAACTCCAATACAAGACTCAAACATTCCCAATTTCTCGGTTTGCAAGACCTTATACAGTTTCAAATAGCCATTGGAGAAGGGCAGGGGTGAAACTTAATTGCCCAAGTAATGGCAAAGAGAAAGTCTTTAAAGAAAGGTTATGGAAGAAATTGTAGATAAAACTTAAGGAAATACCTTGTTTTTGCTTAAATTGATTGAACGGTGTTCTCGTTCAGGTTGTAATGTGATTCTGTGAATTTACATCGGCAAATTTCTTATACATACACAAATTTCAGAGAGGATATTCAAGATCTCCATAGAGGGCTAGTGCCGTCAATGCACCTTACGCGGTGCACTGTTGGCATTACTTAGGGTTCTTTGCAGCCTCCCTTCGGGCCCTAACTGCAGCCCCTTTCATATTTTTGACAGTACCTCCGTTCATATTCTTTCTTCTTTTACTTTTCGCTCTCTGCTAACAATGGTTTCATAGTGCAAATATTATTATTATCATTCAGTTAGTGATGCTTATTCATATGGAAGAAGCCCACAGGGGCCCTTGAAATTCACTCTTCCAAAGAATATGGTGTTCATATAGTGAATGGGATATTATCTATGTACAATGTCCAAGAGAGCGAGTCCCTCTATTCACAGTCTAACCAGCTTCCATGTTCCTCCTCCCACATATATCAGAAACTTTTGCACTGAGTCCAATAACTCTCCCGCTTCTCCACATGGCAGGGGTCGTATATTCCTCTAATGTGTTAGAAAGCAACCAGGTGGTCGCTGTAATAGGGTTACGAGTACTCGCCTCAGCTCACAACCCGAATTTACAGCTGTAATACTCCAGAGGGAAAATATAGGCCCTCCGAATTGCCTCTTCTGGTGAGTGGTTGCCCAGGATGGGGGAGAGAGGTAGACTGATGTTCATTGCGAAAGAAGGTAGAAGAGTGAATGAAACGGAATGGGAGGAGTTTTGAAACGTTCCAAGATAAAAAGGGAGAATCATTTAGTTTTTTTTTTTTTTTGTTTTTTTTTTTTTTTTGACTGGGTTTCTGCTTTTCTCCATACAAAGCAATGGTGAACCCATTTTATTTTGTACTACATTATAAAATTTTTGTATTGATAAAGATGGACAGTAACAATGACTTACATAAACTAGGAAAAAACAATTTACGAAAACAAAGATAATATGGCAACAACGCCTACCTCGAAGGCTTCAGAGATTTTAGGGAGTAATAAATCAATTATAGATGCTTTAACATGCTTAGGGAAACCTGTCGTTAGAGAAAGGATGAGGGATGATTATCATCTCGCTAATAACTAAAACTCCCTCCTGTTTGGAGTGACTGAATAAATCTATTAAAGAATTAGTAGGTGAAAATGAAAGGATCCTTTAGAAGGAAGCTCCATTCACAATCCATTTCGCTCGGGACCAATTCCAGTGACTACTTTTGTTGGGAACTTCTGTTTCTCCAAGTCTTTCTGTAAATGCCTGAGAGAGAACTCTTAATTATTTGAATTCTCTCTCTCTCTCTCTCTCAGTGCCATTTTGCTTGGTGAGACGTTACCGCGCTCAGTCTGATTAATCAACAGATATCACTCGTTTAACATTCGTATGGAAATTTACAAATATCTAGAAGTGTTCGTGAACTGTCGGTGAGAAGATTAGTGTGAAAATGGTAGTATAAAGCGTTTACTAAGTTAGTATATCAAGTGAAATACTGTAAATCAGATCAAGATGGCAGTAAGTTCCAACTGTGGAAAAAAATGGTGAAATTTAGGGTGTTTAGCAGATTCGCAATATGATGAGATAGCAGGAAGGGAGCTGGCATTTCTCATCTATGAGATCAACAACAGCCATAACCAAAAAGATACAAAAGCATTCATAGATATATTAGAAGGATATGATCCTTCAAACTGGAACAAATCAACAGAAAACATCTTGAAAATAATTGAAGAAGTTCCAAATAAAATCCAAGTGGCCAAGAGACTCATAAAGAAAATATACATAAATCAACATATTCCGACAAAGAAAATGAATAAGGTGAACATTGTGAATATCCTAATTGATGCAATAGGAAAAAGAATGCCAAAAGCATGCAAACTGTGTAAGGTGTGGTATAGCACAGTTAATCCACAAAACCTGATCAGAAAATGTTCTGCATGCAACATTCCGACGCATCTGCAATGTGCTGAAGTAATGCAAGATATGAAAAAAGATACCAGAATATTTTGCTCAACATGTCTATCATGGATAGACAATGTTATTAAATCAAGACTGAATGTACAAATAGTTGAGGATGAAGAAGAAGAGGAAGAGGAAGAAGAAGAAGCGGTAAATGGAAGAGAAGTAAACAAAACTGAAATGACAGAAAAAAATAAAGAAAACAAAGAACAAGATAAAAGTATGGATGCAGAGATACTCATTGATACTACATATGACGCAATCAAGCAGCATACATACGAAGAAATAAATTACGACATGACAACTCAAAAGAAAATCCCGAGGAGGCTCTACCCAGATCTGAACAATGATGGGAAAGAGGAACAAATAGACAAGAAAGACAAAGTCTGCAACCTTTAGAAAAGAGGGAATTGCAGATTCGGAGAAAGATGTTACTACAAACATCCTAAGGCATGTCACAACTATGAAATATATGGTAAATGTGCATACCTAGACGGCTATGAGGATGATTGCAGAGATCTACATCCAAAAATATGCAAAAACCTAAAGAAGGAAAAGGATGTAAGTTCAACAAAAAATGTAAATATATGCACCCTGTAGCCATGAATCAAAATCAACAATCAAATAATAAAATCCAAAATAAGAAAGAAACAAATAAAGAGAGGAACAAAGAATATCAGGTGAAAGAAAAAAGCAAGCCATCATCGTGATATGCAGTGTCAGCAAAATATTTCCAAGCATCAGCTCCAAGATACAACTCAAGAGATAAGAACTGTATTTATGATGCAAGAGGATATTGCAGATATGGAGAAAATTGCAGATTCAGACACAAAATGAATAATTATGATGAAGGAAGATCAAATATTACGGAAAAGTTGGATTTTTTAATGTCAGAATTTCTGGAAATGAAGAAAAGAACAACATACCAGAACAGGAAAGAGACATGGGAAAATCCTTATTATTACCCATATTAAATGAAGGAGAAAACATGCAAACCATCATAGTGATGAATGCGCAGGGTTTAGTTACGAGTAACTCAAAAAGAAAAATAGAGTACTTAGAAGAACTAACCCAAATTGAAAAGAAAATAGATATAATGAATATAAGTGAAACCTGGTATTCCCAAGACACTGGGAATGACGATCAAATAAAAGGGTTCCAAACTTGTAGATCAGATAGAAAAAATAGGAATCAAGGGGGAACCACAATATATGGGAAAGACAAAAAACAAGGAAAAATCTATGAGAAATATAGTAACTCAGAATGTGAACTAATAGCGGTAGAATTTGAATCTGAAAATTAATGAACATAGTAATATATAGACCCCCTAATACTAAAGCGTTTGACATAATAATAGAAAAATTGGATGATATATGTAGAAATCACAAGGACTGGACTATTCTCCTATCTGGAGACTGTAACTTTCCTTTCGTAGACTGGAAAGAACGAATAGGAGATTGTGGTTGTATTTATACATATAAAAAAGAGAGTAATAGTAGTGCAGAAGATAAGAGGCAATTCAAAAAGCTATTAGATATGTTACTAGAATACAACATTCAACAAATAAATCACCTGCCAACAAGAAAGGAAAATACTTTAGACCTAGTATTTGTGAATGAGGTGAATTATGTTAAAGAAATAATAGTTTATAATGCGAGTATTTCAGACCATAATGTCATAGAATTAACAGTCCATTCCAAAGCAAGTGAAAACAGAGATAAGCAAGAAATGAACAATTGGGAAGGATATGGAAAATACAACTTCTACAGTAAAAATATAAAATAGTCAGAAATAAATGAAGAGTTAAACAAAGATTGGGATAACATTTTTGTAAGTGATGACATAAGGGTAAATACGGAGATATTATATAAAATATTAGAGAAAATAGTGGATAAATATATACCGAAGAAGAAAAGTAAACATCAGTTATGCATACCAAGAGACAGAAGGATCTTGTTCCAGAAAATCAGAAAGTGGAAAAAAGGTCTTGCAAAAGAAAAAAAATGCATGGAAAGTTATAGAACTAAAAAGTAAGATAGAAAATGCAGAAGAAAAGATTATACAATCAAAAGAAAATGAAAAAACGGGACTTGGAAGAAAAAACCCTAGTAAATATCAAGCAAAACCCCAAACTATTATACTCATACGCAAAAAAGATGAAAAAAAGAAGAATAGAAATAGGCCCTCTAAGAATTGAAGGGAGATTAACGAATGAAAAAAAGGAAATTTGCAACATATTGGCAGAACGATATAAGAGAATTCACCCCTAGAATTGATAATGAAGATAATGATATAGAAGTAAAGGACGAAAATAGTGAATATTTACCTGACGTAGATATTAATGAAGCTGATATTGTGCAGGCTATTAATGAAAGTAAAAATGGAGCTGCTGCAGGGCCTGATGGTGTCCCTGCTATTTTGTTAAAGAAAGTAGTTCATTCTATCACAAAGCCACTTGCAATATTATTAAGACAAAGTGTAGATACAGGCAAGATTTATGATGAGCACAAATTAGCATATATTACCCCTACTTTCAAAAGTGGATCAAGACTAGAGGCAAGTAATTATAGGCCTGTGAGTCTAACATCTCATATTATGAAAGTGTATGAAAGGGTAATGAAGAAAAATATTATGAAACATTTAATAAAAAATAATTTTTTTAATATAGGACAACATGGTTTTGTACCCGGTAAAAGTACACAAACCCAACTGTTAGTCCACCGTGAGAACATATACAAAAATATGAAAAGCAGAAATGAAACAGATGTGGTTTATCTAGACTTTGCAAAAGCTTTAGCTAAGGTAGACCATAATATATTAGCGAAGAAAATTAGAAAACATAATATAGTGGATAAAGTAGGAAGATGGTTAAAAGAATTTTTACACAACAGAAAACAGATAGTTATTGCAAACGATGAGAAATCGGATGAAGCTAAGGTAATATCCGGTGTGCCACAAGGTACAGTGTTAGCTGCATTACTGTTTGTTATTATGATTGCAGACATAGACAGTAATGTTAAGGACTCGGTAGTGAGTAGTTTCGCCGATGACACAAGAATAAGTAGAGAAATTACTTGTGATGAAGATAGGAACGCGCTACAAAGAGACCTTAACAAAGTATATGATTGGGCAGAGGTAAATAGTATGGTATTTAACTCTGATAAATTTGAATCAATAAATTATGGAGACAGAGAGGGAAAGCTATATGGAGATAGTGGACCTAATAATCAGACAATCACAAATAAGGAAGCACTTATAGACCTTGGTGTGATGATGAATAGGAACATGTTATGCAATGATCAAATAGCAATTCTATTGGCAAAATGTAAAGCAAAAATGGGAATGTTGTTACGGCACTTCAAAACAAGAAAAGCTGAACACATGATTATGCTTTACAAAACATATGTTCGTAGTCCACTTGAATATTGGGAGCCACTACAGACCCAGGGACGATCTGAGAATATCTGAGAATAACGTTTTTTGCCCTTTTTTGTAATTGACCCAGTAAAAATAAAGCCTGAAAAACATCAAACGGTAAAGGGGGGACCCATTGGGAAACCGGGGTTTTTGCGTGGGGGGAAAGCGGCGAACGACTTTCACGGCGCACGTAACTCTCAATTCCCGGTTATGAGACCCAGAACTTTGACACTTAATGCAAAAGTTTGACCCCTTACTCTGTATTCAAGGTTGACGTAGGCTAGGCTAGCCTAAGACCACTTACATTGCAAAACTTTAGAACGACTAGCCTACATGTAAAACTTCTAGACTAGGCTACCACTAACCGACATAGGCTCCGACCTCTTACTCTGCATTCAAGGTTGACGTAGGCTAGGCTAGCCTAGGACCCCTTACATTGCCGAACTTTTGAAAGGCTAGCCTACATATAAAACGTCTAGCCTAGGCTACCACTAACCGACATTAAATTAGAAGCTTAGACCCCACAGTAAGGCCGCAGCGGAACGGCGCTTCGAGCCTTATCCGCATTTTTAAAGATTCTTGGCAGGCGAGACATGTTCTGGCAAGAGGTAATATTGCGCTGCGTGCGCTAACATCAGAGGTTACAGTAAGGCCGCGGGGGAACGGCGCTTCGCGCCTTATCCGCATTTTTAAAGATTCTTGGCAGGCGAGACATGTTCTGGCAAGAGGTAATATTGCGCTGAGCACGCTAACCACAGAGGTTACAGTAAGGCCGCAGCGGAACGGCGCTTCGCGCCTTATCCGCATTTTTAAAGATTCTTGGCAGGCGAGACATGTTCTGGCAAGAGGTAATATTGCGCTGCGCGCGCTAACCACAGAGGTTACAGTGAATTAGCCACAGTTCATACATAAAAACATGACTAACCTAGGCTATAAATCCCGCCATAACTGTAGCATTAAACACATTCCTCGTTCGCCACGGCCTTACTGTTCGAACACGTGCGTCGGTACTGGCTTCGAACTAACCGAAACACTAGTTTACATACAAAATGCGGCATCATGTATGTTCCTACGTGCCCACAGTGAATTAGCCACAGTACATACAAAAAATCACGACTAGCCTAGGCTATAAATCCCCCCATAACTGTAACATTAAACACGTTCCTCGTTCGCCACGGCCTTACTGTTCGAACACATGCTTCGTTACTGGCTTCGAACTAACCGAAACACTAGTTTACATACAAAATTCGGCATCATGTATGTTCCTACATGCCCACCGTCGGGCCTATAGATCTGTTCGAACACGTGCTTCGGTACTGGGTTCGAACTAATCGAAACGTAACCACCGCCGGGCCGATAGATCTGTTCGAACACGTGCTTTGGTACTGGCTTTGAAATAACCGAAACACTAGTTTTAAGGCTAACAAAAATAAATATACAACTTACCTTATTCACATTTCAAAGTCGTTGCTGTGCCGAACTGATACCTTCTTACCGCACTTGCTGTTTGTACAGCTCCACATGTAAATCGGTTGGCCCGTGGCCTCGCTGGTCCCATGTTTCATGAACCGTCGGCTCGCTGTGTTGCACATTGTACACAACCCCGAATAGTCCCCAAGCAACCCTTCTCTGTACAACCACTTCATAAATTCGTCGGTGTTTCGTAGGAACTCGATCAGAATACTAATATACAAATGCGTATATTTATCAAACTCGTCCGCTGTAACACTTTTGAGAAATAATACTGCGTGTGTTCTGTCCATGTCGGCGGTGGCGAACGGAAAGGGAAAATTTTGTGACTGAAGGTATGATTGTCTGATTCATATTCATGGGACACGTTTTTATTAGTTGGAAGGAAGTTAATCCATGTCCCTTGGGAATGACCTGGGTCAACCTGATACAGGATAGGTTTGGTTTAAAATTTCTCGCGTTGGGGGCGGGCCGACGTACAGCGCCTGTCCGCGGCCAACTCAAGAACTACAGGAGCTCCGACCGCCGTGTCAGCCTTCACATCAAGTGGGTACTTAGAAAAATTTACGTTTCATTGGGAAATATCGGCGGATGGTATTTTGGTGTAAAATGGTCGGATAAGGGACTTTTCTGGTATATTTTGGAATTCTGGACAACTTTTATTCTATGCATTTTGTTATTTTGGGTAATGGTTCTGGAATTGTAGGATCTGTCCCCGGGTCTGCGAACTACCCGAATATTGCAATATGATATGGTACCCACACTATCAAATTGATAATGCACAAATAGAGAGTGTACAAAGGTCCTTTCCAGCTAGAATAGAAGAAGTTAAGGACCTTGACTACTGGGAAAGACTACAATCCTTAAAATTATATAGTCTAGAAAGGAGAAGAGAACGCTACATGATAATTCAGGCATGGAAAGAGATAGAAGGAATTGCCGAAAACATCATGGAGCTAAAAATATCAGAAAGAGCAAGCAGAGGTAGATTAATAGTGCCCAAAACTATACCTGGAAAAATAAGGAAAGCACACAGAGTATTAATCCACTACGCACCAGCATCTGAGGAATATATCAGGAGTGAGCGTAGATGTGTTTAAGAATAAGCTCGACAAATATCTAAGCGGCATCCCAGACCATCCAAGATTGGAAGATGCAAAATATACCGGAAGATGTACTAGCAACTCTCTGGTAGACATTAGAGGTGCCTCACACTGAGGGGCCTGGGGCAACCCGAACAAGATGTAAGGTCTGTAAGGTCTCTCTCTCTCTCTCTCTCTCACTTACTGAGACATAACTGACTACGAATCATATGTTTATCATCGTCCTGCAGTCTTTGTTAAAGGAATAAAATCGTTAATAGACGTCGAAATTCCGACTGCATTCCTATTCAGTGGACCACAATTTACCAATTCATCCCTGATGAAACCAATAGTCAGACAATGCGGATTCTTCGTCAGCCAGTTTTCGCCACATTCTGTTGATTTCCCATTTCGTCGAAAAAGGAGTCATTTCTGATCTTGCCATTACGGCATCACCGCCCTGGACGTCAGTAGGACGAAGTAGCTATTAACACCAAAATTAGCAAACGGGCATTTACATACTTATATGTATAATCCTCACCGAGACATCCTTGACGCAGAGTAAAGGCAGCATATTACGGAGTTAGGACTTTCGGTTGTTACCTCGGATTTAATCTCTAACTCTGAAATTGAGGTATTACAGAGTATTACCAGAGATCTGATTTAGTTAAAGGGAGGCGTTGGTTTACAGGCTATGAAGGTGAAGAAAACATTAAACAGAAGAGCAAAACTTAGAACAGACCCATTTGTAATTTCTTGAATAATTAAAGCTTATTTTCTTGAAATTCTCGTTCGTTAGATCCTTCTTCTGTGTAGTGTGCACTGATATTCTCAAAAATGTTAACTTATGAGCGCCAAGAGCTGATGCTAATCTTTTATGGTCATATGGTGGACCGTTCATTGAATAAATTTTCCATATAAACTCAACCACCAGAAACCTACTTCAATTTCCAATAGATGTCGCTATCTATCGTTCGACATTTTTTTACGTTAATTGTCAACTTGAGAGTTAGTTACTGAAGCGTCAATAGCGAAAAAAATGTCCTATCCCACGTATAAGTGACGTTCAGTAATTGTGTTGTTATGTGTAAGCATTTTGATTCAAGAGAAATATATATATATATATATATATATATATATATATATATATATATCTATATATATATATATATATATCATATATATATATCTATATATATATATATATATATATATAGATATATATATATATATATATATATATATATATATATATCTATATATATATATATATATATATATATATCTATCTATCTATCTATATATATATCTATATATATATATAGATATATATATATATATATATATATATATATATATATATATATATATATATATATATATATATATATATATATATATATATATATATATATATATATATATATATATATATATATATATATATATATATATATATATATATATATATATATATATATATATATATCTATATATATATATATATATCTATATCTATATATATATATATATATATATATATATATATATATATATATATATATATATATAGATATATATCACACATATCCGCTTTATGGGTTTTTATCGTACCATACATATACGGTAACGATGGGGAGGTCACACACACCTTCTTTATAAGACTTTCATTGCCTTTTAACAGATTTTTCACTTTTTTATTAAAACCACTATTCACACTTTCTATCGGGTTCTTATTTAATTCTTTATAAGTGTGAATAGTGGTTTTAATAAAAAAGTGAAAAATCTATTAAAAGGCAACGAAAGTCTTATAAAGAAGGTGTGTGTGACCTCCCCATCGCTACCGTATATGTATGGTACGATAAAAACCCATAAAGCAAACTTCCCTGCCAGACCAATTATCAGCTCAGTGGGTTCCGCATCTTATAAATTAGCAAAATATTTAGTGGATATCCTTAACCCATTGGTAGGTAACATCTCTAATGCCAATATTAAGAATAATGTGGACCTGATAGATAAACTAAATAGTGTAAAAGTTAATAGTGAATCGAGACTTGTGAGCTTCGATGTAGTATCTCTATTCACAAAAGTGCCTATTGATGATTTATTGGAGTTTTTATCGGAATTATTAGAAAACAAACAACTGGATATTCCATTTTCTAAAAGCACCTTAATTGAACTAATAAAATTATGTGTTAAAGACTGTAAATTTGAATTCAACGGAAAATTCTACTCACAAAATTTTGGTATGGCAATGGGAAACCCTCTGTCCCCAGTGCTAAGTAATTTATATATGGAATTTTTTGAAAAGAAAATTTTAAATAATATGATTCCACGCAATGTACCTTGGTTTAGATATGTTGACGACATAATTTGTGTATGGCCAGGGAATGAAGATGTAAATAACTTTTTTGCCAGGTTAAATCAATTAGTATCATCAATTAAATTTACTATGGAAATAGAAAAAGATGAATGCCTACCCTTATTGGATGTCCTCATACGGAGAAATAGTAGTGGGTTTAAGTATAGTGTTTATAGAAAACCTACTAATATTTCTTCCTATGTACATTTCTATTCTGGACAAAACAATAAGGTTAAAAGATCAGTGTTTGCTTCTATGTTTTTAAGAGCACTACTGGTATGTAGCCCAGAATATATAGATGAGGAAATAGATAAGATTCAGAATACAGGCAAGAAACTGAAATATCCAGATAATGTACTAAACAATGCATTAAAAGCGGCAAAAAAGACCATGTATCAAAATCAAAAAGAACCTTACAACAACAAAAATTTGCTTGTACTACCTTATAATAGTAATATGAAAGATATCCCACATCTCCTGAAGAATTTTGGTGTTAATGTAGTTTTTAAAAACAATAAAACAATGAAACAGGTACTTATTAAGAACTCCCCCGACAATGCTAAAGTATGTGTATATAAAATCCCGTGTAAGTCTTGTGACAACTTTTACATTGGTCAAACGGGGAAAGCACTGGAAAAAAGAATAGAACAACATAAACAATGTGTGAGATATGCACAGGGAAATAGTGGTATATTTGTACATGCTAGTGAGAACAATCATGCTATTAACTGGGAAGGGGCAAAAAAGCTGGTGTGTTCTAATAATGCATTGGAAAGGAATATCATTGAATCTAGTTTTATAAAAGAAAATTACAACAATAATATGAACATCAGTCAAGGAATGTATAAACTTGATCCTTTAATATCAAAAGAAATTTGTAAACAGTTTAAATTTTAAGGTTGGCTGTAGAGATATATGAAAAATAGGATTATTATATTTGTAAACACAGTAAAAGGGGGCAGTAGTGGTAATGAGATGTTCAACCCCGCCTCCCTGACACCTGTCAGGTGTGGACTTGTACCCTAAGCGGTAGTATCCCTTGAGAATTTATTGTAAATTTTAGCCTAATGATTTTTGAAAGCCACTCCTACCTTGACACCTGCCTGTGGGTGGATCTGCAGTCTCAAACTGTTGTGTGTATGTTCGTCAGTACTGTCTTTGTAGTATATATACTCGTGAATTCTAATACTATGTATCAGTCCTTTGTCAATGGCTTGAAAATAAAGGCGAAACCGGTCAGGACCTACACCCTGTCTCTTATTTTTCACCTGTGGATATGTGTGATAAATGAATCACGTGCTAAAGTGATTATAATCATCAATGGATACCACGAGCTCCTTCCGATCTTTCTGTGTTCTTTTCCCCATCTTGGAATATGCAGTCACTGACTTCGCAGACGCCCTCATTCAAGCTCATACAAACAAGGAACACCTGCGGTTTCTACGTGAATGTCGTGATAACAAGTGATACCAAGATCAATGATAACCAAGTCCTTGTCAAAATTAGAAGACCAACCATTCGGTGAAATACAACGATCTATTTTGGACAAACATATCAGTATTAAGACATTGGAAACTAAAAAGAATTTTGAAGATTTATCGAGAAAAAGAAGTCATTTTGAAGCTTCAATACCATCGGAATGGAAAGATTCTCTGCAGGAATATTGTTATTTGAATATGAGAAAGAAAGTGTATCAGAAGCTTAAACGTAAACATAACAACAAAATGAAACTCCTGATCGAAAGAAGCCCCTGGACTACCAACGCCAATCATGAATGTGTCGTCAACTTATCAAACAAGCATCTGGATAGTAATGTAACCAGTGCTTTAGGCTATGGTTTAAATTTTGCTCTATCAACGGGAAGTATAAACAGTGTAGAAAATTACTAAAGGATGTGCAACTTAGAAAAATATAGTGATTTAACTAGTGAAGATATCAACATAATTAAGGGAGTGATTTATGGAAGCATGAAAAAAGTCAGACACCACAAACGTACCCAAAAGATTTATGAATGCCATCAATGAACTGAAAAAAGATAAAGATATACACATGACAAAGCAGATAAATCAGGTGCCATAGTAATTTTAAACAAAAATGAAAACAAAAAAAAAAAAAAAAATACATAGAAAAAATGGAAAGTCTTTTGGGTGATAATAGCACTTATAAAGAATTAAATAAGAACCCGATAGAATGTGTGTATAGTGGTTTTAATAAAAAAGTGAAAAATCTGTTAAAAGGCAACGAAAGTCTTATAAAGAAGGTGTGTGTGACCTCCCCATCGCTACCGTATATGCATGGTACGATAAAAACCCATAAAGCAAACTTCCCTGCCAGACCAATTATCAGCTCAGTGGGTTCCTTATCTTATAAATTAGCAAAATATTTAGTGGATATCCTTAACCCATTGGTAGGTAACATCTCTAATGCCAATATTAAGAATAATGTGGACCTGATAGATAAACTAAATAGTGTAAAAGTTAATAGTGAATCGAGACTTGTGAGCTTCGATGTAGTATCTCTATTCACAAAAGTGCCTATTGATGATTTATTGGAGTTTTTATCGGAATTATTAGAAAACAAACAACTGAATATTCCATTTTCTAAAAGCACCTTAATTGAACTAATAAAATTATGTGTTGTTAAACGGACTGTAGTAAATTTGAATTCAACGGAAAATTCTACTCACAAAATTTTGGTATGGCAATGGGAACCCTCTGTCCCCAGTGCTAAGTAATTTATATATAGAATTTTTTTGAAAAGAAAATTTAAATAATATAATTCCACGCAATGTACCTTGGTTTAGATATGTTGACGACATAATTTGTGTATGGCCAGGGAATGAAGATGTAAATAACTTTTTTGCCAGGTTAAATCAATTAGTACCATCAATTAAATTTACTATGGAAATAGAAAAAGATGAATGCCTACCCTTTTTTTGATGTCCTCATACGGAGAAATAGTAGTGGGTTCAGTATAAGTGTTTATAGAAAAACCTACTAATATTTCTTCCTATGTACATTTCCTATTCTGGACAAAACAATAAGGTTAAAGATCAGTGTTTGCTTCTATGTTTTTAAGAGCACTACTGGTATGTAGCCCAGAATATAGATGAGGAAATAGATAAGATTCAGAATACAGGCAAGAAACTGAAATATCCAGATAATGTACTAACATGCATTAAAATGCGGCAAAAAAAGACATGTATCAAATCAAAAAGAACCTTACAACAACAAAAATTTGCTTGTACTACCTTATAATAGTAATATGAAAGATATCCCACATCTCCTGAAGAATTTTGGTGTTAATGTAGTTTTTAAAAACAATAAAACAATGAAACAGGTACTTTATTAAGAACTCCCCCGACAATGCTAAAGTATGTGTATATAAAATCCCGTGTAAGTCTTGTGACAACTTTTACATTGGTCAAACGGGGAAAACGGGGACTGGAAAAAAGAATAGAACAACATAAACAATGTGTGAGATATGCACAGGAAATAGTGGTATATTTGTACATGTTAGTGAGAACATCATGCTATTAACTGGGAAGGGGCAAAAAAAAGCTGGTGTCTAATAATGCATTGGAAAGGAATATCATTGAATCTAGTTTTATAAAGAAAGTTACAACAATAATATGAACATCAGTCAAGGAATGTATAAACTTGATCCTTTAATATCAAAAGAAATTTGTAAACTGTTTAAAGTTTAAGGTTGGCTGTAGAGATATATGAAAAATAGGATTATTATATTTGTAAACACAGTAAAGGGGGCAGTAGTGGTAATGAGATGTTCAACCCCGCCTCCCTGACACCTGTCAGGTGTGGACTTGTACCCTAAGCGGTAGTATCCCTTGAGAATTTATTGTAAATTTTAGCCTAATGATTTTTGAAAGCAACTCCTACCTTGACACCTGCCTGTGGGTGGATCTGCAGTCTCAAACTATTGTGTGTATGTTCGTCAGTACTGTCTTTGTAGTATATATACTCGTGAATTCTAATACTATGTATCAGTCCTTTGTCAATGGCTTGAAAATAAAGCGAAACCGGTCAGGACCTACACCCTGTCTCTTATTTTTCACCTGTGGATATGTGTGTAAATGAATCACGTGCTAAAGTGATTATAATACATAGATATATATATATATATATATATATATATATATATATATATATATATATATATAATATATATATATATATATATAATATATATATATAAAAGATATATGCCACGAAGGAAAAAATAAAACAAATGAGTAACTGTGAGACCTATCGACGTTTCCACGTCCTTTACTGAGCAGAACTGACATACATGGGGACAAAAGACAAAACAAGAAGATTCGTATAACTGACAGATAGGGATATAAAGAAGATTAGTAACTAGAATCCGGACACACCTGGAAGAGAGTAACCTTCCCAAACAAGCATAAACAATGGGTGCGATTAAAAGTTTAAGATAAACATCTCATATCAAGGACAAGACAATTAAAGAATTATAGGTGACATCTGTTCAGAACTTTGGTAAACAAAACCCTGTTCACAATACATATTCACAATACAGGTTAGACATACATTACAACGAATATAACTCAAAGGCAACTAATTTTTATTTAAGTCTGTAATTATATCTTTGAGGTCATTCTTAAACATGTTACAAATACAAGGGTCTAAATGAAAAAGGCCACGACTAACATTGAAATTACAATGAAAAGTAAGTTGTATTAAAGCAGATTCTAAAAGATTTTGTGATAAGACATCTCTTGACTTTGCAATTACTGAACTACCAACCCAATTTATTCGGTGGTTGTTTTCACTTAAATGAATGAATATTGCATTAGATGTTTGCCCAGTTTTTACAGAATATTTATGCTGGCTTAGCCTTACTTCTAGGCCCTTGCTAGACTGTCCGAGATAAAATGAGGGGAAACAATCCATACATGGAATTTTATATATTATGTTGTTTGCTTTCTCTGGGGCTATTTTTTATTAACATCCCTTTTAGTGTGTTATTATATGAGAAAACAAGGTTGACATTAAAAGCTTTTAACAATGATTTAATGGTTTCAAATCCGTTAAAAAAAGGCAAACTGAGAATGTTCTTAAAAAGTTTTTCCTTCTGCGTGTTACTTCCACTATAAATCTTTTTGTGGGCTTTATTATAACAAATATCGTTTATTTTTCCTTCGTGGCATATATCTTTATTTATGGATTTATCACGTTCCTAACTTTCGTGATTCAATTATACATACATATATATATATATATATAATATATATATATATATATATATAGATATATATATATATATATATATATACATATATATACTATATATATATATATATATATATATATATATATATATAATATATATATTATATATATAATATATATATATATATATATATATATATATATATATATATATATATCATATATTATATATATATATATCTATATATATATATGGTATATAATATATATATATATATATATATATATATATATATATATATATATATATATATATATATATATATATGTATGTATAATTGAATCACGAAAGTTAGGAACGTGATAAATCCATAAATAAAGATATATGCCACGAAGGAAAAATAAACGATATTTGTTATAATAAAGCCCACAAAAAGATTATAGTGGAAGTAACACGCAGAAGGAAAAACTTTTTAAGAACATTCTCAGTTTGCCTTTTTTTAACGGATTTGAAACCATTAAATCATTGTTAAAAGCTTTTAATGTCAACCTTGTTTTCTCATATAATAACACACTAAAAGGGATGTTAATAAAAAACTTTTGCGTAAAACTCGCGACCTCCGATTGATTTGTTCGATTTCGGGAGACACTTTTTTGAAATGCTACCATTTCGCTTTGGAGGATCGGCTTTCTTACTCTGCTTTCCTCGTATTTTTGTGTGTATGTGAGCGTTTTTAGACTAACAACTTATGAAATTGACATATTTCGGCGAAGTACTTGATCTTGATCTCTAATGAACGTGGACATTGGGCAAGTGGCGTGTGTATTTATACGTTATTACGAAATGTGTGATTTCCTAGAGGTGCCAATATGTGGTGTTTTCTATTCTTCATTCGTTCCCACCTCACAGAAGTCTGGTGGGCGGTTTCTCAAAAACGCTTGAGTGAAAATAGGTCATAGAATTACCTCGTCCATGGAATCAGATCTCCACTGCCCTAAGATAGATCATTTCAAATTCTCCGTTGATTGGTGGTGGAGAATTCCAGTCTCCCGTGTTTTGGGAACTGGATCTTTCCGTTCATTCTAACGCAAATTTCATCATCATTTTTACATGTTGATCAAATCCTACTCGGATTTCGTTTATACATATATATATATATATCTATATATATATATATATCTATATATATATATATATATATATATATATATATATATATCTATATATATATATATATATATATATATATATATATATATATATATATATATAGTATAAACGAAATCCGAGTAGGATTTGATCAACATGTAAAAATGATGATGAAATTTGCGTTAGAATGAACGGAAAGATCCAGTTCCCAAAACGGGAGACTGGAATTCTCCACCACCAATCAAACGGAGAATTTGAAATGATCTATCTTAGGGCAGTGGAGATCTGATTCCATGGACGAGGTAATTCTATGACCTATTTTCACTCAAGCGTTTTGAGAAACCGCCCACCAGACTTCTGTGAGGTGGGAACGAATGAAGAATAGAAAACACCACATATTGGCACCTCTAGGAAATCACACATTTCGTAATAACGTATAAATACACACGCCACTTGCCCAATGTCCACGTTCATTAGAGATCAAGATCA
>NC_087207.1:93686626-93690870 GCF_015104395.2 Macrobrachium nipponense
ACCAAATAGCGGTTTTAATTCTGTGACTTTCTGGGAGGTCACTCAGTCGTATCTCTCTACGACACTTCCGAGGAAGACCAAGGAGTGAATGCGAAATAATCTGACGCCTCGGTTCTGCTCTGAGTTTTGTCTAAAAAAAAATAAATAAATAAAATAAATAAAAAAGGTATTTGAAATGCCGAATTTCTTTACTTCATGTCATCTCCAAAGGCTCTTGAATGCTGGAGAAGGATAAGAGTTTACTTTGCAATATTATTTCAGACTCTCATTACAGTCCAGGTTTCACGGGAGAGTAACATGACAAAACGCAAGTTTATAAACGATTTTCTTAGTAATTATTTCCAGCACTTTATTCTTCTTCTTTTCCTACTTTTAAAGGTTATTTATAACATGAAATACTCAGCGTTGCATTTATGTCGTTTCATAGTTTGAAATTTATTTTTTCTTATAATCCTTATAAATATCGATTTTATAAATATCACTTCTTTGTAAAATTTCTTGCTCTGAAATTATTAGCATTGCTTCATTTATTTAAAACAGCATTTTTAATGAGTTTATGGATATAGTTCACAGTTTTCACTGATGAATCGCAAGACAATAATAAATGAAAATTATTTTCCGACACTTACTGATAAGCTGCAAATTCATTGTACCTTCTGCTGCATAAACGTTCTAAAGCACATGACATGAATTATGAAATTCACTAGCGAAACCATGACTGACATTCCACGTATTTCGCGTGAAACGCTGAGGGAGCGAAGAAGGTCGTCCGGAAGTGTCAACACAGACACAAAGCCATCGTCCATGAATAGACATCAGCCGAGGGTCGCTGACCAGCTACTGATGATGGCTGATCTATATAACCTCTTGTCCTTGTTTGCTCGATCTCGACAGAACTGTTTGCTTATTAACTTGCTCCATCTCCAGATTTTTACATTTTTCTCCAATCTGTTTACCCTGTAGCTTTCCTTTATTATCGTGACCCGTTTCCGTCCTCACCAGACTGCTAAGGTTGCTTGCGAATTGGCATAATGTTCTTTCTTTTTTGTTTTCAAAGGCAGATGCGTTAACTATCAATTAAAATAAACCCTTACCTATTAAATGGGCGTTGGTCGGGTTTTTTTTACGAGTATATTGTTTTAGCCTTCGTTCATTAGAAACAAGAACTTCTTTTGTTAATAGTGTGATTCATCAGCAATTTTTGTCTTGGGGAAATGCATCATTTCAGGGTGGCTAATAATGCCATTTTTTTAAATAATTTTTCTAATTGAAACTTTCCTTCTCACTTTGGACCACAATTGTTTTTGCAAAACACTTGAATATTTGGGAATTATGTCTGTGATCTGCTGAATGATTAAACTCGAAAATGTTTTTTTATTGTATTCATAATTTAGAGGCATACTAATGGTAAACCCACAGATAGAATAAACATACCGATTCTGTGCCGTTAATGAGAGAAGTAAATGTTCTTATAGAGTAAATGTTTCATATCAGAGAAAGGATGTTACGCAGATATTAAACAAATAACTCTACAGTCAGTATTGCAGGAATTAAATTACCATATGATTGACTCTGATCTGCACATTATCTTAATAACCTAATGTGACAGACTTGGTAACAGTAAAGACAGAGTCTTCCTTGTATTCCTTAATAGGAATGATAAACATTATGCTAAATTCTATCTATGAATGATCGATTTTTCGCTGTTTTTTCGAGTTGAGACAATTTAGTTCGCAAAATCATTCTATGTCGACAATTTATAAAACATTTTCGATACTTCACATGAAGCAAAACCCCATTTGCTCCCAGAATCATAAAGAATGCCGATGAATCATGACTACTGTAAGGAAATGAAAGAGATTAAAATGAGGCTCTCTCTCTCTCTCTCTCTCTCTCTCTCTCTCTCTCTCTCTCTCTCTCTCTCTCTGCAGAAGATAAGAGACAATTCGTAAAGCTGTTAGATATGCAACTAGAACACAACATTCAACAAATAAATCACCTGCCAACAAGAAAGGATAATATTTTAGACCTAGTATTTATGAACGAGGAGAATTATGTTAAAGAAATAATAGTGTATAATATGAGTATTCAGACCATAATGTCATAGAATTAACAGTCCGTTCCAAAGCAAGTGAAAACAGCGATAAATAAGAAATGAAAAGGGCGAAGAATATGGAAAATACAATTTCTATTTTAAGAATATAAAATGGTCAGAAATAAATGAAGAATTAAACAAAGGACAGGAAAAACATATTCGTAAGTGATAATATACAGGTAAATACAGGTATGTTATATAAAATATTAGAGAAAATAGTGGATAAGTATATACAGAAGAAAAGTAAACATCAGTCATGCATACAAGAGACAGAATGATCTTTTGCAAGAAAATCAGAAAGTGGAAGAAAGGTCTTGCAAAAGAAAAGAATGCATGGAAAGTGATGGAACTAAAAAGTAAGATAGAAAATGCAGAACAAAAGACTATACAATCAATAGGAAATGAAAAATGGAACTTAGAGGAAAAGTCCCTAGAAAATATCAAGCAAAACCCCAAACTATTGAAAAAGATGAATAAAATAAGAGTAGAAATATGCTCTCTAAGAAATAATGGTAGATTAACGAATGAAAGAAAGGAAATATGCAACATATTCGCAGAAAGATATAAGAGAGAATTTACCCTTAGAATTGATAGTGTAGATAATGATACAGAAATAAGAGATTGAAATAGTGAATATTTATCGGCCATAGATATTAATGAAGCTGATATTGTTCAGGCTATTAATGAAATTAAAATGGATCCGCAGCCGGACCAGATGGCATCCTTGCCATTTTGTTAAAGAAAGCAGATAATTCCCTTGCAAAGCGACTCGTAATATCATGAAGACAAAATGTAGATACAGGCAAGTGTTATGAAAAACACTAATTAGCATGTATTACCCCTACTTTCAAAAGTGGATCAAGATTAAAAAGCAAGTAATTGTAGGCCTATGAGTCTAACATCACATATTATGAAAGTGTATGAAAGGGTAATGAAGAAAAAATATAATGAAACATTTAATGAAAAATCATTTGTTTGATGTAGGACAACGTGGTTTTGTACCCAGAAAAAGTACACAAACCCAACTTTTAGTTCACCGTGAGAACATATATAAAAATATGATAAACAAAAAGGATACAGATGTGGTTTACCTAGACTTTGAAAAAGCTTTTGACAAGGTAGACCATAATATATTAGCAATGAAAATGAGAAAACATAATATAGTAGACAAAGTAGGAAGATGGATAAAAGAATTTTTGCACAACAGAAAACAGACAGTGATTGCAAACGATGAGAAATCGGATGAAGCTAAGGTAATATCCGGTATGCCAGAAGTTACGGTGTTAAGCTGCATTGCTGTTTGTTATTATGATTGCAGACATAGACAGTAATGTTAAGGACTCGGTAGTGAGTAGTTTCGCCGATGACACAAGAATAAGTAGAGAAATTACTTGTGATGAAGATAGGAACGCGCTACAAAGAGACCTAAAGAAAATATATGAATGGGCAGAGGTAAATAGGATGGTATTTAACTCTGATAAATTTGAATCAATAAATTATGGAGATAAAGAAGGAATGCTATTTGCATAGAGACGACCTAATAACGAGACAATCACTAATAAGGAAGCAGTTAAAGACATTGGTGCGATGTTGAATAGGAACATGTTATGCAATGATCAAATAGGAATACTATTGGCAAAATGCAAAGCAAAAATGGGAATGTTGTTACGGCACTTCAAAACAGGAAAAGCTGATCACATGATTATGCTTTATAAAACGTATGTACCATAGTCCACTTGAATATTGCAATATGATATGGTACCCACACTACCAAAAGGATATTGCACAAATAGAGTGTACAAAGGTCCTTTACAGCTAGAATAGAAGAAGTTAAGGATCTTGACTACTGGGAAAGACTACAATTTTTTAAATGATATAGTCTAGAAAGGAGAATAGAACGCTACATGATAAAACAGACATGGAAACAGATAGAAGGATTTACCGAAAACATCATGGAGCTAAAAATATCAGAAGCAGAGGTAGATTAATAGTTCCCAAAAATACAGGAAAACTAAGGAATGCACACAGCATCGATAATGCAGCGTCTATTCAATGCGCTGCCAGCTCATCTGAGGAAGATATCAGGAGTGAGCGTAGATGTGTCTAAGAATAAGCTCGACAAATATCTAAGCTGCATCCCAGACCATCC
>NC_087207.1:93696370-93706370 GCF_015104395.2 Macrobrachium nipponense
CTAATGGTAAACCCCACAGGACAGAATAAACATAACGATTCTGTGCCGTTAATGAGAGAAGTAAATGTTCTTATAGAGTAAATGTTTCATATCAGAGAAAGGATGTTACGCAAATTTAATTAAATAAAAAAATAAAACTCTACAGTCAGTATTGCGCGAATTAAATTACCATATGATTGACTCTGATTTGCACATTATCTTAATAGCCTAATGTACCAGACTTGGTAACACTGAGAAAACAGTGTCTTCCTTGTATTCCTTAATGGGAATGATAAACATTATGCTAAATTCTATCTATGAATGATCGATTTTTCGCTGTTTTTCGAGTTGAGACAATTTAGTACGAAAAATCTTTCTATGTCGACAATTTATAAAACATTTTCGATACTTCACAGGAAGCAAAATCCCATTTGCTCCCAGAATCCTAAAGAATGCGGATGAATCATAACTACTGTAAGGAAATGAAAGAGATTAAAATAAGCTCTCTCTCTCTCTCTCTCTCTCTCTCTCTCTCCAGAAGATAAGAGGCAATTCGAAAAGCTAGTTAGATATGCTACTAGAACAGAACATTCAACAAATAAATCACTGCCAACAAGAAAGGATATTTTAGACCTAGTATTTATGAACGAGGAGAATTATGTTAGAGAAATAATAGTGTATAATACGAGTATTTCAGACCATAATGTCATAGAATTAACAGTCTGTTTCTCAGCAAATGAAAACAGCGATAAATAAGAGATGAAAAAGTGCGAAGGATATGGAAAATACAATTTCTATTGTAAGAATATAAAATGGTTAGAAATAAATGAAGAATTAAACAAAGACTGGGAAAACATATTCGTAAGTGATAATATACAGGTAAATACAGGTATTATATGAAATATTAGAGAAAATAGTGAATAAGTATATACCGAAGAAGAAAAGTAAACATTATTCATGCATACCAAGAGACAGAATGATATCTTGTTCCAGAAAATCAGAAAGTAGAAGAAAGGTCTTGCAAAAGAAAAGAATGCAAGGAAGGTGCTGGAACTAAAATGTAAGATAGGAACTGCAGAACAAAAGATATACAATCAAAAGAAAAAACAAAAACGAAACTTAAAGGAAAAGACCCTAGAAAATATCAAGCAAAACCCCAACTATTGAAAAGATGAATAAAAGAAGAGTAGAAATAGGCCCTCTTAAGCCAAAATGATGGCTAGATTAAAGAATGAAAAAAAGGAAATATGCAACATGTTAGCAGAAAGTTATGAGAGAATTTACCCTTAGAATTGATTATGAAGATCATGATACAGATATAAGAGATGAAATGAGTGAATATTTATCTGCCATAGATGTTAATGAAGCTGACATTGTGCAGGGTAAATGAAATTAAAAAGGGATCGGCAGCTGGACCAGATGGCATCCCTGCCATTTCGTTAAAGAAAGTAGTTCATTCTATTGCAAAGCCGCTCGCAATATTATTAAGACAAAGTGTAGATACAGGCAAGATTTATGATGAACATAAATTAGCATATATTATCCCTGCTTTCAAAAGTGGATCAAGACTAAGTGTAATGATAGCTATAAAAAATAATAGTAGATAGGGTAACGTAAAAATAGAAGAGAGAGAATAATCAAAGTACAGTGAAATAATGAGAGAGAGAGAAGGAGAAGAAGAGGGAGTAATCAGAGTGTGTACAGTGAAAATAACGAGGAAGAGAAAGAGAGAATTGAGCTTTGGTGCATGAGTCAGAATGTGATCAACAAACCTAGACGTAACAAAACCTTAGTCATAGGATGTTGGGCCATAACACCATCATAATTAAAATCTTGAGACCACCATTAAATCTTTGACCTGTGACCTCGCACCAGACTTGCTCAGCTTCTATCGAGAATGAAGCTCCACCTCCAGGAGGAGGAATTAACATGTTAAATTATTCACTCCGCTATGAAGAGGAGGAAAATAACATGTTAACCCCACCTAAAAGGGGATGGGGAAAGATAGGGTAAAGAACCGCTCCACAAATCAAGATCCAGATGGGCGGAGAACTAGAACCTACACCACCTAAGGAGGTTGGGCCGAATTCGAACCGAGGGTGGCTGGATTTCAGAATGCCAGAAGAAGAGGGAGAGGACCGGCCGTCGTCGTACAGTAAAGAGGCAAAAACATTGCCCGAGGTCCAAACCAGATTCTCACTTTATAAACTTTGCAGTTGTAACTTGTATTCTACTAATCCAGAACTAACATTTAGAAGAAGCATAAAGTCAAACAGATAACCAGACTGCAGAACGAATCATCCAGAAGAAAGAAGCAGGTAAGAGAGAACATACACATGAACACTATACTTTAAAAAAGGGGCACAGAAAAAGAAGCAAAATAATTATAGGCCTGTGAGTCTAACATCACATATTATGAAAGTGTATGAAGGGGTAATAGAGAAAAATATAATGAAACATTTTATGAAAAATAATTTATTTGATATATGATAAACGAAAAAGATACAGATGTGGTTTACCTAGACTTTGCAAAAGCTTTTGACAAGGTAGACCATAATATATTAGCGAAGAAAATTAGAAAACATAATATAGTGGACAAAATAGGAAGATGGATAAAGGAATTTTTACAAAACAGAAAACAGATAGTGATTGCAATCTATGAGAAATCGGATGAAGCTAAAGTAATATCCGGTGTGCTAGAAGGTACGGTTTTAAGCTGCATTGCTGTTTGTTATTATGATTGCAGACATAGACAGTAATGTTAAGGACTCGGTAGTGAGTAGTTTCGCCGATGACACAAGAATAAGTAGAGAAATTACTTGTGATGCAGATACGAACTCGCTACAAAGAGACCTAAACAAAATATATGAATGGGCAGAGGTAAATAGGATGGTATTTAACTCTGATAAATTTGAATTAATAAATCAAATTTGAATCATTAAATTACGGAAATAAAGAAGGAATACTATATGCATAAAGGGGATCTAATAACGAAACAATCACAAATAAGAAAGCAGTTAGATACCTTGGTGTGATGTTAAATAGAAACATGTTATGCAATGATAAAAAAGCAATACTATCGGCAAAATGCAAACCAAAAATGGGAATGTTGTTACGGCACTTCAAAACAAGAAAAGCCGAACACATGACTATGTTAAGAAACGTATGCACGTAGTCCACTTGAATATTGCAATATGATATGGTACCCACACTACCAAAAGGATATTGCACAAATAGAGAGTGTACAAAGGTCCTTTACAGCTAGAATAGAAGAAGTTAAGGATCTTGACTACTGGGAAAGACTACAATTTTTAAATGATATAGTCTAGAAAGGAGAATAGAAACGCTACATGATAATACAGACATGGAAACAGACGAAGGAATTGCCGAAAACATCATGGAGCTAAAATATCAGAAAGAAGCATAAGCAGAAGTAGATTAATAGTTCCCAAAACTATACCAGGAAAAATAAGGAATGCACACAGGACATTAATCCACTACGTACCAGCATCGATAATGAAGCGTCTATTCAATGCGCTGCCAGCTCATCTGAGGAAGATATCAGGAGTGAGCGTAGATGTGTTTAAGAATAAGCTCGACAAATATCTAAGCTGCATCCCAGACCATCCAAGATTTGAAGATGCAAATTATACAGAAAGATGCATTAGCAATTCTCTGGTAGACATTAGAGGTGTCTCACACTGAGGGACCTGGGGCAACCCGAACAAGATGTGAGGTCTGTAAGGTAAGCTCTCTCTCTCTCTCTCTCTCTCTCTCTCTCTCTCTCTCTCTCTTTCTTCTAAAATATTTCTACATGGCAAACTGATAATCATTATGAGACTGATGTCGATGTTAAGAAAATGGGTAATTTAATGTCAAAAACAACGGTGATAGCTTTCATAATTGTCTTCCTTTGGATTAAAAAATGCTGTTTTGAAATAGCGCTGCAATTTTAGTGTAAAAATTCCTGACAGGAGCGCAAAATATTTCGTTACGCTGCCCCTTGTAATTATTCGAGGTAAAAAAAAAAAATATACAAAATAAAATAAAAAGATGCTGTTGAACTGAATTTTTATGCAACGTCGATCATGAATTATTTATTTATATATTTCACATTTTTATTGTTTCTTTTTTGCAGAGATGATTGTTTTAAAATGAAGTTGTGCAAAGTTTAATTCGTTTTCATGAGTGACTGACTGTACTCAGTAAAAAAAAAAATACAGAGGAGAGAGAGAGAGAGAGGAGAGAGAGAGAGCGAGAGAGAGAGAGAGAGAGAGAGAGAGAGAGAGAGAGAGAGAAAGTAAACGAGCGTTCACGTCCTGCACAAGCTAATTAGAGAACCCAACGTATTCGTTTCATTCTTCTAAAATTACCGGACTTAATTACGCTTTGTAACATGGTACGAGTCTAGAGATTTTGATTATGAATAATTCTCCTTTGCATTCCCTTCAATGTAAAGAAATCCATTATTTATGTCTTCATATTAATACGAAATACTTGTGAATTAGGCAATAATTGGCGTACTAGTTCGTTACGTTTTTTACTTTAAGGCGAGGATCCATTTGAAAGAGAGGAAATTGAAATTTTAGAGAGTAAATTTGAGAAATAAAGAATCCGCTATGCTTACCTACCAATTTGAATCATGCACCATAGGTTAGGTGGCGGGGATGGACTGTTTGTCTAGGGTGACCACGAAGAATGGGAACACAAATTCATTTGGCTTAGAAAATATGTTGAAACCAGATTTAAAGCTATATTAACTTTTTGATTAATGCGGATAAATTAGGGAAAGAAGACTAATACTTCTTAGTAGATAATCAAAAGATTTACATATAGATTTTTGCTGACTCGTCAAAAGTGTGGCTTATTTTGTTACATCATTAATCATGAGCGCATTACAATCCCAATTAGGTATTACAACACGTATCGTCCGTTTGCTTCATATCCTCAATACATTAAAGCAGGATAGTGAGTCATAAATGTTTGTGCATGGTTTATATAATACGTACACACACACACACACACACACACACACATATATATATATATATATATAATATATATATATATATATATATAATATATAAAGCGATAGAGACAGAAACAGGGACGGAGACAGAGACAGAGAGAAGTATCGACGAGGGTAAAATAGGGCCACTGTTTATTGGTGAGATCCGACCTCATGGGAAATGCCTTTGGTCCCGAAACGGAAATAATGGTCGGCAAATAGCATTCGTTACGGAGGAATCTTTTTCCTCGGAACATTTTAGATCAGTAATATAAGTTTTAAAAAATTATCCTTCCTAATTTATTCTTCAGTGTCGAATGCACCTGATGCCTTATTGGAGAAGATGTCCCAAAGGCACAAATTCGAAATCCTCCGAAGAATAAGAAAAAGTAAAGAAAACCTATCTACTTGTAAAAAAGAAAATACTTGGTCGAATAAGAAATCTCGAGATACATTTGGAAATGAGCTTAATGGCCCGCGCTATGGTCTCCGCCTGGCCTGAAAACAAGAAAAATCTACTCGGTTGTTGACCAACTCTCTTCTTAAGGAAGCCTTTGATGGCATCTGTTCGATGAATTTTCCTCTCTCAGGGAGTTTTCTTGAAGTCCTAAAATTAATGCATCTGCTTTCAATTTCTGTTTCCCCCATTCCGCTTCACTTTTGTAACTGGTCTTTCTTTTGTGAATTGTTTTATTTTTTTTATTTTCTCTGTTAGATTTCTGTTAGAGGAAAGCGTGAAAGAAACACTCCTATAGGCTTGTCAAACAAATCATTCTTTTTTATAATGAGAATATCAATATTTATTACTTCAGTAAGCGTACTTTTTCTACGATATTCCAGGAATTAACTCATAGTTTTGGTGTCTAAATATTATTCCTCCTGAATGAATGAGGAATGACTATGTGTCTTTAGAGGGAATGATGTTAAGCCACTGGCACTGTAGAGCAGCCTTCCAGAGGATTCCGTGCAACTTCGAACTTCAGAAGTTCAAGTGAAGATGCAATGCATTACTACCCTATAACTGGTCAACTTGTATTTCAGTATTTTACTTGAACTTTTATTTATTTATTTATCTATTTTTCTATATCCTGATTCCCTCTTTTCTGTATTTTTCATTCATTACCTCTTACTGGTTACTTCTTCGTAATGAACGTCTTTGGAGGCTTGAATTTCCATCAATGGTCCATAAGGTGGTCTGTTCCATATGAATAGGATTCTCATCAGAATAAATCTTGAGCACTGAGGTATTTTTTTTTTCGTCAGAACACTTGATCGAAAATATCTGGCGTTGCAAGTCAGCCAGATCTCGAGGTACTCAGTTCCATAAAAGATAAGATTCTGTTGAAAAAGAGGGGTATTTCTGCTAATTGAGGGTGTGGGGTGGGAGGGGGGCATGCTGTTCTACAAAGCAAATATTATCACAGTTTGATACATTCGTTCTAAAATTAGGCGACTATCGATTATTTTCCGCATTTCACATCAACAGAGTATAGTCTGACTCGGGTGGATGGAGGTTTCTGGAAAACAAATCAATCCTCTTCTAAGCTTTCCCTTAAATTCAGTTTCACCAAAAGACAACAAACAAAATTTGCTAGTGTCTGTGAAATATTAATTTTTTAAAAATTATTTTGGCTTTTACATTTATCTTTATAATAATTAAATTATAGTTCTCATCCCTTAAATTCTCTCTCTAATCTTTGACTTGAAGAGCTGTCCATTAGGCCCTCTCCTCATTAAGAAACACTGCTTTGGACATAAATTTTTAAACAACATAATATAATAATAATAATAAAAGTATCAAGATCTGAAAATATAAATAAGAAGGATATGGGATATGCAAGTGGAAATCGTACCCATAATCATAGGAGCACTAGGCACGATCCCAAGATCCCTGAAAAGGAATCTGGAAAAACTAGAGGCTGAAGTAGCTCCAGGACTCATGCAGAAGAGGTGGGTAAAGAACGAGTGTTGAATCCTAGAAACGGCACACATAGTAAAAAAAGTGATGGACTCCTAAGGAGGCAGGATGCAACCGGAACCCCACACTACAAATACCACCCAGTCGAATTAGAGGACTGTGATAGAGCAAAAAAAAAAAAAAAAATAACAATAATAATAATAATAATAATAGTATCTCAAATTACCATGCACCCGCCCAATGGATGACCACAGGAAGACATCCTTAGTACAAAAAGACAAGAGTAAGGGAAATTGGGGCAGAGGAAAACACCATCAGCTTCCTCAAAAATACAATGCGCAACTGGAATACAATACTTACAAGCTCTTGGAATAAGACTAGCAGTGGTTAATATCAGGAGAGGGATCTTCCAGGGCGACTCACTGTCCCCCACTACTCTTCGTAGTAGCCATGATTCCCAACTCAAGAAAAGAGGCAACAGAATCAACCATCTGATGTTCATGGACGACATCAAGCTGTATGGTAAGAGCATCAAGGAAATAGATACCCTAATCCAGACTGTAAGGATTGTATCTGGGGACATCAGGATGGAGTTTGGAATAGAAAAATGCGCCTTAGTCAACATACAAAAAGGCAAAGTAACGAGAACTGAAGGGATAAAGCTACCAGATGATGAGCAACATCAAACACATAGATGAGACAGGATACAAATACCTGGGAATAATGAAAGGAGGGGATATAAAACACCAGAGATGAAGGATACGATCAGGAAAGAATATATTGCAGAGACTCAAGGCGATACTCAAGTCAAAACTCAACGCCGGAAATATGATAAAAAGCCATAAACACATGGGCAGTGCCAGTAATCAGATACAGCGCAGGAATAGTGGAATGGACGAAGGCAGAACTCCGCAGCATAGATCAGAAAACCAGGAAACATATGACAATACACAAAGCACTACACCCAAGAGCAAATACGAACAGACTATTACATAACACGAAAGGAAGGAGGGAGATGACTACTAAGTACAGATGGACTGCGGTTACATCGAGGAACAAGTAGCACTGGGGCAATTATCTGAAACAAGTGAAGACGGAATGGCTAAAGAGTGCATGGGAAGAAAGGACGAATTAAAAGTTAGAACGTAAGACCCAGAAATTACACAAGGAACATGGGAATGACAGACAAAACAGAGGACTGCACAACAAACCAATGCACGGACAGTACATGAGACAGACTAAGAACTAGCCAGCGATGACACATGGCAATGGCTACAGAGGGGAGAGCTAAGAAGGAAACTGAAGGAATGATAACAGCGGCACAAGATCAGGCCCTAAGAACCAGATATGTTCAAAGAACGACAGACGGAAATAACATATCTCCCATATGTAGGAAGTGCAATACGAAAAATGAAACCATAAACCACATAGCAAGCGAATGCCCGGCACTTGCACAGAACCAGTACAAAAAGAGGCATGATTCAGTGGCAAAAGCCCTCCACTGGAGCCGTGCAAGAAACATCAGCTACCTTTGCAGATAAATAAGTGGGTACAGAGCGACAACCTGAAGGAGTGATAGAAAACGAATCAGGCAAAGATCCTCTGGACTATGGTATCAGAACGGATAGGGTGATACGTGCAACAGACCAGACGTGACGTTGATTGACAAAGTCAAGAAGAAAGTATCACTCATTGATGTCGCAATACCATGGGACACCTGAGTTGAAGAGAAAGAGAGGGAAAAAATGGATAAGTATCAAGATCTGAAAATAGAAATAAGAAGGATATGGGATATGCCAGTGGAAATCGTACCCATAACCATAGAGCACTAGGCACGATCCCAGATCCCTGAAAAGGAACCTAGAAAAAGCTAGAGGCTGAATAGTTCCAGGACTCATGCAGAAGAGTGTGATCCTAGAAACGGCACACATAGTAAGAAAAGTGATGGACTCTAAGGAGGCAGGATGCACCCGGAACCCCACACTATAAATACCACCCAGTCGAATTGGAGGACTGTGATAGAGCAAAAAAAGAAAAAAAAATAATAATAAATTCTATTTGAAGTGCTAATCTAAATACAGGCATGCGTTGTGTATATAGACCAATCTTTGATGAAATGAAGGTGACATTTATTAATATTCAAGTTCTTGTATATGCCTCCTGCCATATCTGTGCTTGCAGAAAAGTAGGATATTTCGCGACCACTCAATATCATATCTTACGTAATAAGGAAATATATGTATGAGAAATAAACGACGATGAAAAATTTTGTCCACCAGTCAAGCTATTTTTGGGCGCTACTAAAAAAAACAAAAAAAAAAAAAAAAAAAGAAAAAAACTGAAAACGTGGTTATGCTTACGTGAGCTGCAATTCAATCAATTTTAGACGGAAAAAGAAAGAAAAGCAGCATAAGGATCAACATGAACTGCAATTTCATCAATTTCAGACGGGAAAGAAGAGAAGCAGCATAAGGATCAACGTGAATTCGGTTTGAAAGGATACCACAGTTGAATACTGAGAGACCCCAAAAGACGAGCTCTTACCCGTTCCCATTCCCAACCCAATTTTAGGCGGAGTTTGGATAAGGCAGGACTTCCAAAAGTAAAATTCACCTCAGCACGTGTTGGATTTTTGTGGGTCTCGGAGCGGAGAGGGCTTTTCTCAATCAGACTTTCAATATGTTCATCGGCTGTGGAAATTCTGTGCTTTGCCCTGACTCGAGGCTTTATTATTATTCGAATGGTTTCTATAAAAATATACCTTTATTCCAAACAGGGGTGAATTCTCACTTTATTTTGGCAAAGTAGGAGAACAGAAACGAAAATTATATAGTGACTCAGAATTCCTTACATTCACAGTCGAAATGACAAGTCTCGTATGAATTTCTTTCATGACATTATTGACTACACTTTCAACTGTCGAATTACTCTGCTTTTAATCATCAGGTAATTTAAAATTCCGCTGAAAGAAAATATTCTATTGAGAATATATATATATATATATATAATCATATATATATATATATATATATATAATATGATATATATATATATACTATATATATATTATATATATATATATATATATATATATA
>NC_087207.1:93713870-93718250 GCF_015104395.2 Macrobrachium nipponense
ATATATATATATATAAGCTATATTTATATATATATAGATAATATATATATATATAGATATATATATATATATATATATATATATATATACAGTGGGACAATACATATATATATACAGTGGATATATACATATATAATATATATATATATATATATTATATATATATATATATATATATATATGCAGTGGACATATACATATATATATACAGTGGATTATATACATATAATATATATATATATATATATATATATATATATATATATATATATATAAGACAAATATTATATCACATATTATGCAAAGAATATCATGAATATTGAATTCCTATGCTATAGGAATATTTACACCTAAGGAAAATGAAAGGGGTTGCAGCTTGTAAGCCAGGGCACTGCGTGAAGTACACTGATTGTCACTGGCCCCCCTACTGGAACCTTGAATACGGCATTCAGAGCTGTACTCTCGTCTAATTTTTTTGGCAGTATACTCCAGCTTACAATCATATGAAAAAATAACAATAGTGTAATCGAAGTCATTGAATAAGCTTGTGATGGATTTTAGGGATATACTACCGATGTCCAATATGCTATATGTTTCAGTTCCGTCTTTTTCTTTATAAATTTCCTTATAAATGATGACTAAAAAAAATGCGACTGACTCATTAAATCACCAATTTCCTTTCAAGCCCGAATATTGTATACCTGCCTTCGCCTTTCTTTTTAACTGATTTCAATAATAGCCTTCCTTATATACCCACATTATACGCAATAAGTAGAAATAGAAAATGAAAGAATAAGAGGAACTGCTGAAGTCGTAGAAATATCAAAGCCCAAGGCCCAGGGAAGAAGACTGCTATGGTATGTGGATGTGGTGGGAGGGGGATGATGACATATTATGTTGGGAGGAGAGTTAGTCATTGGAGGTGCCTAGCGGGAGAGCGAGAGGGAGACCGAAGCGATGGTGGATGGATGTAAATAAGATCTGAGAGACAAACAATTAGTCAGGCCAAGTTGGAGGAAAGCTGTCAGAGAAACATCGACCCCACAGAATTGAGAAAAGATGCAACAGAACATCGTGTCATAAGAATAAAGTACTTTAGGCCTATGGTGTTCACAGGGCGGCGGACGGAGGACAATGTGATGCAGGAGAACATTTTTGTGAGAACTTGCAATTTGAACTATGCCGGCTGTATTGTTCTTTTTATGGAAAATCATTGTGTATATCGATTTATGAAACTTACGTGAGAATGGAAACAGCATGTTAACCTAATCAAGGTAAGCATTCAATATGCATTGTCTCATGGTTTTTTAGTTTCACCAGTGATGTCAAAAGCAGCACCTAAGTTGCAAATGGGGTTTGAAATACGTTTATGCCTTTCCTCATATCTGGCAGTTTTACTTACGATAAATCCGGGCTTATCACGTCGAGTATCGTTTATAATTTTTGTTGACGATGATAGAACGTTTTGAGTAGACAATGGAAAATTAGCATAGGCCTACATAAAAGGATATATTCCCCCTCCCCCCCTCTTGTGCTAAACGTGGCAAAGCTTTAAAAAATGTGCTTATTAAGCTAAACAAAGGAAAGTTTTGAAATAATTTTCAACAGTGCGCCCGCGATTTGGACCATCAAACTGGTGACGAAAAGAATGAATAACTAGAAAAACTGGACCTTACTGAAACTCCAATCCACTTTTCTATTAGCATTGATTTATGAAGGGGTAGGGCATCTTATTTAATATTTCGATGTGTATATGAAAAATACTGAATTTCCTCACGAGAGCAATAGTTAAAAAAAAAAGAAAAGTATAGGCCCCTAGTCCCTATAACACAATGTTTTAGACAGAGGGATCATGGTCTTCTCTCTCTCTCTCTCTCTCTCTCTCTCTTTGTGCACTGCATTCTTTTGTTTCTCTCTGCACATTCGTTTTTGTTACTTCCTCTCGTCTCTCAAGTGGTTTTCCACCCCCAAAACCCCCCCCCGCCCCAAAGGACAACTAATTTTTTCTTTTTTCCTCTCTCTCAATCCTCCGTCAGTTGGAGGAAACAATCCACCCAACTGTTTGCCATTGGCCAGCCCGCCAATGCTGAGCAAAAAAAACTCTCGGCCACCCCACTCAGACGCCCAAAACAAACGAACAAACTCAAATTTGAAACCGGGTTGAAATACCTTTTTTTATAAACTGGACGAAAGATTTCATATTCAGCCACTCCTCTTCCCTAATTTCTTCGCTGTCACAAACAAAAATTAATTTCCAATATAAAGGCAGATGAAAAGATCTACTCGACCCGAAAGGCTCTCCACGACCAGGGTTACCGCAAAGTCCGCACATCACCGAGAATTATAGCTCCGCACCGGGATGTGTAGTGTTAATTTCCACTTCCTAGCATACTTATATCGAAACTTATTCGTTATAATCAGTTAAATCACTTCAACTAATGCAATTGCCTAATGCATATTTGCAGTTGTTTTCTCAAAATAAATAAGTAAATAAATAAATAAAAATAAACAAAAACTCATTACAAACATGACTAAGTTTACAATAATGTAGGTCAGCCTTCACCCTGAGATTAATTCACAAATTAATTCATTTTACTAACTATATGTATGTATATATATATATATATATATATATATATATATATATATATATATATATATATATATATATATATATATATATATATGAATTACAAACGCAAATTGAAGATTGCTGGACCTAAAGAATGAATGCATTTTAAAACATCACGTTTTGGGTTACGTCATATGCTGTTGTCAAAATCAGTTTCTTATTAACAATCGCATGATCGTATTTGATATTGGCGCGTGAACACTCGAGACTATGAAAATGGTTAATTTTTCAAAAATATGAGTACTTTCAAAATCATATAATTTCAATCATTTTTCATTGATGAAAAAAAGTTTTAAAAGCATAAATATATAGCGGACCTACAGCGCCGCACACGTGAGGAGTGCAGACCTTCAGCTCTGCATTCAATGACTCCCCCTCGAATCTTCTCCGCACTTTTGGTCGTTTCTCCGCACTTTGGCAACACTGTGCCGGACGACATAGTGTGAAAAGGTACATACATTAGAGATAATAGTCCACTGCTAGTCGCATGTTTGGTCCGACATCGTGTCGCATTTACGTACGACAGTGTGAAAGTCCGAAGCAGTTGAACAAGTAACTAACGGAACATCCAATAGATGTTGCGCCGTCAGGCCAAGGAAGGAGGAGTGGGCAGCAGGTATTTTTCTTGAGCATAGAGTAAAGTATCCATAATCTATTAACGTAATTAAGAGAGTGGTCGTAAACATTTTGTTGTTGACGAAACTGGGTTTGAGTGTAAAATGTGCATTTAAGGAAATATGCGAAATAAATATGAGACTAAAAGTGCTTAGGAACTCAGTATTTATGAAATAGCATTTCCTATAGATCATTAAATCTTATATACTGACATGACTGTCCACGAGATCGATACAAAACTTTCACCAACAGTGTTAACAGTGATGATCTGTAAAGCAGCAAGCCACCTCTTTATATATATATTTATATATATATATATATATATATATATATATATATATACACACACACACACACACACACATATGTATATATATATATATATATATATATATATATATATATATATATATATATATATATATATATAATATATATACCTCAATAAGGTAAGTGAACTGAAAATTTTTGCTAATCAGCATACTTTTTGACGACAGATAAATTTGATTGAGGTTATGTTGCTTTTACATTACTTTCCTTGTCTTAATAGATAGTTCATCTGTTTATCATCAGCTTTATAAGCTGAATAAATATATATATATATATATATATATATATATATATATATATATATATATATATATATATATATATATATAATATTGAGAGTTTGTCCTTTTTGTATAACTAGAAGTCTTTCTCAGTAATTAGCTCTCTTGAAGTCCGTCTTTCAGAATAAAATTTTAAAGGTTTCGTACTTTTACGAATGCTGAACCTCGAACTGAATTTTCCCCCATTAAATATCTTGCTTCTTTTCCCTAAATTAGTTGTGCTTGGTTTACCCAGAAGTTCCACAAACTAAGCGTGCCTACTTTTGAGGCTTTGTGACCGAATTACCTAATTAGTTACTGATTTAAACATTTTCTCACAGCGGGGCTTCCTGTTGTATTGAAGTAATGAACATTAACAGGATTTGGTTGCAATTTTAGTATGGACTCTGAATGCTTTGTATTCTGTTGAACTCTCAGTGAAGATTTGCAAGCCTTCGCTCGGAAGGCAGTGGATGGGGGAGGGGCGGGAGGACGGGTGGTGGAGTGGGGGTGGGGGGAGCGTTAAAGGATGGAAGGAAAGCA
>NC_087207.1:93718750-93721250 GCF_015104395.2 Macrobrachium nipponense
TGGGTCGAGCAAAACCACAGTTCTCCTATCCAAAGAGTTCTTCATGAGCCATTTTAGGGTTCTTATCTGAACTAGAGTGAAATATTTGGTGATTTTCCCGTGGAGTCATTAATGGTCAACATACGTGAGGTTAATATAAAGGCAAGCTTATGGGGTTTATCTCCTGTGAGCCAAATTGGGGGTCGGGTGTTGAGGTTGAGCCGAAATGGGGTCTTTTTCCCTATTTATGTTAGAACGTGAATAATTGACTCATTATCTATACGGCAAAGTTTCATTGTCTTTATATTTCCATGATTAACCACAAATGCTACTTGAAATAAAAACACACACACACACATGGATACATACAAACTTGGTGACGCACATACACACAAACACACCCTGTCAGCAACTGTCGCATGAAACCCAGAAGGTTCGTGTTACTTAAGAGCAGATTCTCTGATCACACGCGATATAATGGCGGAACGACCCAGCTGACATCACAGAGTCAGTTTCCATCAAGGTCAACAGCAATCGAGACGACGAACGTCCATAGACTGGATTCCTTGCCCGTGACATGCCTGCTGAGTCATGTAGCTTTCAGTCCAGGCCACACGACTTGGCTGACAGTCTGGAAACTTGGATCTGACACCTTGAGCGTGATTTGATGAGATATGGATTAGATTTAGCGTTATTTGTATGGAGAAGAAGGTGGAGAAATGGAAGGAATGTTTTATCTAAGTTTATCTTATTCTGTATTTATAAAGGAAGGTTTAGAGGGAAGGAAGAAAAAAGAGAAACGTAATCAGGAAAAAACACAAAAGAAAAAAAACTTGCTTGAGAGTAAACTTGACCAATTAGCTTTGATTAAATACAGACATAATAGGGGCAAATAGTTGAAAAGTAGTTTTATTTCTAAGGAAAGAAATTGATAAACGTTTGTTAGACGGGCATGGAAGGTTGAAATCAAGAAATGGGAAAATTATCGATAGATTTGTAATTAATCTACAAAGCGTGACGATCGCATCGTTACAGGCAGGAATCGGAGGTTAATAAACGGAAACAAGAAAATCAAAGAAGATCCCGCGAGGTATGCTGAGGTTCTGAAGCGAATTCCAGCCAGGACTGAAATCCCAATACTCACTGAACATAAATCTAAACCGAGAAAATGGAAAACAAAATCGTTTTGAATACTGAACAAAAAGCAGTATTATCCGCGCAACATATGAGTGTCATTCACCAACCTTCTCCTTTTTCCATATTCAGAAGGACCTTGGGGAAATAAGGAAGAGAGGCGTTATGGAAAAGCGTGGGAGAATCAACACTCTTCAAAGAATCCTTGTTTCTCTCTGTCAAATTGTAATGGACTTTATATTTCGCCGGATATTATATTTTGCACTGAGACACCGTCTCTCTGCCGAAAAATCCCGCCCTTCGGAAGTTAATCCTGTTGCTTCAGGAGGGTTTCGAAGCTTTTTTTTTTTTCTTTTGCTAAAACAACGCGGTCGTTGGAACTTTTCAGAAGTCATCCGGCTTACTTGAAAAGTAGTGCTAAAAATAGTATCCTTACCACAGTGTGTAGGTGGCAACGGTATTTATGTCCGCTCCAGAGGCGGATCTAGAAATTTTTCATTAGGGCGGAGCACTTAGGATTATCATATATATATATATATATATATATATATATATATATATATATATATATATATATATATATATATATGTGTGTTGTGTGTGTGTGTGTGTGTGTGTGTGTGTGTGTGTGTGTGTGTTACATGTACACACATACGGTATATATATATGCCAATGTTTATATATGTACGCACACATACATAGTTGTCGTAGTTGAAATAATCATTAGCTAAACAAATTTTTGCTGCTAGTAATGATTAATAGAAAGAAAACAATGTTCTGTTATTCATATCCATGGAGGGGTGGCTAAGTGACAAGGTCCCCCACCTCCCCCACCCCACCCCACCAGCCATTAAATCCGCCACTGGCTGTTTTCCAACAGAAAAGAATTGAATACACAGGCTCCTCTTGGGTCTTCCAGAAATTACACACGCGCACACACACATTCACTCACACACACGCAAAGGAACCTAACTACTCAGGTCTATTATATTTACTCTATTCTCCCAAGATAATCCTCTTGCAAACAGAAGCCTTAATCATTGCTAAGGTAAAAAGTAGCACAACAGGTGCCGACAACGCGAGATCTCTCAATAGTGAAGTGTCATGATGTTTACTCAGGGAGCACACGCGCCCACGAACAAAAGAGAGGGAGAGAGAGAGAGACAATGTACTTAAAATGTGTGAAGGATTGCCTGAGAGAGGTCTTCCCTGACAGCATCCTGGGATTGTTTTTGTAGGTTACTGGGAGCAATATTTCAAATTAATTCAAAATCTGATACCAGACCGAGTTAGGAATGTGTGTCGTGTCATATCAAGGTCTACGAAACAGCCACTGGGTCACAACCTGTCTCATCCCAAAGGATTTCCAAGAAATAACGTTCAGTTT
>NC_087207.1:93726250-93748842 GCF_015104395.2 Macrobrachium nipponense
TGGTATGCATGACTGATGTTTACTTTTCTTCTTCGGTATATATTTATCCACTATATTTTCTCTAATATTTTATATAATATCTCCGTATTTACCCTTATGTCATCACTTACGAAAATGTTATCCCAATCTTTGTTTAACTCTTCATTTATTTCTGACCATTTTATATTTTTACTGTAGAAGTTGTATTTTCCATATCCTTCCACTTTTTCATTTCTTGCTTAACTCTGTTTTCACTTGCTTTAGAATGGACTGTTAATTCTATGACATTATGGTCTGAAATACCCACATTATAAACTATTATTTCTTTAACATAATTCACCTCGTTCACAAATACTAGGTCTAAAGTATTTTCCTTTCTTGTTGGCAGGTGATTTATTTGTTGAATGTTGTATTCTAGTAACATATCTAATAGCTTTTTGAATTGCCTCTTATCTTCTGCACTACTAATTACTCTCTTGTTTTTATATGTATAAAGATAAACCCACCCCAATCTCCTATTTCGTTCTTTCCAGTCTTAACGAAAGGAAAGTTAAAGTCTCCAGATAGGAGAAATAGTTCCGGGGGGGGAGTCCTTGTGATTTCTACATATATCATCCAATTTTTCTATTATTATGTGAAATGCTTTAGTATTAGGGGGTCTATATCTTACTATGTTCATTAATTTTTCATATTCAAATTCTACCGCTATTAGTTCACATTCTGAGTTACTATCTTTCTCATATATTTTTCCTTGTTTTTTGTCTTTTCCATATATTGCGGTTCCCCCTTGATTCCTATTTTTCTATCTGATCTATAAGTTTGGAATCCTTTTATTTGATCATCATTCCCAGTCTCTTGGGAATACCAGGTTTCACTTATATTCATTATATCTATTTTCTTTTCAATTTGGGTTAGTTCTTCTAAGTACTCTATTTTTCTTTTTGAGTTACTTGTAACTAAACCTTGCGCATTCATCACTATGATGGTTCGTGTTTTCTCCTTCATTTAATATGGGTAATAATAAGGATTTTCCCATGTCTCTTTCTTGTTCTGGTATGTTGTTCTTTCCTTCATTTCCAGAAATTCTGACATAAAGAATCCAACTTTTCATAATATTTGATTTCTTAATTCATATAATTATTCATTTTGTGTCTGAATCTGCAATTTTCTCCATATCTGCAATATCCTCTTGCATCATAAATACAATTCTTATCTCTTGAGTTGTATCTTGGAGCTGATGCTTGGAAATATTTTGCTGACACTGCATATCGCGGTGATGGCTTGCTTTTTTCTTTCACCTGATATTCTTTGTTCCTCTCTTTGTTTGTTTCTTTCTTATTTTGGATTTTATTATTTGATTGATTATTTATTTGATTTTGATTCATGGCTACAGGGTGCATATATTTACTTTTTTTGTCGAACTTACATCCTTTTCCTTCTTTTAGGTTTTTGCATATTTTTGGATGTAGATCTCTGCAATCATCCTCATAGCCGTCTAGGTATGCACATTTACCATAGATTTCATAGTTGTGACATGCCTTAGGATGTTTGTAGTAACATCTTTCTCCGAATCTGCAATTCCCTCTTTTCAAAAGGTTGCAGACTTTGTCTTTCTTGTCTATTTTTTCCTCTTTCCCATCATTGTTCAGATCTGGGTAGAGCCTCCTCGGGATTTTCTTTTGTGTTGTCATGTCGTAATTTATTTCTTCGTATGTATGCTGCTTGATTGCCTCATATGTAGTATCAATGAGTATCTCTGCATCCATACTTTTATCTTGTTCTTTGTTTTCCTTATTTTTTTCTGTCATTTCAGTTTTGTTTACTTCTCTTCCATTTACCTCTTCTTCTTCTTCCTCTTCCTCTTCTTCCTCTTCTTCTTCATCCTCAACTATGTTGAGCAAAATATTCTGGTGTCTTTTCTCATATCTTGCATTACTTCAGCACATTGCAGTTGCGTCGGAATGTTGCATGCAGAACATTTTCTGATCAGGTTTTGTGGATTAACTGTGCTATACCACACCTTACACAGTTTGCATGCTTTTGGCATTCTTTTTCCTATTGCATCAATTAGGATATTCACAATGTTCACCTTATTCATTTTCTTTGTCGGAATATGTTGATTTATGTATATTTTCTTTATGAGTCTTGGCCACTTGGATTTTATTTGGAACTTCTTCAATTATTTCCAAGATATTTTCTGTTGATTTTTTCCAGTTTGAAGGATCATATCCTTCTAATATATCTATGACTGCTTTTGTATCTTTTTGGTTATGGCTGTTGTTGATCTCATAGATGAGAAATGCCAGCTCCCTTCCTGCTACCTCATCATATTGCGAATCTGCTAAACACCCTAAATTTCGCCATTTTTTCCACATTTGGAACTTACTGCCATCTTGATCTGATTTACAGTATTTCACTTGATAAACTAACTTAGTAAACACTTTATACTACCATTTTCACTCTAATCTTATCACCGACAGTTCACGAACACTTCTAGATATTTATAAATTTCCATACGAATGTTAAACTTGTGATATCTGTTGATTAATCAGACTGTGCACGGTAACGTCTCACTAAGCAAAATGGCACTGAGAGAGAGAGAGAGAGAGAGAGAGAGAGAGAGAGAGAGAGAGAGAGAGAGAGAGAGAGAATTGAAATAATTAAGAGTTCTCTCTCAGGCATTTACAGAAAGACTCAGAGAAACAGAAATTCCCAACGAAAGTAATCACTGGAATTGGTCCCGAGCGAAAGGGATTGTGAATGGAGCTTCCTTCTAAAGGATCCTTTCCTTTTCACCTACTAAATCATTTAATAGATTTATTCAGTCACTCCAAACAGGTGGGAGTTTTAGTTATTAGCGAGATGATAATCATCCCTCATCCTTTCTCTAACGACAGGTTTCCCTAAGCATGTTAAAGCATCTATAATTGATTTATTACTCCCTAAAATCTCTGAAGCCTTCGAGGTAGGCGTTGTTGCCATATTACCTTTGTTTTCGTAAATTGTTTTTTCCTAGTTTATGTAAGTCATTGTTACTGTCCATCTTTATCAATACAAAATATTTTATACTGTAATACAAAATAAAATGGGTTTACCATTGCTTTGTACAGAGAAAAGCAGAAGCCCAGTAAAAAAAAAAAAAAAAACTTTAAATGATTCTCCCTTTTTATCTTGGAACGTTTCAAAACTCCTCCCATCCCGTTTCATTCACTCTTCTACCTTCTTTCGCAATGAACATCAGTCTACCTCTCTCCCCCATCCTGGGCAACCACTCACCAGAGGAGGCAATTCGGAGACCCTATATTTTCCCTCTGGAGTATTACAGCTGTAAATTCGGGTTGTGAGCTGAGGCGAGTACTCGTAACCCTATTACAGCGACCACCTGGTTGCTTTCTAACACATTAGAGGAATATACGACCCCTGCCATGTGGAGAAGGGGGAGAGTTATTGGACTCAGTGCAAAGGTTTCTGATATATGTTGGAAGAGGATCATGGAAGCTGGTTAGACTGTGAATAGAGGGACTCGCTCTCTTGGACATTGTACATAGATAATATCCCATTCACTATATGAACACAATATTCTTTGGAAGAGTGAATTTCAAGGGCCCGTGTGGGTTTCTTCCATATGAATAAGCATCATCTACTGAATGATAATAATAATATTTGCACTATGAAACTATTGTTAGCAGAGAGCGAAAAGTAAAAGAAGAAAGAATATGAACGGAGGTACTGTCAAAAATATGAAAGGGGCTGCAGTTAGGGCCCGAAGGGAGGCTGCAAAGGGGCTTAAGTAATGCCAACGGTGCACCGCGTGAGGTGCACTGACGGCACTAGCCCTCTATGGAGATCTTGAATATCCTCTCTGAAATTTGTGTATGTATAAGAAATTTGCCGATGTAAATTCACAGAATCACATTACAACCTGAACGAAAACACCGTTCAATCAATTTAAGCAAAAACAAGGTATTTCCTTAAGTTTTATCTACAATTTCTTCCATAACCTTTCTTTAAAGGCTTTCTCTTTGCCATTACTTAGGCAATTAAGTTTCACCTCTGCCCTTCTCCAATGACTGCTATTTGAAACTGTATAAGGTCTTGCAAAACCGAGAAATTGGGAATGTTTGAGTCTTCTATTGGAATTTTTGCCTTCTTATCTTGTTTAACATCTGTGAAATCCGTTATCTTCCTCAGCATATTGCTTTTGAAATATCTTCTAAAATTCTATAGGCATTTTAATCTTCTCTCTTTTAATATTTGTGAATTTTGTTATCTTCCTCAGCATATTGCTTTTCAAATATCTTCAATTCCATAAACATTTTTACCTTTTTCTCTTGTTTAACATCTGCGAACCCTGTCATTTGCCTTGGCATATTGCTTTCGAAATATCTTCTACTATTCTACATACGTTTTTACCTTTTTCTCTTGTTTAACAGCTGTGAATTTTTCGATTCTCCTCAGTATAATGCCTTTGAAATATCTTCTAAAAGCGTTTCACTATATTACCAATATGGAAAGTTAAGCGTCTTAAACACACAAAGAAAGCTCAGGAGGAAATTAAAGGAAAAGAGAAAAGGAAGGCTGAGCAGAAGCGAATCGGATAAAGGGACCGATAAAGAAAAAATAAAAATGTCATGCGATGATAATCACGTGGACTTCTTTCCCATTTCATACAGACTTGCTTCTAGAGGCATTCGCTCTGTTTTGATGATCAAAGGAAATGTCACTAACATTTTTTTCTTGTTTACATTCTGCTATCCAGTAAGCCTTTTCATTCACAAAGTCAACAGAATTTTACGATTGAAGGAGACCATATAAGTCTTATAAAGAAAACTCTTTGAAGCTATTAAAAGCTTTCCATTATATGAACATTAATAACTGAACAATATAGCATTTTAGCATAGACATTTGAAGTCAAAATAATTTTTTATACCTTGGGAGCTGTAAAGAGTGGTTATGCCAGTTTTACCTTCGAATAAAAGACTTTCAGATAATTTTGACACAGAAACAGAATTGTGTAACATTGTATCTAAGAGAATGCATATGTATCCTGTAAATGATCTGAACAACGTAATCCATAGTGCATAATGTTCCCTGGTTCTAGAACCCTTACCACCACAATTCATCATGTTTTTGTCTCATTACTGAACTCTTATCTGCACAATTCAAATGTAATTTGTAATTCGTTTTAATCGGGTCTTTGTCTCATTAGTAAGTTAATAAGATAAACTTTCGACGATAATACGATTTCTTTACTAAATGATGATATACTGGATGTTACCCTTTCGTTCATGAAAATGCTGGAACATAATATTTCCAAGAATGATTAGTGGATATTGAATTCCGCGACAGTAAGTAATGTGCAAGGCTTGTTTTATCTATATTTATTTGCTTTATTGTTATAATAATTTTATTTATGCATTCACTAAAATAGTCTAATTTACTTATCTAATAATGATTCTATTATATTTCTTTCTTTTTTATTTACTTATTTGATAACGATTCAATTTCATTTATTTCTTTAAATTATGTATTTACGCAACGGTGAAGTCAGTACTTGTCGAGTAAATGAACTTTTCTGTCACTGACATATATCATAATTTCAAAACACCAGAGATTACAGCAGCTCTTTTGCACATTCGATGAAATCACGTAATGCAAGTTGAGTGCTGAAAGTCCTGCTGGGAAAAAATTCTTCTTCTCCTTTACAGCAAATGGAGATCAAGTGAGCCACCGACAGAGAAAAAGTCTGAAGAACCTGAGAGATTTAAATCTGGCTTTCCAATGGTTTTGAAATCGGGGAGAATTTTGGGTCACTCTCTCGCCAGTTCCTTTAGACAGAGAGAGAGAGAGAGAGAGAGAGAGAGAGAGAGAGAGAGAGAGAGAGGGGGGGGGGGGCGTTTTCCTAGAAATGTTTTTAAGATATGCACTTATCAAAAAATATCGCCGCCTTTTAGAAACTTATTCAGAAAAGGTGGCTTTATAAGGGCTCTAGACTTTTATACGTGGCAATGTCTAGTTAAAATATTCTAAGTTTAAACCGCTCTTTTTCATTCGTAACTTGAATACATACAACGTCTATAGCGATTTCTGTATGTGTTGAGAAGCAGGTCTGTTCTTAACGGCTGTAATAGACATTATATTTTTATTTAGTAAATGTATGTCTATAAATATAGGCTTTTGATCCTTTTCACAGGTGATACTTTTTTTATAAATACGAGTGTTGGATTCCAACCAATGACTGCAAACCATTAGTTTCCGAGGAGGAAGGAACTTCTTCATAATTTTTTTTTTTTTTTTTTTTTTTTTATGACTCGACTTTAACGACAGATAAATGTTACGACACAACGTCACAAGAAGATTGCGAGAACAAAGTGTATTCTTCCTCGAAAATAATGCACTTCCCTTTTTCAATGGTAGGGTATGTCCGTTTCCCCGGCGTTACGACCTTTCTTATTTATTTTCTTTTATTACTGACGTTGTTCACCTGTTGATAAAGAAATTACTGTTTTTCAGGTGAAAATCGTTGACTCAAAATATCTCTCATACAGACGAATGCGTGAAACAAGTGTCATGAAGATGGAACGTGTCTTTAGTGACAGCATAAAGACATTTCTGGACAGATTCCCCAGAAATGAAGAAATCTTTATGCGTCCTAGAAAATAAAGATTACTTCTCCCCCATGAAAACATTAGTATTCAAACTTAATGGAGAGGAAAAAAAGAAAATAGTTCACAGATACAATCTGAAGTTCTTAAAAAGGAAAACTTGGAGAGAGAAGTGTGATTCTCTAACCCCTTAAAGCCACCTGACTGGGCAAATATTTTGAAGCAATCCAAGAGATTTAGTTTCGATTTCCAGTGAATATTAGCCCCCTAATACGCCTCCAAGATGATCAGATTGACAAGGAGGACCGTGCAGGTCACCGAAAGCTTTCTGCTTTTATTTTAAATAACAAAATCAAACAGACATATTATTGTGGATTTACTTTTCCTTTTTATTGACTCATGTGATTATGAGTTTTCTTTGGACTCCTTCTGTTCCTATAACTGATTTTTTTCTCTTCACTGTAGCTCTAGTTGGAGACGTATAATACTCATCTCTTAGAAAAAGTAGAGCTTTCAGAAAATGGTTGAACCTCTAGGACGAAAAGAGATATTGGTATTGTGAGACGAAGAAAGATTTTACAGAAAGTCGGATAGCTAATATCTCTTCTCATCAAACAATCTTTTCTCAAGGATGTTACCCAATCTTTCCCTTTAATATCAAGAATCGTGTCATGCCCCTTCAATTTTACTGATGTCATTTGTCGAACAGCTTAATTATTTTTTTAGATATCTTCACCACCTTCCCCCTCGATAAGACACCAAATGGTGCCAGTGGTGTGACTCGAACGGCGTCGTTTGTAACTGTTTACGGATATTTTTATTCATTCAGGTGGTAGATTTATATTTGCATTCACTCGATAAATATGTACTCATACGAAGTTTCTCATATGCATACATACGTACATACATAACATATTTATATATATATATATATAGTATATATATTATATATATATATATAGATATATATATATAATATATATATATATATATATATATCATTCGAGTTACAAATGTCCTTTAATATTTAATTCGCTCTACCTCGGAATTGATATATTTTCATATATGTACCGAAGGGGAATTTTTAGTTGATAATAATTTCGTCCCCTCATGGGATCGAACTACCGTCCAGTGGACGGGAACGAAATCAGAACGGACAGTGACGTTATCGAGTCGGCCAACAGAGAGGCTAACGTCACTGTCCGTTCTGATTTCATTCCCGTCTACTGGACGGTGGTTCGATGCCATGAGGGGACGAAATTATTATCAACTGAAAATTCCCCTTCGGTACATATATGAAAATATATCAATTCCGAGTAGAGCGAATTAGATATTAAAGGACATTTGAGGCCACCACTCGAACAACCGTCTATCTGCACAAAACAGAAATCGGAGAAAAACGCGATTGAAGTTTTGCAATGTTTACGTTATCATATTTCCGTTAATATTTATGCTATGACATCATTCTTTTTTTTTCAAAATGAAGCTAAAAGCATGCTCTTTACAAATATGTGTGTAAATATTATCTGTATATCCAAACTGTACCTCAAATCACACCATAACCGCAAAAAACCGAAGTTTGTCGACATTGGAATGCATATATAAGTGATAAATATGAATGGTATGATATCATTTTTTTTCTTCAACATCATATTAGCCTAGATTTTAGAAACTTAAATAATTAAAAACTAGTATAATCATATAATGATGGGAAGAAGAAATATAAAAATTAAAAAACTTTATTGTATAAGAATGGTGTTCTGTAAAATTATTCACTTATGTAGCTCTCCCTATGACACGTCTTTGGTCATCATTCATGGTAGGCCTACGTGGTGCAATCACATAACTACATACCTGAAAAAATGTGTTAAAGCATACTGTAGCCCTAAAAGTATGGTAGGATGCAAGATTTACTAGCACCATTTTTTTTGTATTACACATAATTATGCATAAAAAAAGAGCATGACTAACTATTTTTCCCCATTTAACACATCTGACTATCCAATATTGGGTTCAGTAATGATAGGATAATAGATTTTAAAATCGAGTAAGGTATACTGTTTGGAAGGTATTTTCACTGGTTTTTACCATAAAAAGACCGAGGAGTAATTACGTGTGGCACTCACATTATTCTTTTCACACAGTACTACATTCTACTGCGTTATTTTCCATTTCATTCGATTCCTTATGCTTTCTACCCACTGTTGATGATCACAATAACTGTTATTTTTATCAGAAACAAAGCTTAATGAAAATCATAAGGTAAACCACGGAACACGAGAACTTGACAGCCAAACTAAGTGCCCTTTAAATATGACGTCATACCAAATCAAAGAACCTCATTGGGGGACGCATGCAGATAACGTTTTGTTCGACAGAACATTATCCGGGCTCCTTTTCCCTCGAATAACCGCCTATCTGCAAATTTGGCAGATATACTGTTGTTCGATTCATTTCCATCCCAGGCTCTTTCACTCAAATAACAACTCACAAATATTGCGCATTTATAATTCTAGTTACTCTCAGTCTCTCTAGATTATGAACGTGAAAAACATATTTTTTTTACAATTTCTAAACACTAGTATATAGAAGAGGAGTTGCTGGATTCGAAAGTATATCTAACTCAAAATCCGAAAATTTGCAGATAGACGGTTGTTCGAGTGGCGGCCTCATTTGTAGCTCGAATGATTTATATGAATCACAGTGATATAATAATTATTCATATAGAGATAATATATAATAATTATATATACATATAATAATTAATTAATTATATAGATATTATTATAATATTATATATTATATTAATTAATTTAGGAAACTCATTAATCAGGACTCTTCTTCATTTCCTCCCTCGTAAATAAAGATGCCGAGCTTAGGCATCGAAATGAGAGGATTCAGTTCCCCACCGATATTGCTCGCTTTGCGCCAAGTTCAGTCGAGATTCAAAACTATGTTGGGAAGTAGAGTTACTTCTCCTTTCTCGTTTCTCGGCGTTTGTCCGTGTGTTAATCAACATTCTTTAGCAGGTGCTCGTTTGTTTGCTGACATGGGTGCTTGGCTGAAACATGTCCTTCGTTCTTCTTTTGAGCTGTTTCTTGTTTCCATTCGTTTGGAAGTGGCGAGAATTATTAATATCCTCTTCAGACTTCAGAGCGCCTAAAGTATGCAAACTTGTTTCAACATATTTAACTTTTCTTTATAGCTATTCTCTCTTTCTCGTTGTTTACATCTCCTCGAACTTCCCTTTTAGTTGCAATGCTGTTTTGAGAAGGCTGGTCTTCGTCTTAATTCTATATGACTCTTTATGTAAACAAGTATATGTAACTTATTTTCATATGCATGTCTTAGGAACCTTTGCAAGAGAGTTAGATAAAGTCGTTCAACTCAGGACTTTTTTCTCACTTAATTTGAAAACCTCTTGCCAGCCAGTCGCAGATTCAATTATGACCATCGCTAGTAGCTCCTCTTATGCATAGAAGCTGCTGCATAAGGCACAGCAAAATGTATCTGCAATCAATATGCCCCAGTACTGCAACAAAACGTTTCTGCACTGAATATCCATCAGTACTGCAAAAGGTTTCTGCAATTTTTTTCTGCAATGCATATGTACCAGTACTGCAAAAGGTTTCTGCAATGGATATGCACCAGTAGTGCAAATGTTTCTGCAATGAATATGCACAAGTACTGCAAAAGGTTTCTGCAATGGATATGCACCAGTAATGCAAAAATGTTTCTGTAATGATTATGGACCAGTATTACAAAATGTACCGCAAAATGTTTCTACAATGAATATACCCCAGTACCACAAAATTTTTTTGCAATGAATATACCACAGTAATGCAAAATCGTTCTGTAATGGATATGCCACAGTACAGTAAACTTTCTTTAATAAATATGCACTAAGTGGTGCAAAATATTTATGCAATGAATATGCCTCAGTGCTGTAAAACATTCATTCAATGAATATGAAACAGTACTCCATGCGGTTGCATTATTCAAGGCGCCGCCCCAGAACTTGAATTATTGAAAAGTACACCATCTTATTATTCACTGCCCCTGCACCTAACCTTGAAGGTATATCTACCGGAAATTTTGACACAATGAATTTCTAATCAAGGTGACATCAAACATACTAAAGACATCGTTTGAAAGTAACCGCCAGTTTGCGTGTGTGTGTTTGGCTATGTGAAAGAAAAAAAAGGAGAAATCATAAAATCAGTGCATGAGGTCAGGCCATAGACATGAAATTCTTCTTCGTGGTTCGGTTTTTGATGACCAGTTGAAATCACAAGTGAGAAGAGACGGATCCCGCGTCATAAAAAGGATGATGGCAAACCGTTACAGGTCAGAAAAATGCAATATTTCCCTTCCGATATTGCATTGCCACCCTCCTCCCTGTCGAAGCTGAGGTTAACAATTTATTTTGAAGAGAAAGGTTTCGAAAAATGCTTTTAAAACATCCCACACGGTTTTATCGGTAGATTCTCGGGCTATGTTCTCCCCTAGAGCACTGAGAATACCCCATAAAGGAATTTTCTTTGACAAGCATTTCATTTTGTATATAAATTTGACGTAAAAAAAATCTGTTTAATTTCAAAAACTGGAATGAAATAGACGGCGTTGTAAAATGTACTGGGATCAGTTGCTTATCTCCGATCTCTGGCTGTGATCTGTTACTTGGTAGAAATTCACCGTTTACGATTTTAACTATGCTACGCTGATTTTATATCTGTTTATTTTGTCAATTAAGGTAATAAAAGAGCTGTATAATTCAAGGCTGATATACGTAGTGTGTCCTCTCTGTCTGTTTTTTTCTAATGAATAAATTAAAATATAGAGATGACAATTGTGAAAATTATCCCCTGTGCCTTCAATACCAGTGACAATCTGAAACATTTATAAACATTGACGGTAAATGAGACTTAAATACGTTCTTCCGTTATCATGGCTGCTTCCTTCTAGCCTTTTCCCTGTCTCTCAAGACCAGAGCTATGTAGAATATTACGTTGTCTGTCCCGCAAATCCAACTTAATAAGAGAAAAACAAATCGAAATGACGGCAAGACCTCGCTTCACTACGACATTACATTGTCTGTCTCACAACTCTGACCAAACAAAAGAAAAACATCAAAATGACAAGTGTCTTCATTCACCCAGATGTTAGCTTTCGGAATGATAACTGAGATTTCTGTACAGCGTATAATGCTGTGTGAAGCTCTCAGCCACGGCCCATGAAGCTTTTAGCCACGGCCCAGTGGTGGCCTTTGTTGTTGGCACCACACGATCATAGCTAATTTTAACAATAAATAAAATAGAAACTACTGAGGATAAAGGGCTGCCATTTGGTGTGTGTGAAGATTGTAGGGTGGATGATCACCAAAATAATTAGCAGCCGTCTACCCTGAGGGCGGGCAGAAAGAGTACAGAGGGACAGACAAATAGCATCTCAATAGTTTTCTGGTACAGAAATCTAAAAATGACGTTAATGAAGTGTCCGAACGAATCCTAGTTATGAGATGTTTTCAGAAGAGACGGAATATTAAGGCCCTCCAGTGCCTGATCGTGATATGACAATATGAAGTCTTTTGAATGCCAATTGATCGCTCATGGTTGTTACTGGTCTCAGTGAATCTCGGGTTGCGACTTCAGTTGACCTCATTGCACATGATTCACTACATAGGTCAGCTTGGGAACATTATTTAAGGGTACATACAAAGACAACCTCCTCTGCGATCCAGGTCAAACCAGGCACCTTTAAGCAGACAGTCGGGTGCATCTTCCATCATGAGAGAGAGAGAGAGAGAGAGAGAGAGAGAGAGAGAGAGAGAGAGAGAGAGAGAGAGAAAAGTTGAATCCCATTACCGATTCAGTATTCAGTCAAGAGACATGAATTGAAATATTACTCAGCAGCACAGGATTCCCATCCATGAGATATGAAATATTGATGTTACTCTAATACTGAAAACGTCAACAAACAAGAAATGTCCATTTTCCTAACGAACTGGTCTACCTTTTAGTTTTCTGTAAAAGAAAACTATTGAGATGGCTTTGTCCGTCCGTCCGCACTTTTTTCTGTCCGTCCTCGGATCTTAAAACCTACTGAGGCTAGAGAGTTGCAAATTGCTATGTTGGTCATCCACCCTCCAATCATTAAACATAAGAAATTGCAGCCCTCTAACACCGGTAGTTTTGATTTTATTAAAAGTTAGATTTATACATGATCGTGCTGCTGGCAACTATAAAGGGCAGGCCACCACCAGGCCGTGGTTAGTTTCATGGCCACCGGCTCATACAGCATTATAACAAAACCACTGAAAGACAGATCTATCTTCGGTGGCTTTGCTTATACGCTGTAAAGACAACTCGATTTCGCCGAAGAAAACGGATCATTTTTTTACTATTTATATATATATATATATATATATATATATATATATATATATATATATATATATATATATATATATATACATATCATATATACATAGATATATACATATATATATATATATATATATATATATATATATATATATATATATATATATATATATATATATATATATGTAAACTCATGGAATATAAAGAATTATCCAACTCGTCCTCTTTTTCTGGCGAAATACCTTTGGTCTTAAGCAAATCACTGTCATCAATTTAGGTGAAGATCTATCTTATCTTGTAAATAATAATGATTTAAATGCTCCAGAACAATATCGGCCTGGAGGGAACCAGGAACTGGAATATTTACGATTCCATAATTCAGGAACGTACCGCAGCAGCAGTAGTGGGAGACCACTTTCTAATTTCACCGGAGATTTAATAGTAATTTTAGGGTGACACCCTCATTAGCGTGCTTGCAGTAAATACAAGGAATAGCACACTTTCTCTTCTAACTATCGTATAAAAATTCCCTCGTCTGGTTGAAGATGGAGCTATGAAGACTTAGTACGGTTCTCAAGAGTTAAAGTGGGGCGTTTTTTGTCACGTAAATGGGGCAAATTTGCGGCTGTTTCTTCCTCCTGTCTAACTGACCGTAAGACTTTATAGGCCTCATTGTGTCAAAATATATATATCTATTAGTTCAGCATAATCTCTCATATTTACTTTGTTGGTCACTTTAGTCTAAATAATAATACTAATAATAATAATAATTAATAATAATAATAATATAAACGAATATTACAATAACTTTTCTGCAACCAGCTTATGATCTCATGTTGAAACGGTTCGAAAAATACACACACACACACACACACACACACACACACACACACTCACACGCACACACACACACACACATATATATATATATATATATATATATATATATATATATATATATATATGTGTGTGTGTGTGTGTGTGTGTGTGTGTGTGTGAGCTTGTGCGTGCTTTTGTGTATTTGTGTCCGTGCGAGTACTTTGACCCAACCATACCTATGCAAATTTCCAACAGCATGTGTCAGCCATCTCGAAGATGCCCCAGGAAACCAAGAAAGAAAACGGCCATAATTTATTCCCAGTCTTTCATTTTTCTATGCATTTCTAACTTTGTTGACGACAGATCACAAGATTGAATGCTGATACTCGCCTCCTCGCCCAGTGACGAGATGCTTGCATCTGAGAGAAGACCTTCAAGGAAAGTGATGCTGCTGCCGTTGTTTCTTTATGGATTTTCGATAGGCGGCAGCCATCCAAAGAAGGAAGGGACATACTTTTGCGGCGGATGCGATTCCCGCTATATTCAGATCTAAAAGCCACCCCTGGGACCAGTATAAATCTAAAAGGGCCCCGAGGGGACTGAGAAACCTTCCTAAAATGTCAGTGGCTGGCCCCTGACCTCCTGCGGTCGTATTTCCCCTTCGTATTTGGAGAGGCGGTTTTTCTTCTCCAGGTTCCAAGCGCCAATTACCGTCTTATGCTTAAAGTGAGTCTTAGGTGTTTCGTTCGATGTAGCCCCATTCACGAACTGAAATGATGTTCCTAATGCATAAATATAAAGTAATTTTACTATTAAACGTGCATCATTGTTTATCTTTAATCCTTTGTGGGGTGCAATTTTGAATTTACCTTTTATGATATGATCATTTCACCTCCCTCAGAATTTTGTTCTTTTGTCTGGTTCGTTGTAACTGCTTCCTTCATATACCTCCTCCACCATCAAAAACTCTCACAAACAGACACAGTATGCATATATATATACATATATATATATATATATATATATATAGTATATATATATATATATATATATATATGTGTGTGTGTGTGTGTGTGTGTGTGTGGCGAATACCACAGGAAAATGACAGTGCCGAACTCTTTCGACTGTTTATTCAGGACGATGGCTGTGAATAAACAGGAGAAAGTGCTTGGTACTGACCTTCAGCCAGTCATTTTCCTGTGGTATTTGGTTGTATAATAAAGCCACGTGCATCTTCTGTGTTATTTAAGCACACACACACACACAATATGTATATATATAGTATATATATTATTATATTATATATGTATATATATATATAAATATTATATATAATAATATTATTATATAATATATATTTATATATATAATCTATATGTATATTTATATTATATATATTATATGTATATATCAATTATTATATATATCTATATCGATATATATATATATATATATATATAATATTATATATATTATACATATATGAATATATATATATATATATATATATATCTATATCTAGTATATTATATCTATATACACATATAATACGACATAGTTATATATAATATATAGCACATATATATATATATATATATTATATATATATATATATATATAATCATATATAAATAATATCTATATATGTATGCATATATAGATATATATATATATATATATATATATATATATAGATATATATTATAAATATAATATATCATATTTATAATAATAATTAATATATATATATATATATATATATTATATATATTTCTCTCTCTCTCTCTCTCTCTCTCTCTCTCTCTATCTTTATGTACAAATAAATAAAAAAAAATATATATATATATATATATATATATATATATATATATATATATATATATATATATATATATATATATATATATATCTCAGCCGCCACTTGCATCAAAACGAATTGTCAGTTCGGTTTTGCTGAAAGCTTTGAGCGAGTTTTCGAGAAAGAGAAAAAGGAGGGAGAGATAGAAGCGACGTGACGAGGTTAGTGCAGGAACACAAAACAAACGTTGGAAAGAAGAAGAACCGTTGAATTAAATAAGGGATATAGGGGTTATACGCCGCGATAGAAACAAAAATTTCATCCGCCGACTATTATATAAGTATATGATATATATATATATATTAGTATAATTATAATTATATATTATATTATATATATATTTATATATAATATAATATATATAGTATATATATATATATATATATATATATCTATATATAGAATATATATATATATATATATATATATATTATAAATATTTATATATATATATATATATAGATATGATATATATATAAAATATATATATATTAATATATTATATATATATCTATATATATTTTTATATATATATTATATATTATATATATATATATATATATATGATATAATATAAATATATATATATATATATATATATATAACTATATAATATATCATTAATTTAATATTATATATATATATATATATATATATATTATATATATATATATATATATATATATATTATATATATAATGCATGTGTATGTGTTTTAGGCTTTTGTTATTTTGAGCAACAACATTTGTTACCTTGCTATTCTTGAAAAAAAAAGTGTTTTCTTTCTTTCTTTCTTTTTTGCTGGGAAGGGAAGCTTGTAGGAGCACGCTCAACTTTTCCCGTTTTGGTAGTATTTTTTAACAATGACGTATACTTATGGGGTGTTATTATTATTTTCATTTTCTCGTTTATTTTTCTTGCATGTGATTCGTGATTAATCCTCACAAATATGTGGATAACTACACTGTAGAAATCTTTTAACTAATAATTCTGAAGACTTAGAAGAAACACAACAGACTGACAGACAAATAAAAGTCACCGTATCCATCATTTAAATCTAGTATGCAAAAAATGTTAACAGTGAGTACCAACGCAAACTTCGTAATACTTTTATTCACGAAACTGATAATTGTGCACTCTAGCCTCAGTTCTAGAAAAATATGACCCCAGTTACCAAGTCCGGAGGAGGATGAGAGGACCCACCAAAGGCAACAAAAGTTTCGATTTGAAAGGAAGCCAACATCTAATATTGGATCTCCTCTCAAAACACGAACCATTTCCTTTCCTGTGCTCACAGTTATATATGTGATTTGTGGAAGACTGATTCCTTCCCTCACATTCATTTAGTCTTTTCATATTTATGAAACTATGGGGATTGAGGGGAATTTCTCCACCTCTATATATGATGAATGTGTTCATTCCTCGTATGGCATCTTCCCCTTTTCCGATGGAATCGAAACCGAAAACGTTCAATCTACTTTAACAATCATAAGTTGAGTAAATAAAGTTAAGTCGTTTGCTATGCTTCACAACACCTTTATTTCCCCCTTTTTAAATGAATGGATTATATCATTTGTCTCTTTCTTTGGGTTTACTATAATGACTCTGAGATCAGATCACCTAAACCTCTTCGCTGGTTCAAGATATCGGTCCCAAAACGCTACAGTATACACGAAGATTAAACAACGGATGGTCCACTTAAAAAAAAAAAAAAATCACTTTTTTTTTTATATTCTATCTGAAGAGATCCATTCACCCTCTAGTGTGCTACCTGATTAAATTATGTTTGAATGAAACGCAAATGGATCGATCATCCGCAGCTTTTTTCTAAAGACGGAGGGAGCAAATACTTTTCTTGTAAGTAATTAAAACTTCTTGTGAATTGACCTCTCCTGGTCTGTCAGAGAAAGTCAAACAAACACGATAGTTTTTATGTATATATGTATATATATATATATATATATATATATATATATATATATATATATATATATATATATATATATATATATATATATATATTACACACATATACATATATATAATATATATATATATATACATATATATATTATATATTATATATATATATATATATATATATATATATATATATAATAATATATATTATTAATTATATATATATATATATATATACTATATAGTATATATACTATATATATATATATATATATATATATATATAGATATATACATATATATATATACATACATATACATATACATATATATATATATATATATATATATATATATATATATATCTCTTAAAAACTACTGAGGCTAGAGGGCTGCAAATTGGTATGTTGAATCATCCACCCCCAGTCATTAAACATACCAAACTGCAGCCCTCTAGCCTATGTAATTTTGATTTTATTTATGGTTAAAGTTGGCCATGATCTTGCTTTTGGCAACGATAAAGAATTGGCCACCACCGGATCTTGGTTCGAGTTTCATGGGCCACGGCTCATTGAGCATTATACCGAGACCACCGAAAGATAGATCTATTTCCGGTGGCCTTGATTATACGATGTACAGCTACGATGAATCTTTCCGTCTTTGCAACTTTTTCAGTAAATACTGGATCAATTAATCTAATATTTATTGATAGACGCAAGTTTTAATCCCTCCAGACGCACCAGTCTCAGCTATTTAGAGATTTTTCTTTCCTTCATAAGGGCCGCTTTTACGTTAAGCCAAAAGAAACCCGATTATAAGATCAAGATAAAATCAAGAGTCCTTGAGAGCGCAGAAGTACTCATTCAATCACAGCGTCTGCGCTTTCCACGTCGTTCATCAAAGTCTGAGCCCCGTTAGCTATTCACTTCTTTAAGAACCAGTTTTTTTTCCTAGCAGAATTAATCGCCTTTCTTTCACTAGGGTCTTTTTCTCCCGTTCCTATTTGGCAATTTGACTGCCCATCTACGTGACTATTTTCTTTCCTTCTAAACCTCCGATTTGTCGGATACTCCATTTTTTTAATGTTGAATTTCCTTTCGTAGTTAAATGGCGATCTTGGCTAATGCTTATCTTCTTTTTTTTATAAGCAGTAAATGTTCCCCGCTGTCGAACTTCTCATTTCAGTAGGTCTTTTATTCCTCACAATGTTACGGCTTTTATACAGGATACTTGGCCAAGTAAGTAAAAAAATGGTAAATAATAAAAGATATGGGAAGTAAAAAAGAATATGGTAAATAGAAAAGATATGGGACATGAAAAAACATAATGAATAAAAAAATATGAAGGTTTCAAAGCATGGTATGTACCGAAGCTGAGCTCGGAAACTGCTCGTGCAGACAGAAACGCTGAGCCACCTGCACTTCCTGGGCAGCTACGAATCAGGACCCACGAATGAGCTGAATATTTGGGAGCTTCGATACCATAACCTCGACACTGATCCCCGAGGAAGAGGAGCAATGACAACCTCAACAGTTCAAGCGAAGCTGCAATACATTATTACCATTAAATAATTCACAATGTTTACTTACATTTTTATATATGGATTTATATATTTATAAATTTATGTATTTTTATACTAACATCTCTCTTCTCTTTCTGTTTCCTAATACCTTCGTGACTTCTTTCGAATGAACGACATATTCTTTGGAAGCTTGAATTTCCAGTCAGCGGCCCTTGTAGGTTTTACCACACGAGAGTAGGGAATAATAATAATAATAATAATAATAATAATAATAATAATAATAATAATAATAATAATAATAATAATAATAATAAGTTATTTATTTTGTTTTCATCCTGTGTGATATATGAATATCTACATTACTAACACAATTACGCTTTTTAATGAAATTCCTTTTATAGCACTTCTAAAGAAAGAAAGAAAGAAAAAAGCCATACCAACGACTACAGTGCCAACATTCACATTCCTAGAAGCTTGCTCACGACTCCACAGCCAACCCCTCCCCCCTCCCACCCACCCCCACCCAACCCGCTACCCTTCACTAGTTCTATGCCTCTTAAAACCCCGGCCTTGCAAGCACTGCCTTTTTCGATCCTTATTTTCATTAATTTCCCTCCACTTATAATATTTTTTCTAATTTGTACAGCATCCGACAGCATTCAAAGTCCAAAGACACAATAACTGGTATTTTCCAGTATGAGTATAATTAGAGCCAAAAATGAAGCGACGAGAATCCCGGTGGTATAAATCAGAGGGAAATTTGGAAAATGAATGATTATTATCGCGTGGCTCAAAGAAAAAGGACAATTCGTCATAAGAGCCGCCATTTCTCTGTAGACACAAAGTGTTATCAGGATATCGGGGTTAAGTGATGTATTTCCACGTGGAAAAAAAAAAAAGTTTGAAAACAGACTCTTCATAATATACACTAAATTCTCGATGGATATCGGCGACAAGCGATATATTTCCACGTAGAAAATAAAAACAAAATAAAAGTTTCAGAACAGCGGCTTCTCAATATACAGAAAGAGCCATATGGAAATCGGGGTTAAGTGATAGATTTCGACTCAGAACAGAAATTAAAGTCTGAAACGTCCGTTTTGTGCTTCAAAGAGCAAGTACAGCAGCAGGATGAATCCTAGAGGGATTTGTTTTCGGATACGATATCAAACAGATAGCGCCAAGCTGGACCTGTCCCAGAGTCATCTTCGTGATTACCAAATACACGAAGGGATTTAGATACTTTGCTGGATCTCTAAGCCCAAGAGATATCATGCTAGCATTTGAAGTGGCCTAGCTAGACTTGGAAATCTCTCTCTCTCTCTCTCTCTCTCTCTCTCTCTCTCTCTCTCTAGTCAAATAAAGGTCCCTTACCATCCGTGACATATCTGAATCATTGCCTCTTATCTCTTTCGAAAACACTCGATGAAATAGACTAGGAAGGATTTCATGTATATCCCATTTTTTTAATAGATATTACTTATTCTTTCATATGTTTGTTACTAACCCTTTCCAGCCACGAACTCACTGTACTGTTTATTCAGCTATATGTTTGTGTATCTGCTTACCTACTAATCGATATTCTCCACAGCAGAGCGAACTGCAGTAGAATCAATCAGCAAGTCGATAATAAAGTAAGTTTTAGGAAAACAAAACTTGACACCTTGATCTTCATTAAGGCGTTTTTTTATATGTTCCAGTCATGATGAAAAATCGTGAAATTTACGGCAGAGAGAGAGAGAGAGAGAGAGAGAGAGAGAGAGAGAGAGAGAGAGATTCAGAATCGATCATCAGGAAAGAGATCAAAGCGGTGAAGGAGATTTACTACACGTCAAGACAAGAGAGAGAGAGAGAGAGAGAGAGAGAGAGAGAGAGAGAGAGGTGGTCTCCAAAAAAATCTCTTCTTCCTCTCCCGAAAGAATATTATGATTCCGTCCGCACCACTAAATTAAAAAAAAAAAAAAAAAAAACATACATGGAGTAAAAGACAGAAATCCTTGAAGGACTCTTACACAGGCACCCGAGTAAATAAAACAGTTCCTGGGAGAACAAGAGAAGTCTCGAGGCGAAATAAGAAGCAACACTCGCCTTACTTGCACGAAGTGAAAAAGAAGAAAATCAGGAAGCGAATAAAAGCGGCATTATTTTCCCTTTTACACTGAGAGGAATGGAAACCACTCAGAAAATTACTGAAGACAGAGAATTTCGAGAAATAAATGTGAAACGTAAGTACCTTCCCTAATCAAATAAATAAAACAAAGAGGCCTACCTTCATTCCGTGTGTGGTCCTTACAGAAAATTTTTATTTTTTTTTTAAATAGGGTTCAAAAAGAATATCTATATATTGGGTTTTAGAAATGGAAGTATTCAGTTTTTCAATTGTTATCTTCGAGGTTTGTATCCAAGTCTTTTTTTTTATCCACTTCTTCACCTTTGTTATTATTAAGAATAAAACCTGAAATTTCGCCATCTGGCGATGGCCCCATACAATTCAAACATGTTAGCAAAAATAAATGACATTCCTTAAAGAATCGGCAAAAAACGTTGAGGATTCACTGAAACAGAATCGAAATTCCTTCATCAAATCAAGCGAAAATGGAAGCCTCAGAAATTCCCGAAAACGACCAATATCCGGTAGTAAAAGAAATCCCAAATATGTTCGTCATCAACGAAACGTAAAATTCAGAAAACCAAATCAATCAAACACAATAAGTAAGTCAGTTGAGGCCACAGAGAACAGGCAACCGCTTCGCAGGAACCAGAGGAACCTCAAACGGATTCGGGAGAGTTCTTTTGGGTGAGCTCCTTCCAGAACTTGAGGTCACAAGTTTGAACGAAGGGTGATTGGCACTTCCGGAACTCTGGTGCCCGACTCGACCGTTAAACTCACACGTCAAAGCGCCAGGTTCGGTTTCCATTCAAGTTGAGTCAAGTGATCCAGAGTACAACGCCAGAAAACCCTGGAATGTAGAACTTTGGTCTAATGGTTCGAAGTTCGATTCTCGGCTCTGCCAACGCGGAATCAGAGGAATTTATTTCTGGTGATAGAACTTCATTTCTCAATATAATGTGGGTCGGATCCCACAATAAACTGTAGGTCCCGTTACTAGGTAACTAATTGGTTCCTAATCAGGTACAAATATCTAATCTTTCGGCCAGCCCTAGGAGAGCTGTTAAATCAGCTTCAGTGAGTCTGGTAAAACTAAAATATACTTAACATTATGGTTAAAGAAAGGGGATTCCGAGCTGCCTATCTTTATCTTTCTTCCCTTTTTTTTTAAACATACAGGAGCCTTTAAGGTGATTAGAATTGGGATTTATAAATGGCCTCTGATGATGACAGACAGACAGACAGAAAGTCCGGCAGGCTACGAAAGAGAATTGCTGCGGTGTCAGACACTGGAGATTATTACGGAAGAAAGACATAGCGAGAATATCATATACAGAGAGAGAGAGAGAGAGAGAGAGAGAGAGAGAGAGAGAGAGGAGAGTATTAATTAAAACCC
>NC_087207.1:93749342-93759342 GCF_015104395.2 Macrobrachium nipponense
GTTTGTCGTCTCGATTGTTGTTGACTTTGATGGAAACAGTGACTCTGTGATGTCAGCTGGGTCGTTTCCGTCATTATGTCGCGTGTGATCAGAGAATCTGCTCTTAAGTAACACTGACCTTCTGGGTTTCATGCGACGGTTGCTTATAAGTGTCCATGTGTGTGTGTGTGTGTGTGTGTGTGTGTGTGTATGTGTGTGTGTGTTTCAAGTAGCATTCGTGGTTAATCATGGAAATATAAAGACAATGAAACTTTGCCGTATAGATAATGAGTCATTGTGTGCAATTATTCGTGTTCTAACATAACATGTGGCTTAAGTAGCTTTATATTCGTTTGTTTGAAACTGATTTTATACATAGTCTCATAACACAAATATTGACGATTATAATATATATATATATATATATATATATATATATATATATATATATATATATATATATATATATATAAAAGGAATAGTGTCAATCTTTCACAGCTTGGGAGGGCTAACAAGTGGTAAGCGTTAGTAAGAACGGACCTAACAAATGTGGACAGGGGAACCACGCAGAAATTGGACACACTTTAAGGGCCTCGTATCCGTAGGACTCGACTTCCGGTTTATCTCTCTTCTAAACTTTTCTTGGCGGTGTCCTGATCATGTAACATCTGTCTAGTCTCTAGTCATTCAGTTTGTTCTGGTACTTTCTAAGATTTCGGAAGCTGCGGCTTTCAAGTAATGGAAGTTTTGTCATGTAACTTTCCCCATTAGAGACCGATGAAAGGATCTGGATACTTTTCTCAGGAACTTTCTTCCATATTTTCAGTAGAATTAACTTTTTTCGTTGATTTCTAAACATCAAGTTAACATTTGATATATGATGAGATAGAAAGGCTACATGTAATAAAAAGCTTTCCTCAAGCCCTAGGTGGCACCCACCATCCCTAACAAAAAAAAACCCTCAAACAAATAATGATATGACAAACGTTCCTCTTAAGATTACTTAGAAGGAATTTGAAAAGAAATTTCCTGTAAGGGCTAAGAAAGATGTGTAAAAAGCTATTAATTACCATAACCATTGACTCTTAAGGTTAGTTGTTACATTGGGTTCGACGCTCGGGCATTCCATTGAGGAGTGAGAGATGTGTGTTACTGGTGATAGAAGTTCACTTCTCGACGTGGTTCGGGAAGTCACGGTAAAGCCGTTGGTTCCGTTGCTGAATTTAAACCACTGGTTCCAATGTAACGTAAAAGCACCTTGACAAACAAATAAACAACCAAACATTGCATCGTAAAAAAGAAAAAAATAATTCTTCTAGATCTTTCTCCATTTTGCTGGAGTGGAATTCCTTGAATTCTTTTAAGATTTTTCCCCAGTGTCATTGCACTTTCTTTTTGTTTTGAAAGGTGAAACTTCTCCGTGCCTAAAGTGTCCCTTCTTTCCTTCTTTTTTTTTCGCTCTCACCCTTTTTATTCCTTGAGGGGTGGGTCGTGGGGGGGTGGGGGTGCGGGCTGGCTGCCAATGATAGATCAAACAGCGAGATTGAAAGGGACATACAGGGAAGATTCAGAATCATGCAAATCAAACAATGTGCTTTTGATTGGGAATAAAAGGGTCATATACAAAGAACATACGCAAAGAAAGCCTTCTGCACATACACTTGCCTTACTCGAATGACTCACTTGTATGAATTCTTACACGTCAAGATAGTGCATGAATTATTCATTCTTTTTCTCTGTTCATGATGAAATTTGGATACACATCACGCTGCCCCAGATCACGTCGAAGGAGTCAGCGAGAGAGTCGATTTCCCTTCTAATTCGAATGGTCTGGACCGAGGACCGCGAATTTTCACTGAATTCTGTCTTGAACCAGTTTGGAGCCTAATCTAGTACCAGATAAGGCTTTATTACAAATATTCCATTCATATTCTCTTTTCTGTGATCTTACTCTCCACCCTCTGCTAACAACGGTTTCATGATGCAACTGCGAGGTTTACTTTATGCTACACCTTTCAAACCTTTTTACTGACAAATTCACTCTCAGCGCCGATTGACCTCAGAGGCCCTAGCGCTTGGCCTTTGGCCTAAATTCTATATATCAGCTGATTGCAAATCAGAATAAGTGAAGTAATTTAATATTAGGGAAAATCTTCAAGAGCTAAATTCATATTATACTTTTACTACAAAGGGTATTTTGGCTGTTAAACACTGGGAGAATAGTACTTCGGTCATCTCGATAGTCTATCGGTGATTTATGATAGAGGAAGAATGATTAACGCTGAATGGTTAGCAGGATATAAAAACCATATTTGATTTTTCTTATATATTGCTCATAAACAGCTCCCGTACTCCTGGACTGCTGCATAATTGCTTTTGGGACAGAGAAAAACTCCCAAAACAGACAAATATGATAACCATTCTTCCAACAAGATGCTTAATCCAAAACCGCAGTTGTGACTACATGAAAATGATACGGATTTCTACACCTTTTTCATAGAATTCCTTTCCTCACTTTGCATCTCATTCGTTCGTTAAAATTGATTTATTGCCAGTTTTGGAGTTTCCTTTCATGAAGCCTTTTTCATGTAGGATTTACCACTTCTCGAATTTCATGGACTGAAATTATTAGATTTGCAACGATGGATTTCATAAATATGATTCTTCAGAACCACAGGGCTATACCCGCATCTCTCCATCTACCCATTCGCGCGTTTATGTATTTACAACCTTCTGACCGTAATATTTGCCGGAACAGAAAAGCTCGCCCCATGTGGATGCCGTCAGTATAGTTTCACGGCTGTCATCCGAATTAGCCTTCGACAGATAACTCACTTTTCCCCGCACTTCCAATTCAGTTCTTTTTCATGTTGGGCTTTTATTGCCTCCGTTTCATCTCCGATGCAATTTTGCTCGCTCTTTCCAGCTCGGTTAAGTTAGAGCCAAAGTTCACATACACAGATTTTGTATCTATAAAATGTCCCACGTCCATAGGGAGGAGGTATATCCGATCACTTTGGGGTTTCCACCTAAGTTTTACGATAAACAATTGAATCTAGAAGAAACGAACGAACTCTTCATGACTTTGGTAAAAAACGAATGATTTTAATCATGGAAGCCAAAGAGATAAAAACTTGGTCGGATGTCCTTCGGGGAGGAGGCAGCTGCTCCGGGATGCTCCGTCATTTCATCGGAAGTTTCCAGAAGAGGAAAAAAGGTTAAACAAATCTAATGGGAACAGACAACTGCAGACTTCTGCTGCCACGACCGAAAGACTCGTCTTATTCAGTCACGAATCCCATTTAATGTGTCTGTGGTATGTTAATACTGCAGTTTTCTTAATTGTAGAAAACCGATGAAATTACTAACGTGGGGGTGATACCTATACTTCTAAAGTCATAACTTAATATGTATGAAAACATGGTAGATTTCCACATATCTGACCAGTTTGTGGAAACAGGCCGCGATTGCACAAAAGATTGAAATATAATTTCGAAATTGTTGGCCGGGCAAATCAATGTCATCCATCAATGTGCGGTTCTTGTCGCCGATAACGAGTGAGCTTTGATTCCGCGTCGAAAACCTCTCTAAATGTCAGCAACTAAAGTTTCACAGAAATGTTTTGCTCTTCATTACTAAGAAGAGTCAATATCTCTCCAGGTGCTTCGCTTGCCAACCGTTCGACTTGTAAGTTACTTACTCCTTGTCACCTAAGTCTCTTTGTCTGTTCCCTAATTAGTTACTTTTTTCTCATCTGGACAATTACACGATCTCTTTCTGCTGTGTTTCAGACGTATCCCTTCGATGTGTTGATTGTATTCATTATTAGCCTTGTGTTAGATAATGCTTTGATGATTCAAGTTTTTTTTTCTTGATTGCCATGAATTCCCGCTTGAATATATATATATATATATATATATATATATATATATATATATATATATATATATATATATATATATATAAATAAATAACTTGTCACTTACACAGTTGTTCTGTGCATTTATAGAATTATCAACAGGACTTCATTAAAACTGGATGGTATTAAGCGGAGATATTTATTAGAACAAAAAGTTAAAAGCTTTCCGGAATCTGCAGTTCTCATTCTCAGGTATTCATGGATACGTGACAATGAGGACTCTTAGTCCAGGAAAATTGTAACTTAAAAAAAAAAAAAATAGTCAATCTCATTCAGTCTAGACAGATTACCTTCTGTTTAATATATTGTCGCCACATCTGGTGGTACTTTTCCCTCTTGGTCTTCGATATTGTTATTTTCCTGACTTTAAACAAAAAATCATTGAAGAAGTGATGCTGGTTCCGCTTTTGTTTTTGTGGACTCAATCCTTGCGAGATAACCCAAGAAAATATATCTGAGTGTAGGAGCAGTGCCACAACTTCCGGAATTTGCAACTTATCAGAGGAGGGACTCAAGCAACAGCTAGGTTCCTTTCCTCCTGGATATTTACTGCTTCCTTTACATTCCCGAAGGAAGGATGAGCATAAAAACCCCAAAGACACTTCCGAGGATGACCAAGGAGTGAATGCGAAAGAATCTGACGCCTCGGTTCTGCTCGGAGTTTTGTCTAAAACATAAATAAATAAATAAAATAAATAAAAAAGGTATTTGAAATGCCGAATTTCTTTACTTCATGTCATCTCCAAAGGCTCTTGAATGCTGGAGAAGGATAAGAGTTTACTTTGCAATATTATTTCAGACTCTCATTACATTCCAGGTTTCACGGGAGAGTAACATGCAAAAAGGCAAGTTTATAAACGATTTTCTTAGTAATTATTTCCAGCACTTTATTCTGCTTCTTTTCCTACTTTTAAAGGTTATTTAGAACATGAAATACTCAGCGTTGCATTTATATCGTTTCATAGTTTGAAATTTATTTTTTCTTATAATCCATTATTAAATAATCGCTTTTATAAAATATTCACTTATTGTAAAAATTTGTTTATTGCTCTGAAATTATTAGCATTGCTTTATTTATTTAAAACAGCAATTTTAATGAGTTTATGGATATAATACACAGTTTTCACTTATGAATCGCAAGACAATAATAAATGAAAATTATTTTCTGACACTTACTGATAAGCTGCAAATTCATTATACCTTCTGCTGCATAAACGTTCTAAAGCACATGACATGAATTACGAAATTCACTGGCGAGACCATGACTGACATTCCACGTATTTCGCGTGAAACACTGAGGGAGCGAAGAAGGTCGTCCGGAAGTGTCAACACAGACACAAAGCCATCGTCCATGAATATACATCAGCCGAGGGTCGCTGACCAGCTACTGATGATGGCTGATCTATATACCCTCTTGTCCGTGTTTGCTCGATCTCGACAGAACTGTTTGCTTATTATTGCTCCATCTCTAGATTTTTACAGTTTTCTCCAATTTGTTTACCCTGTAGCTTTCCTCTATTGCCGTGACCCGCTTCCGTCCTCATCAGACTGCTAAGGTTACTTGCGAATTGGCCTAATGTTCTTTCTTTTTTGTTTTCCAAGGCCGATGCGTGAACCATCAATTAAAATAAAGCCTTAGCTATTAAATGGGCGTTGGTCGGGTTTTTTTTTACGAGTAGAGTATATTGTTTTAGCCTTCATTCATTAGAAATAAGATTTTGTTTTGTAAACAGTGTGATTCATAAGCAATTTTTTTCTTGGGGAAATGAAACATTTCAGGTTGGCTAATAATGCCATTTTTTTAAATAATTTTTCTACTTGAAACTTTCCTTCTCACTTTGGACACAATTGTTTTTGCAAAACACTTGAATATTTGGGAATTATGTCTGTGATCTACTGAATGATTAAACTCGAAATTTTTTCATTGTATGCATAATTTAGAGGCATACTAATGGTAAACCCACAGACGGAATAAACATACCGATTCTGTGCCGTTAGTGAGAGAAGTAAATGTTCTTATAGTGTAAATGTTTCATATCAGAGAAAGGATGTTATGCAAATATTAAAGAAATAAATAACTCTACAGTCAGTATTGCGGGAATTGAATTACTATATGATTGACTCTGGTCTGCACATTATCTTAATAACCTAATGTAACAGACTTGGTAACACTAAAGACAGTGTCTTCCTTGTATTCCTTACTGGGAATGATAAACATTATGCTAACTTCTATCTATGAATGATCGATTTTTCGCTGTTTTTCGAGTTGAGACAATTTAATACGAAAAATCTTTCTATGTTGACAATTTGTGAAAAAAATTCGATACTTCACATGAAGCAAAACCACATTTGCTCCCAGAATCCTAAAGAATGCGGATGAATCATAACTACTGAAAGGAAATGAAAGAGATTAAAATGAGCTCTCTCTCTCTCTCTCTCTCTCTCTCTCTCTCTCTCTCTCTCTCTCTCTCTCTCTGCAGAAGATAAGAGGCAATTCGAAAAGCTATTAGATATGCTACTAGAGCACAACATTCAACAAATTAATCACCTGCCAACAATAAAGGATATTTTAGACCTAGTATTTATGAACGAGGAGAATTATGTTAAAGAAATAGTAGTGTATAATACGAGTATTTCAGACCATAATGTCATAGAATTCCAAAGCAAGTGAAAACAGCGATAAATAAGAAATGAAAAAGTGCGAAGGATATGGAAAATACAATTTCTATTGTAAGAATATAAAATGGTCAGAAATAAATGAAGAATTAAACAAAGACTGGGAAAACATATTCGTAAGTGATAATATACAGGTAAATACGGGTAAATTATATGAAATATTAGAGAAAATAGTGGATAAGTATATACAGAAGAAGAAAAGTAAACATCAGTCATGGATACCAAGAGACAGAAGGATCTTGTTCCAGAAAATCAGAAAGTGGAAGGAAGGTCTTGCAAAAGAATAGAATGCATGGAAGGTGCTGGAACTAAAATGTAAGATAGGAAATGCAGAACAAAGGTTTATACAATCAAAAGAAAATGAAAAACGGAACTTAGAGGAAAAGATCCTAGAAAATATCAAGCAAAACCCCAAACTATTGAAAAAGATGAATAAAAGAAGAGTATAAATAGGCCCTCTAAGAAATGACGGTAGATTAAAGAATGAAAAAAAAGAAATATGCAACATATTAGCAGAAAGCTATGAGAGAATTTACCCTTAGAATTGATAATGAAGATCATGATACAGATATAAGAGATGAAATGAGTGAAAATGGATCGGCAGCCGGACCAGATGGCTTCCCTGCCATTTTGTTAAAGAAAGTAGTTCATTATATTGCAAAGCCGCTCGCAATATTATTAAGACAAAGTGTAGAAACAGGCAAGATTTATGATGAACATAAATTAGCATATATTACCCCTACTTTCAAAAGTGGATCAAGACTAAGTGTAATGATAGCTATAAGAAATAATAGTAGATAGGGTAGCGTAAGAACAGAAGAGAGAGAATAATCAAAGTACAGTGAAATAGTGAGAGAGAGAGAAAGAGAAGGAGAGGGAATAATAAGAGTGTGTGCAGTGAAAATAACGAGAAAGAGATAGAGAATTGAGCTTTGGTGCATGAGTCAGAATTTGATCAACAAACCTAGATGTAACAAAACTTTAGTCAGAGGACGTTGAGCCATAACACCATTGCAATTAAAATGTTGAGACCACCATTAAATCTTTGACCTGTGACCTCGCACCAGACTTGCTCAGCTTCTATCGAGAATGAAGCTCCACCTCCAGGAGGAGGTATTACCATGTTAAATTATTGACTCTGCCTGGAAGAGGAGGAAAATAACATGTTAACCCCACCTAAAAGGGGATGGGGAAAGATAAGGGAAAGAACCGCTCCACAAATCAAGAATCCAGATGGGCAGAGAACTAGAACCTACACCGCCTAAGGAGGTTGGGCCTAATTCGAACCGAGGGTGGCTGGATTTCAGAATGCCAGAAGAAGAGGGAGAGGACCGGCCGTCGTCGTACAGTAAAGAAGCAAAAACATTGCCCTAGGTCCGAACCAGATTCTCACTTTATAAACTTTGTAGTTGAAACTTGTATTCTTTGCAATAGTAAAGAAAAGAAACTCTGCCGTTCATCTCACTTAAATTTCTCCTGAGAGACTAAGACTATTAGTATTACTAATCAAGAACTAACGTTTAGAAGAAGCATAAAGTCAAACAGATAACCAGACTGCAGAAGAATCATCCAGAAGAATGAAGCAGGTAAGAGAGAACATACACTCGAACACTATACTTTAAAAAGGGGCACAACATAAGAAGCACGTAATTATAGGCCTGTGAGTCTAACATCATATGTTATGAAAGTGCATGAAAGGGTAATGAAGAAAAATATAATGAAACATTTTATGAAAACTAATTTATTTAATATAGAACAACATGGTTTTGTACCCGGAAAAAGTGCACAAACCCAACTGTTAGTCCACTGTGAGAACATATATAAAAATATGATAAACGAAAAAGATACATATGTGGTTTACCTAGACTTTGCAAAAGCTTTTGACAAGGTAGACCCTAATATATTAGCGAAGAAAATTAGAACTAAAACCTAATATATTGGACAAAATAGGAAGATGGATAAAAGAAGTTTTACACAACAGAAAACAGATAGTGATTGCAAACGATGAGAAATCGGATGAAGCTAAGGTAATATCCGGTGTGCCAGAAGGTACGGTGTTAAGCTGCATTGCTGTTTGTTAATATGATTGCAGACATAGACAGTAATGTTAAGGACTCGGCAGTGAGTAGTTTCGCCGATGACACAAGAGTAAGTAGAGAAATTACTTGTGATGAAGATACGAACTCGCTACAAAGAGACCTAAACAAAATATATGATTGGGCAGAGGGAAATAGGATGGTATTTAACTCTGATAAATTTGAATTAATAAATTAAATTTGAATCAATAATTTACGGAGATAAAGAAGGAATGCTATATGCATATAGGGGACCTAATAACGAGACAATCACAAATAAGGAAGCAGTTAGATACCTTGGTGTGATGTTAAAAAAAGGAACATGATATGCAATGATCAGAAAGCAATACTATTGGCAAAATGCAAACCCAAAATGGGAATGTTGTTATGGCACTTCAAAACAAGAAAAGCCGAACACATGACTATGTTAAGAAACGTATGCACGTAGTCCACTCGAATATTGCAATATGATATGGTACCCACACTACCAAAAGGATATTGCACAAATAGAGAGTGTACAAAGGTCCTTTACAGCTAGAATAGAAGAAGTTAAGGATCTTGACTACTGGGAAAGACTACAATTTTTTTAATGATATAGTCTAGAAAGGAGAATAGAACGCTACATGATAATACAGACATGGAAACAGATAGAAGGAATTACCGAAAACATCATGGAGCTAAAAATATCAGAAAGAGCAAGCAGAGGTAGATTAATAGTTCCCAAAACTATACAGGAAAACTAAGGAATGCACACAGGACATTCATCCACTACGTACCAGCATCGATAATGAAGCGTCTATTCAATGGGCTGCCAGCTCATCTGAGGAAGATATCAGGAGTGAGCTTGGGTGTGTTTAAGAATAATCTCGACAAATATCTAAGCTGCATCCCAGACCATCCAAGATTTGAAGATACAAATTATACAGAAAGATGCATTAGCAATTCTCTGGTAGACATTAGAGGTGTCTCACACTGAGGGACCTGGGGCAACCCGAACAAGATGTGAGGTCTGTAAGGTAAGCTCTCTCTCTCTCTTTCTCTCTCTCTCTCTCTCTCTCTTTCTTCTAAAATATTTCTATATGGCAAACTGATAATCATTATGAGACTGATGTCGATGTTAAGAAAATGGGTAATTTTAATGTCAAAAACAACGGTGATAGCTTTCATAATTGTCTTCCGTTGGAATAAAAATGCTGTTTTGAAATAGCGCTGCAATTTTAGTGTAAAAAATTCCTGACAGGAGCGCAAAATTATTTCTTACGCTGCCCCTTGTAATTATTCGAGTAAAAAAAAAATACAAAATAAAAAAAAAGATGCTGTTGAACTGAATTTTTATGCAACGTCGATATGA
>NC_087207.1:93764342-93766842 GCF_015104395.2 Macrobrachium nipponense
GAAACCATAAACCACATAGCAAGCGAATGCCCGGCACTTGCACAGAACCAGTACAAAAAGAGGCATGATTCAGTGGCAAAAGCCCTCCACTGGAGCCTGTGCAAGAAACATCAGCTACCTTGCAGTAATAAGTGGTACGAGCACCAACCTGAGGGAGTGATAGAAAACGATCAGGCAAAGATCCTCTGGGACTATGGTATCAGAACGGATAGGGTGATACGTGCAAACAGACAAAGTCAAGAAGAAAGTATCACTCATTGATGTCGCAATACCATGGGACACCAGAGTTGAAGAGAAAGAGAGGGAAAAAATGGATAAGTATCAAGATCTGAAAATAGAAATAAGAAGGATATGGGATATGCCAGTGGAAATCGTACCCAGATCCCAAGATCCCTGAAAAGGAATCTAGAAAAAACTAGAGGCTGAAGTAGCTCCAGGACTCATGCAGAAGAGTGTGATCCTAGAAACGGCACACATAGTAAGAAAAGTGATGGACTCCTAAGGAGGCAGGATGCAACCCGGAACCCCACACTATAAATACCACCCAGTCGAATTGGAGGACTGTGATAGAGCAAAAAAAAAAAAAAAAAAATAAATAAATAAATAATAATAATAATAATAATAATAATAATAATAATAATAATAATAATTATTATTATTATTATTATTATTATTATTATTATTATTATTATTATTATTATTATTATTATTATTATTTGAATTTTTTTTTTTTTTGCTCTATCACAGTCCTCCAATTTGACTGGGTGGTATATAGTGTGGCGTCCCGGGTTGCATCCGGCCTCCTTAGGAGTCCATCACTTATTTTACTATTTGTGCCGTTTTTAGGATCACACTCTTCTGCATGAGTCCTGGGGCTACTTCAGCCTCTAGTTATTCCAGATTCCTTTTCAGGGATCTTGGGATCATGCTTAGTGCTCCTATGATTATAGATACAATTTCCACTGGCATGTCCCATATCCTTCTTATTTCTATTTTCAGATCTTGATACTTATCCATTTTTTCCCTCTCTTTCTCTTCAACTCTGGTGTCCCATGGTATTGCGACATCAATGAGTGATACTTTCTTCTTGACTTTGTCTGGTCTGTTTGCACGTATCACCCTATCCGTTCTGATACCATAGTCCCAGAGGATCTTTGCCTGATCGTTTTCTATCACTCCCTCAGGTTGGTGCTCGTACCACTTATTACTTCAAGGTAGCTGATGTTTCTTGCACAAGCTCCAGTGGAGGGCTTTTACCACTGAATCATGACTCTTTTTGTACTGTTCTGTGCAAGTGCCGGGCATTCGCTTGCTATGTGGTTCATGGTCTCATTTTTCGTATTGCACTTCCTACGTATGGGTGAGATGTCATTTCCGTCTATCGTTCTTTGAACATATCTGGTTCTTAGGGCTTGTGCCGCTGTTATCATTCCTTCAGTTTCCTTCTTTAGCTCTCCCCTCTGTAGCCATTGCCATGTGTCATCGCTGGCTAGTTCTTTAGTCTCTCATGTGTTGTCCGTGCATTGGTTTGTTGTGCCAGTCCTCTATTTTGTTTGTCATTCTCCTGTCTCCGTATATTTCTGGGTCTTCGTCTTCTTTTATTAGTCCTTCTTCCCATGCACTCTTTAGCCACTCGTCTTCACTGGTTTTCAGATATTGCCCCAGTGCTCTGTTCTCGATGTTGATGCAGTCCTCTATGCTTAGTAGTCCCCTCCCTCCTTCCTTTCGTGTTATGTATAGTCCGTCCTTATTTGTTCTTGGGTGTAGTGCTTTGTGTATTGCCATATGTTTCCTCGTTTTCTGATCTATGCTGCGGAGTTCTGCCTTCGTCCATTGCACTATTCCTGCGCTGTATCTGATTACTGGCACTGCCCATGTGTTTATTATCATTATTATTATTATTATTATTATTATTATTATTATTATTATTATTATTATTATTATTATTAATATTTGTTATTATTATTAGTTATTTGTTTGTTTGTTTGTTTGTTTTTTGTTTGTTTGTTTGTATTTATTTATTTATTCATTTATTTATTTATTTATTTATTATTTTTTTCCGTTCTATCACAGTCCTCTAATTCGACTGTGTGGTATTTATAGTGTGGGGTTCCGGGTTACATCCTGCTTCCTTAGGAGTCCATCACTTTTCTTACTATGTGCGCCGTTTCTAGGATCACACTCTTCTGCATGAGTCTTAGGGCTACTTCAGCCTCTAGCTTTTCTAGATTCCTTTTCAGGGATCTTGGGATCGTGCCTAGTGTTCCTATGATTATGGGTACAATTTCCACTGGCATATCCCATATTATTCTTATTTCTATTTTCAGGTCTTGATACTTATCCATTTTTTCTTTTCTTTCACTTTTAATTCTGGTGTCACATGGTATTGCGACATCAATGAGTGATACTTTCTTGATTTTGTCAATCAATGTCACGTCTGGTCTATTTGCACGTATCACCAATATCTGTTCTGATACCATAGTCCCAAGAGGAATCTTTG
>NC_087207.1:93771842-93809342 GCF_015104395.2 Macrobrachium nipponense
AGAGTCGGTGCCTCCGTCTACTCCTAGGACTGGTATAGCCAGGTCCTGGAGGAATAAGAAGAAGAAGAAGAAGGGACGTAGCAAATCATTAACACACTAACCAAAGAGCCACATGCTCTCCTTGGCACCTGTGCCCGAGGTACAGTGTCACATTCATTTGCGGAGTGATCCTGGCACCTACCCAGAGAAAGGTAGCCAGCCCTGATCTCTGCCAGTAGAACTAACCCTCTAACCCCTAGCCATCGTAATACTAATCCTCACTTAAATAATTACCTCATTGCATTTCCATCCTGGTCAACTAACCACTCATCATCCCCACGCATCATTACCTCTCATGTATTTTAACAGTTCCGTTGCTGAACTACTGCTGTGCGTTACCACACTCTGGAATGATTGCGTCTTCATTTAACTGTATTGAGTAGGTTAGGCTAATGATTTAGTACCAGGGCATTACGTTAGTAGAAAGTAGAATTTTCAAGTAACCTTATCTAGGGGTAGAGTAGACTGTCGTCACAGACAACCCATAGTTATTACTTAGGCTAGACTACATTACTACATTAAGTTAGTCACTTAGCATCTCCACCTATAAGTTAGGTAGGCCACTGTAGTTAGCTGTATCGCCGCTCTAAAGACTTCAGTTAGAGTAGGAGAACTGGGTAGTTCGAGACGATCAATCTATTTAAGCCAAGACCGTTCACGCCCGAAAGGCGGAGTGAATGCCTCTTAACAGGGGGAGCTGTGACGTTTATAGATCGTTCGCTACCCAGATATCAATGATTAATTTGATTTGGAAAACGGCAGCCATTTCTTCCAAATATCAGCTGATTTTTAGTAAACGCAGGAAACCCAAAACCCGCCAGCTAGAGATAAGGCGTTCCCCAGTTGGGGGAAAAGAGTCTTTTGTCAGCTTTAGGGACGTATCTCAAAGGGAAGGATGTAGGCAGATTGGTACTTCTTAGACCTATATCTTAAGCTCTCTTTCCTGTGACCCCTCTGCTGGCTGTATGCTTGTTTTCCAGGATTTTGCCTTGATCGTGGGGGGTTAAGCTGACTTCCAACCCCCAAGCAACCCACCTGAATTCGGTCTCAGTCGGCTGCGAGACGTGATCTTGGACAGAGGTCCAATTACCTGCCTTCCTGTTAGGCCTATCCAGGGTGTGAGTGGCGCGCCGATGACCCAGGCCTCAGACAAAAGGGGGGCCATGCTTTTCTACAAAGAGCACTGAACACGACATCCAGGTACGTCTTGTGGAACAGCATATTGCCAGTCTCTCCCCAACCTATTATCATTTTGATCCTCATTCTCCCCAATTCAATTTCCAGCAACAAAAGGAATTCATCCTTTTGTTCCCTCTCACTGCCTCATGGCCGCATGCTTCCCCTTGTGTGATCGTCCCAGACCAAGGAAGTCATTGCCAATACTTCAGTGAAACCTTAAAAGTTCCTTCTCCCCAGTATTAGAGAATTAATTAATCAAAGCAAGAAGTCATTTTCCTTTTATCTTGTTGAATCTGGGATTCTTTCCAGAGTCCATGAGTCACGTGCCGTCTCTCTGCCCGCAAGTGTGCATTACCCCAAGTGAAGAAAATCAGCTTGAATGACTCCAGGCTGGAGCCATCATTTACCTTTTCTCCAGGCCAGCATGGGCCTTTTTGTAAATATAGCTGTAAAGTAAACGAGCTGAGTTTTCTGGCGCACCTTTTCCTCTAAAGAAATTTTCATTAATAATCAGTTTTTACGGTAAGTTCAATTAATTTCAACTTGTCTTCCTTCAATTATTTCCGTTTACGTATATAGCCTCTCTCAAGGCCAGCTAAATACGTAAAAATATATACATATATATATATATATATATATATATATATATATATATATATATATATATATATATATATATATATATATATATATATATATACATATATTTATATATATATATATATATATATATATATATATATATATATATATATATATATATATATATATATATATATATATATATATATATATATATATATATATATATATATATATATATATATATATATATATATATATATATATATATATATATATATATATATATATATATATATATATATAATGTATATACACATATATATATATATATATATATCTATATATATATATATATATATATAATATATATATATATATATATATATATATATATCTATATATATATATATATATATATATATAGATATATACATATATATTATATATTATCTATATATATATATATATATATATATATATATATATATATATATATATATATATATATATATATATACATATATACTGAACGATCATTGGATATCACAAATATTTTCACTATTTCGTGTATTATTTCGCCTCTTATCTCTTCGTCCACAGTGACCATGCTCTTTACATTATTAGTATATTACCATCTAAAACCTCTAGCCACCGTATCTATATTGTGTGCCTCTGCTGCTTCGAAAATCTCTCGTTAACATTTCAGAAGCAAGTTATTGACCTTCAGTCTAATTTTACTGATTTAGACGTTAAACTAGGTAGTTATTTTTTAAATACACCTTTCCTCTTTTCAGTATAATATTTTTTATGGACATAAACACCAATATGAAAAGATGGACTATAATTTCCTATTTACTAAAGAGGCAATAATTCCCAACCTGTTAATTGCTTTGAAATCACCCTTTGTTTTGGACTCTTGTTCCAATAATCTGATTATGCGTCAGTATTTATGGCGAGAAGTATAAGTCTCGATTAACGATGTTTTATCATCCTCATAAAGAACGGAACCAATAGCTCTCTGTTTGTGAACGATAACGAGACGATTAATTTCTAACCTCCAATTTTTCGGGTAGTTAATGACCACTTGACCAGCTTTCATAAATCTAACATGGAACACGCTGTTCAAATAATTATGCAGTCGTGATTGATGTCAATACTCTACAGGTTATTTCCGATTCAAATCAAACAATGATTTGAACAACATCAATAATAAAACGTTGTTTAACCGGCTAAGTAGAGAGAAAGTTTTGCAAAAGTGGGTACCGTTCTCTCTCTCTCTCCAGAGAGAGAGAGACTAACTGACTGACTGACTGACTGACTTGCTATGTGAAAAAGTGAAACATACTAAAAACATCATTTTGCTCTTTATTTTCGATCTATCGGCAACCGTTTTGGTGGTATTTTCATACCAGTATAAAGTCAATCATTTTCGGAGTCTCTCTCTCTCTCTCTCTCTCTCTCTCTCTCTCTCTCTCTCTCTCTCTCTCTCTCTCCTCTCTCTCGTCAGAAGTCGAACGCCAACCGGAAAGTTTGACAATACAAAGGTAACTTTCATATGTAAGTTTGGTCTAATTTTATCACTATCTCAACTGCATTTAGAGGAAACAGTCGTATATCTCTCGATATGTCCTAACTTTTGATATTTTGTGTTTTCTGCTGGACGTTTCATTGCCCTTTGGTTACCGAACGGTTAATGAACACTAACCTGAAAAAAAAAAAAAAAACAATTGCAAGGTCTATATATTCCTTCCGAAAAACAAAATATTTCGGATTACTTTCAATGCAGAACCCGCTGACAAATACTCGCACGCAAACTTCAATTTAATGAGCACGCAAGAAGGAAATAGTAAATTCCCTTAACAAAATATCGACAGGGGCTTCGTGTGAAGTTGTATCTATAAGTGTCATCAGAATGCGTAAGATACTGAAATAGGCTACCCAAGAAATAAGAAAGTCCCACTGAATTTATAAGAAAATGTGTGCGTCTGAATTTTAACGGGAGCTTCAAAATATTCATAGGTCTTTGTAAGATAAAGTGTAAAGGGGTTTCTATAAAAAAGAAAAAGGAAAGAGAGGCTCTTTATGGCCAAAAATAAGTAAAAAAAGAAATGGATATAAATGAAAATGATTATTCCCTTGTCAAATGTACCACCTTCTTGATTATTTAGTCTGTTCAAGGGCTCGATTATCTCTTTTTTTATTTTAACTGAATATCAAATCATGGTTCCTCCTCTCACGTTCCCCTTGTTATTGTCGTCTCCATATTAAATTAACCACTGTTAATTTAACCATTGTGGGTTAGTTAGTAAACTAGTCCAACTCATTGTCAGTCTTAAGCCTGAATGGGGAGGAGTCAGGAAGGTAGGAAGGACAGCCGTTTGTAAAACATCTGCCAAAACCAATTATGAAATGCCCCGTAGGGAGGTAGTGCAATCAGTGCACCTCACGCGGTGCACTGTAGGGCATTACTTAAGAAGGTTCTATGTAGCGTGCCTTTCGGCATCTAGCTACAACCCTTTTCTTTCCTTTACTATACCTCTGTTCATATTCTTTCTTCCATCTTACTTTCCACCCTCTCCTGACAATTGATTCACAGTGCAACTGCTTTGAGGTTTTCCTCCTGTTAACCCTTCCAAACCTTTCTACTCTAATTTTTCCTTTCAGCGCTGAATGACCTCACTGGTCCCAGTGTTTAGCTTTTGGCCTAAATTATATATTCCATTCCATTCCTAGCTGCAAACCCCTTTCTTTCCTTTTACTTTACCTCCGTTCATATTCTCTTTCTTCCATCATACTTTCCACCTTCTCCTAACAATTGATTTATAGTGCAACTGCTTTGAGGTTTTCCTCCTGTTACACCTTGCAAACGTTTCACTGTTCAATTTCCTTTTCAGTGCTGAATGACCTCATACGTGCCAGTGGTTGGCCTTTTGCCTAAATTCAATATATTCAATTATGAAATGATCCGTTCAAGATGGAAACATCCAAAGAAGCAGCCCATTAAAACAACGACCCCGTCTAAGCATTAAGCTAAGGAAAAGAAGTTTAGCCCAGTTTGCTCGTGGTCTTGTGGTTATTGAATATTCCTTAAAAACGATTAACGCACAGCGTTCTTTCTATATTTAGGTGCAAAGTGGCATTTATCATCACATTTGTTTTGGTCGACTGTGATGTTTTCACGTAAAATATTCTGTTTTTTTTTAACTATTATTTTCAATTCACAAGTGGTTAAACACTTATCTAGAATTGTTCTGTCTTCTTTTCTATTTGCTTACTAACGAACCAATTTTGATGAATTAAAGTACAGGTGTTCTAAATCTATTCATATTATCCAAAGGCAGAAGCAATGATATGTTCATAAATCATTAGAAAAATTACTAAAACAACATGATGTCCTTTAGACCAAACTTCCTCTCTCGGCTGGAAAGCGACCTGCCTGTAATTCCTAGTACCAGACAATTCAAAACTGAATCCTCTCCTCTTATAATTGAATACGATGCCTTTATGCAATGAATATGCAACAGCTACAGTAGTTTTGGTGCAGCGTTTATTCAAAAGGAAACTGATAGAGATGTCCCTCTTGTATGGCAGTCTTAGAGGTGAAGTTTGTATTCTTGCGATATCTGATGAAATAATGCTTTGCTCTTATCAGAATCATGACACTGCTATCTGGAATTTTACAGGTTATTGTTTAAAATAACTTGTACATTTTACTTTTGACTTTAATGTAGGTTCAGAGTGAATTATTTGTGTAAAGATGTGCTTCTCCTGTCTAAGTTTCATTCGAAAAACTCTGTCATTGTTAATCAGGCCTTCAAAATATTCTTGCCCTCTTAGGCCTTGCTTGTAGATTTATCATAATGAGTAGTTTATTTAGACATTTGAAAAGGAGTAGGATGCCTGGGATGGACCCCTGGTTTGGATGTCATATTGAGGCGAAGTACCGTAGTTTCTGTGTTCAATAAAGAGGTAAATTTAAATAGGTATTGACGATCACAGTAATAGAAATTAATCACAAAGAAAGATGAATATTTTCCAAAAATAAAAATAAGACAGGTTAACTTATGACAGTATTGTGGTGTATTTCTTTTTTGTGAACAGATTTTCATAAGTAACATAAGGAATACTTTATTCGCATATCTAATTTTGAATAAATATCTTACAGGTTCCAAGACGAATTCCTGTCGGTTTCCGTTTCAAATGCTACAAAGGAACAGCGTAAAAAATGAGTAGATCTATTTTCATTGCATGAAGCCTTTTTTTTCAATTTCACGGTCATGGTAAGTGTTTGGTATAACTGATACATGAGCTCTTGAGAAAACGAATTTAGAACAGTCCCGTGGGTTAGTTGGGCATCCTTACACTTTCGAGGAATGGTGGGAGGTGGGAGAAGGGTGGAAGGGTAGGGGATGGGGGAGGCAGTTTTCGTCTTCTTTCAGTTTTTTTAATAGGAAGACTCTTCATAAAAGACTTTTCTCCTGTGCGTCTTTTATGACTCTAATTCAGGCGACAATTTGTGCAAATTAAATCACGTTTACATGTAAATCATCGAATTAAATCACGTATACATGGAAATCATCAAATTAAATCACGTTTACATGTAAATCATCAATTAAATCACGTTTACATGTAAATCATTAAATTAAATCACGTTCACATGGACGTCATCAAATTAAATCATGTAAATATGGGAAGAATCAAATTCAATCCCGTAAATATGGGAAGAATCAAATTCAATCACGTATACATTGAAATCATCAAATTCAATTACTTACTCGAAAAGACGTATGCATGTACCAGTTTGAATACGGGATTGCCTGTCTACCAGTGGTTCCTTCGTAGACTTCAGGATATTTTCTTACGAGGTGTCTTTTTCCAGTCACCTCTATTGCAAATAATCTATATTTACTTGTTCTTTTAATAGTTTCCCAGATATGTTTGCGTTCATATTTGGCTGTTAATTGTTTCTGTATATTCGAACATAATGCACTATGGATAAGAAGGAAACACGGGGAAATAGGTCCAGTGTCAGCTTGCGTATCAGTGTGTCAGACATACATTCACTTTGATTTAGTAAAACTTTCCTTCTTTTAAGTTTCTTTTCTTGACTCATAAGTAGACTCACTTTATATGTCAAAATTTACATACACTTTTGTTCGTGTGTTAGGAAAGAGCAGAGCAGAGACCCAGAGAGAGAGAGAGAGAGAGAGAGAGAGAGAGAGAGAGAGAGAGAGAGAGAGAGAGTTGAGGTTATGTCTTGAATTATATTATGTACGACGCACTTTATATATATCAAAATTTACATATCCTTTTGTTAGGAAGAGAGAGAGAGAGAGAGAGAGAGAGAGAGAGAGAGAGAGAGAGAGAGAGAGGACGGCCAACTTGGCACAACCACCGTCTACAAAACATTTCTTCCTTTTCGCATTAATAATCGTAATACTTCGAACACGCGAGAGAGAATTTTTTCTCAAAGAATAAGAAAAGAAGGCAGAAAGGCTTTAAAGATGATTCTTTGCACAGACGATATCAAGTTACCAAACAGATAAAATAAAAACCTCAGAGAATGAGAGCTTTGCATCAGAGTACAGAATTATACTCCGCCATATTCTCACGCGAAGTAAAACGAATTCGAATGTCTTTTCTGTGGCGAATCTTTATAGTAGTTCAGAAAGGAAGACTGATCACTGAGCCCAAGATTAGCGAAAAACACCAGCACAACCTAGTAATAATTAATAATTCAGGAGTAAGTGGTAAAGATTGCACTAACAAAATAAGACAAGGGGGAATTATGCAAAACGTGAATAAGGTATTCCAAATTCTTTTCGATGAGGCATTAGACCAAATCATAACAAACAGACGGAGGAAAGGCGTCTGCATAATAGCGAAGGACTTGTGTTTCATTTATGATGTGAAGATGACGCCATGTTAGCTCTGCTGACCTGCTCTTTCCCTACCCCAGATGTTACCTGGAGGAATGAAAGAAGAAGGACCGAGAATGGAACTCAGTGGCGTGAATTTTCGATTGATCCAGTGACAAATATCAAAAGCAATGCAGAGAGATACATTTAAGTAATGCTTTTAGAAGAAAGAAGTGATGTAGCTCCATGAAAATTCACTTGCCAAAGTAAAGTAGACCTTGAAAGTCTTAACGAGATAGGCAGCCACTCCTCCTGGAAGCCAATTTCCTTGATTATGTTCTCCGGAAGTTTCCTTCTTCTCTTCTTTACTGAACCATCTTGAAAATGGCGAAGATCATGGGCATGGGCAGAAGCGCTTCTTTCTGCTCGGCTTGTCACTGATGAAAAATGTCGGGTTTAATTATACCTCTCTCTCTCTCTCTCCATAAGACCTGCGTAACAGGCATTTACAGAAAGCAATTATTATTATTATTATTATTATTATTATTATTATTATTATTATTATTTTGGTAGAAGACCCTCTTTTAGGCAAATACTGTTAAAAAGAATGGCAGAATTAAGCGAGTTGATTTTATATAGTTTTTTCTATTTTCCTTACAATTCGCTTCTCAGGCTCAGCGATGTTTCTGAGTAACTGACCAATATTTCATATTGGGAATTTTCAAAAATCATAAAATGCTGAAGGTAATCTTTTATTGGAAAACAGGATATCAGGTCCAGGTCAAGCAGGGGTCGTCGTCAGTGCGGTATTATTCCGTAGGCGTAGTTCAGTTCGGTGCCGGGTTCGTCTTCGGTTTAGGGGCTGGTATTGGTGCTGGTATAGCTGGTATATCTGGTATTACGTAACGTTTCGACCTTCTCGCAGGTCATCCTCGGACGAGTCGTTTGAAGAGACTGTAGCAAGGAAGTCTGTGGGGCGGTATTTATAGCGGCTCGGACCTAGAGTTGCATTCTCATTGGTCGGGCCGGTCTTGGACGAAGTCGTGGATCTAACCTCGAAGGTCTCGGGGATTCTCTCGTGCGAGCGCCACAGTAGTGTGCCTGGGGATGAACGACAGGAATTCCGTCCGTAGCAGGAATCCTGTCATCCCGTGGGGGCTCCTGATCATCTGGTATTGTCGGGGGGTCGATCGCTGCTCTCCGGGCGGCGGTGGGAAGGAGAAACGTTTCTTGGGTGATGTTAAATGATTTGGTTTCTCCTTGCCTATATGGAGGGCTTCTAAGAGGCGCAGACGTCGGGGATCCGTTGTCTGGTCTATTATTTCGATATTAGGAATAATATCATTTCTCTTTATCCGTTTGTTATGAGCAGTCCTGGCGTGGTTGAAGATTGCTCCTTCTTGAGCGTGGCAGGAGATTCGCTTGGAGAAACGCATGGAGGTCATACGGTCCGAGCCGCTATAAATACCGCCCCACAGACTTCCTTGCTTACAGTCTCTTCAAACGACTCGTCCGAGGATGACCTTGCGAGAAGGTCGAAACGTTACGTAATACCAGATATACAGCTATACCAGCACCAATACCAGCCCCTAAACCGAAGACGAACCCGGCACCGAACTGAACTACGCCTACGGAATAATACCAGCACTGACGACGACCCCTGCTTGACCTGGACCTGATATCCTGTTCCAATAAAAGAATACCTTCAGCATTTATGATTTTTGAAAATTCCCAATATGAATATTGGTCAGTTACTCAGAAACATCACTGAGCCTGAGAAGCGAATTGAAGGAAAATAGAAAAAACAATATATAAAATCAACTCGCTTAATTCTGCCATTCTTTTTAACAGTATTATTATTATTATTAATTATTATTATTATTTTATTATTATTATTATTATTATTATTATTATTATTATTATATAAAGAAGCAGACTGCTAAAAGCCCAAAAGGGAACAGTAGACAGGAAAACTTACGAAACGAGGTAGATGAGACAAATGATAAACACACAAAGAAGTGAAAGCAACGAACAAGCACCCAAATGTCGAAAACGAAAACATGGAGAAAATTATTGTCGCCAAATAAAACCAATGGCAACAATGCATAATGACATGAAATAAAGATGAAGAAATGATATAATATAAAACAAACAATATTTACGCTCATTCGTCTTGGAAACAAATCGAAGCACAATTATCGCCAATCGGCAAGAATTTCTGATCAACTTTTCCTTTCAAGTTTTGTTGGAAAGCAATTTGTCTCTCTCTGACGACGGTGGAAATAGGAAGAACTTGCCTGCTTGTTAGGAGCCAAGTGACACGTCGTAAACAGGACAGAAAGGTCTAAGTGAGGCTCTTAATCAGTTCTTCACAATAAAGATGTTTTTCCCCTCACTTGGATTATTGTGTAAAGGGAGAAAAGAAGAATGAACAGATATCAAGAGGGACAGGCGATGACGTTAGCGAACTTAAAAGAAGGACCTCCCATTCCGAATATAAAGGGGTATTTTCCCGTGGCTGAGCAGCTACACCATGAGCAAATATTGTTGAAAAATGATGAGTGAAGTAAATATTGGCTAATACTCAACCCCACTTTATCAAAATCAGTGCCACTCAAAAACTGTATCTGGGACTTTCATCTTCACAAGATGGAAGACATGTAGCAAAATCATCCATAAGCCTTCAAAAATTTGAATTTCATTATCCCGCAACGTTTATGTTTCTGTACGTCTTTCCACTTTGGTTAGAGCTGGGAATTTTGACTTATCCTCAAGAGAGTGAGTCCGACAGACCTCAGTGTGTGCTGTCAGACTTTTGTCTGTGAAGTCCAGCTTCTTCCCATCTCTCAGCCCCGTTGTCAGTCATCTTGAGTTTCAAAACAGAGTTTCAAAACATAAGGGGAGAGAGATGTCATAACCGATTCCACCATCATTTCTGTCGCCTAAATCCCGAGATGGCTCATTATTGCAAACCTCGTACCTCGTGGTGTTTGTTTATCTGATGATGATAAGCATTCGAGATGGAAAAGGAAACTTAATAATCAGTGATGAATGTTGCAAGACTCTTTCCCTAAAATACAAAGTGCAAAGTGCAAAGGCGGTCAACTTTTCCTTTTAGCTTCCAAAAGGGTGTTTATTTGAGGCGTACTCATGTAAAGAAGAAGTCACATCTTAGAAAGTTTCATCAGTGATTGAGAGTAATTATTTTATGGTCTCGGGAAACAATTATTGTGACTTTGTCAATTATCTTATCTCTGTGTCTGTGTTTCTGCTTGGTTTATTAATTGCAAGGACAATGGGGATGAACTTGTAGAATTTTCTTCTTTCTCTCTTGAAGACAGAAGAGAAGAAGAAGCATAAGAAGATAGAAACAGGACAGCCGAAGTGAACTGTACCTGTCGGTAACTGTCTTTCCTGAAATCGTTGATTCGCTGTTCTGGAAGTAACATTTTGTCTCTTCTGTGCCTATGCGGTGGATTTACATAAACAAGAAAACTGAGAAAATATGATGAGAAGGTAATGTACGGAAATAAATAGCAAACTTGCAGCCATGTTCTTGTCTCAACGTGTCATGAGATGGAACGATAATGGTTTGTTAAAAAGCTGTATAACTGACGCGAGGGTTTCACACAATGACTCTGTACATGAAGATTTTTTAGGGCTGTTGCCTTGTATAATAAGGCGCCCTATGAGGTAATGTTAGACTTGCGATAATCTTACGCTAAGTCGGTTGGTATTGCACTTCCATATTCAATGGAGTGTCTTGGGGTTTGAAGATCACTTACGAAGTCGGTATTATCTTCTTGGTTATGACGACGATGTGTTAAACTCATGATGATTCGGTGATGAGGTGAGGTTCTAGTCGAAACACGAAGTACAAAAATACTTATATTCTCTGAATTTACATGGTGAAGATCAGGTATGATTGTACAAGTCTTCTAATGACGATAGCTTGATCGCTTCTGCCAATGATAATGGCTAATTCTATTCTCTCTACATGATAAAGCTTAGGTAAAGAGGTACAGGTCTTCTAATGACGATAGCTAACTCTATTCTGCCCTACTACCATCTCGGTTACCAGTCATAAAGGAACAGACAGTAGTTCGAACATATGAACATACATACAGATGACATAGTTACATACGAACACACAATCAAAATGAGACACGCTACAGATCACGTAGGCCGTTTGAATTATAGGTCGCGGTAGTTGTCTCAAGCAGGGAGCTTGGACTAGAGTTTATAAACAAATGAATGACTACAGGTGACGGCATGTTATCTTAGCCTACTTTTATTGTATACGTCATCTTTAGCGTCTCTAGTCTGATCACATTCCTGCAAGCAATCTGGTTGACCTCTTTAGTTTTAGTCTTTTATATATATGTGACATTCATATTTTTATTATGTAAACACTTACATTAGCACGGACAGCTACCAAAAACCAACCACTGAATATTACTCAAACTTGACTTGCAGTTGAATTATAGGAGTGTGATACAGACACTATGGAATATATATATATATATATATATATATATATATATATATATCTATATATATATATATATATATATATATATATATATATATATATATATATATATATATATATATATATATATCTATATATATATATATATATATATATATATATATAGTATATATATATATATATATATATATATATATATATATATATATATATATATATATATATATATATATATATATATATATATATATATATATATATATATATATATATATATATATATATATATATATATATATATATATATATATATATATAATATATATATATAAGTAAATAAAAATTCATGGTGTACATGAATTGATTCAAGTAATAAAATATAAAACAATGATATTGGTAAATAATAGTGATCACGTGATATATAATGATACAGTTTTTTCACTTTATTTCATTAAGATACATATGCTACAGAAAATACTAATGTACTCTGACAATTGCATAGAATGAAGATTAACATGATAAAAATCATATTTTAACTGATAAAAATTTCATATATGAATTGATAAATTATTAATGTTTATGCTGATTGATTCGTTGATTTTTTATGCTAAATGTTATATATCTGATTCATTAATCCATATACTAACTCATATATAACTGCAGATATTGGTAAGATAAAAGGTAACAGATTGATTATAGGCTACCTGATTGTTTATACATATGTATATGGTTTCATATAATTATGATTAATATATGTGCACTTTAAATAGATTCCTATTGCGTACACGCAAAGATATATTTCGATTCTGTTATTTATGATCATTTATATATAGATTCCTAGTGCGTACACGCAAAAATATATTTCGATTCTGTTATTTATGATCATTTATATATAGGATACATGATGCTTTATATAGGATACATTACCGAGGTTATACTACTTCACATTTAACTAGCGTTCGAACAACTTTTCGTCCATTACACAGTTCCAGACAACCGCCTATAGCCAAATGAAATGGCCAATTTCACATGGTTAAAACAAGGGAAAATTTGCCTGGGCGTCCAACGTTCTATTTTGCGCTCATACTTGTTCTCTGCATCCTAAGCTACACGAATACGTTCGCGATGAATAAAATCAACCCCAGCACGAGTCCTTCGCCAGCAAAGAAGAGTCGAATATCCCTTCGGGTTCGTAATTGTCGAAGTATGTCCCTTTTGTAGTCGATTTCCGACAGCCGCCGGAGCGTTCCGCATTAAAAACGAGATTAACGACGGATAACGGTGTCGGTCGAAGAAGTCCAAGAAATTCCTTTCACATTGTAGGCGGTTGTTTACTTGACTGTAGTTGTCCGCTGCGACGAACGATTTTTTGAAGTTGCGATGTGAAACTCTCGTACTGCAGGATACTGTAACCAGGTTCCATTAATCAGCCTGCAAGTGAAATTATACTTGTCACGAGGGCAAAGTAAATTCAGACAACATCCAAATACAGGGGGGAAGAAAGCCATTTAGTACCAGACTTAACCCACATGAATTCGCTAATATTTGTGGAATTCAAAAGAGTTAGCTGTACAAACTTTTTTATCCATGGCATTAACAATGAGTGAACCTATCCAGGTCTATGAGGACTGTAAAAAATATCCATAATTATAAAAAATAACAGATATCAATACGAATCCCAAAGAAAATTCGATATTACTGGTAGTAAGTTACTAGACAAAGAAGTGGAAAACGGAGCTATTTGTAAGATTGCCAGGCAACATAGAGTCAAAGAGAAGATTAATCATGATTCTGTATTTCTCTATGCTAACTGAAATTAAATTGTGATAAAATCTGATCCTATGTGCCCTAACAAAAGTTTCATATTCAATTTTCTCGCGCGCATCCTCTGAGGTTAATTTTTTAAAACTTTATTTATAGGCAGGCGATGCAACGAAAGAACCCACTATGTAACTAATTTCTATATAAACTTTGGTTTTTTCAAGAAAATGTGACATTTTCCCATAAATGTGATTTTACTTGAATTGTGATAGACTAATGTTGTAAGTAAATATTTCATATCCATAACTTGATAATTCTAAATGTCCGTTTACCCATGTCATAAGCTGAATTATTGACTCTAATTGTCTATGAGGTTCAGAAAAAAAATTAATTCATTTATTGTTATAGAAATTCTATTTGCTTATTTTGTTCATTAATTTTAAAATGATTGCAAGTCCTTAACTAAAGTTGCATTGCACACACGGATAAGATATGGTTATGTGGTATGTCATGTGAAGTTCATGAGCTAAGCATTCCTTTCTCCAGTCAATCTGCTTCGCAGCGGAGACGGCACACACGATGAAGCCTGTGTAAGCAGATTATTGAGGTTAAAAGGAACAAATGCTGATACGGCAATGATGACGTCGTCACTTGGCAGGAGATTGCTCTCAGCCAGCTAAGAGTTACGTTACTTGCTGTAAATAAATCGACTTTAGGATAAATTTTTTTTTTTTTTTTTTTTTTTTTTTTTTTTGTTTTTTTTTTTTTTTTTTTTTTTTTTTTAATACTCGACCCACACGAGAAGAATGTCTAAAAAAAAAACAGTACCAAAATTGAACAATATAATATTAGTTTCATGTTGGAAATCTGCATGATTGTAAAATAAATGTAAATACTGTTAAATTAGATATTCCTTATTCAAACTAATGAAAAGGGTTTCCATACAAATTTTTATATATATCTATTGCCCTGTATAAGATTATTCGCATAGATATACATTTTCACTTCTAGACTTCCTGACTTTAAAATCTCTTTTATTTTATATTATTTTATTTATTTATTATTATTTTTTTTTCATTGACTACGAATATAAATCACCGGGACAGACAATATGTCAGTAGGTTTTGATATGTGTTTGAACTTTTAGCTTATTTGTCATTACTAAAGCGTTAAGTTAGAGTTCAAATCTTTACGCATATATATTTGGATATTTAATTAACCTATGGTTACGTTTTTGCTTATTGATTTTATCGTGATTCCTTTTTGTTATAATTTTGTAACCCTTCCGACTTCTTACGGAGTGTATTATATTGACTCCACTTGTATCCATATTTATTTTATTTTTTATATTTATTTATTTATATATTTTTTTATATATATTTGATAAATTAATGGTTGGCTTGAATATGTGGAAAAGTGTTCTAGCGGCATACCGTATAAGGCTACTTGCGGTATCATTTCTACCGATACGAGATATGAATGATAAAGGCATTCTATATACCTTGGATAAAGGTATTTAAAACCGCGAGAACCGCTATAATCCAGTTCGGATCCAATATCACGAGTTGTAACTCGTAAGACATTGACATTTTCTGATTTATCTCTTATTCTACCAAACCGATTTGACTCTGGGTGATAAAATATAGTATTGGTTTTCTTAATGGATAGGAATTCACACAACGTGTTATGGAGATTATTATTGATTTACACCACCCGAGTCAGATTATCATGTGTTGAATTCCATGTTTACTGATTTAGCACTCATAAATATTCCTAACGCACTCAATTGCGGTGTTTGTTTTTAGTGCTATTAATTCTATATAACGTGTCAAGGAACTATTGACACTAAGAAGTGTTTATTCTTTCTGTCAGACTGTAATTCTGTTAATAATTCTAAACGTATATTCTTTCAAGGATTGATTTGGCACAGGATGGCTCTTAAACTGACAGGTATCCTAGTGTATCCCTTGTTCATGACACGTGTTACAATTAGTTATGTGCTTTTTATATCTGTAAGCATCGTAGGCCAGTAAAACAGTGATTTGGCTTTCTGTGACATAATAGGGAACCCTGGATGACGGAATGCAACCAGTTTATGACGATTGGTATGAAAGAGATTATTATTACTACCTGGTCGTTAGTCACCTGCTGTGTTCTTCGGACCTACAATATAATATTACATTTGATTACATAATTCTGATACACATACTTTAAATATACTTTTGCTTTAGGGGTTTTTGCTCGAAGTGTTTATTTGTTTGCTTCGCCGCTGACCCTGTTTCCGTTCGAAGTGTTTTTATTGTTTTTTGCTTAAACGTGCTCTGCCTGACCCCTGACCCTTGTTTCCGTTTCGAAGTGTTTTTATGTTTGGGTTAGGTCTAGTTGACGGGTCTTGCTTTGTTCAGTTTGTAACAGTTTTGCGCTCCGCACCCAGATATTCAATGCTCGCGAATCTCTTGGGTTAAGGAAATTTTCCTTGGTTTAGATTACTGGTTTTAACAATAGGCACGGATGTTTCTCTATCTTTTAGTTCCAATTAATGGTTGTCTTTGCAGTGTGGTGCGAGATTGCGGGATAATGCGTCCAGCCTTGATGTGTTGCTTTTCTGATGGTAGATTATCTTATTTCTTGGCTCCAAAGAGACCTGAATGGATCCAGTTTGTCACCGGAGTTCCCTTTGGACTGGTGAGTTAAAGCCTTTGGAAAAATACGGCGGTAAAGGACTCATGTTCAGTAAGGACCTTTTATCAGGATAGCCATAGATTAATGAACGTTAAAAATGTTACTGAGTGAGGTTCAACGGGATACCTAGCCCTTCCTTGCCATAGTTACTGGTATATTTACTTTTCAGAGGGCTTTAGTTGTACGTGAATAAAACGCTATAGGAATGGAACTGTTTATCATATTACTGAAGTAGTAACCCCCTCTTACCCCTTGGTCCTGGGAGGCGTCTGTTGCAATAAAAAAAAAAAACAAATTCCTTATTTAAATCATGGGAATTTTTTAAGTTAAACGTGAAGCTGCATTATTCCGCTTTTAAGAATATCCGAACGCCTGTTTTATGCTTTTCAGACCATAATAAATCTAAACGCTCTTCTTTCGTAAGATCTGTTTAAAGGAGCTGTCATGATTGAAGAGTTACATATTTACATACGATTTGTAATACCCCCTACAGCGGCAAAAGTGTCTGTATCCCCCATTGTTTTAACGTTAATAGGTTTTACCGGAAGTTTAATGAATAGCCGACACCTTCTTAACCATGGACTACTTTTTAAAGACCTTGACTAGACACATTAAAACCTAGATAAACATGTTCGGTTTTTTTGAAAAACCTCACATTTGTTAGATATTTTGTACTCTGAGGATTATTTGTCTTTGTCTCTGTAGCACTAGGCTCTAAGGTTTATGTGAATGTAATCTTCTCAAGGTATTATAAAAGATTACAAGACCAACCCAATAGGCAATGTAGGTTATCCCCTAAAAGGTCTCCAAATCTCCAACACTATATTGCCGGAGGGCAATACGTTTAAAAAAGTGATAATGTCCCTGAGTGTGCTGAAAAAAACGGTGGTATGAAGGTTAAACAATCACTTAGGTAATGAAAATCTTCGTAAAAGTCTAAAGTAAGTCCAAGCTGGTGAAAAATTTATTTCTAACCTAACAGAGATAAGATGTCGTCGGTACATGGCACCTGGAAAACTATCAGGGAGTCGTTTCCTTGTTAAGCGACAGAATCTTACTCAGATACGCCAAGTCCGATCTTTTCTGGCATGACGTTTGAGGGAAAAATTATATGGGCTTATTTGATTTCCTAATAACTCCTATTACTAACCATGTTTCAACTTCGTCATTTTCTCCTTTTTATTTTGAAATTTCATTGGGGGGAGTTCTACACTGAAGGTAACGTATATAGCCTTTTATGTTTGTCCTTAGAAGACCGTATTTTTTGTTTTCAATGACATCTGTTTTCTCCCTGAGATGACTCTCTAGTGGAGCAAAACTTCCTGGTATTCCAGATAAAAGATTTAAAAAAAAAAAAAAAATTTCTGCTGAATCAACCTCTGCTTGAATGACTTTAACAGGATATTACCTTTGAGATAGAGTATAAGCGAGATTCATCTACGAACTGATTGGGCGTGATTAAAACAATTAGCAACAAATAAAAGAAACATGAGATATTTATATGTATAGGGGTTTTTGTGGACTACTATATTAACTTGTTGCTGCGGAGTCAAACCGTGTCTCTTTTTTGGGCTTTGTTTCGCTTCGGAAAATCGTTTCTATTTTTCAGAGTGTCGGGAAGGATTAAAATTCTTCATTTCCCAGCAAAGTCCTTTTTCTTTTTACAACGCACTAAGACCATTCGAGGGTTGCCATGCGTCTCGAGATTTTACCGTGTAAAATGCGGGACTCTCGGTTAGCGGTTGGTGGGAGAATTCTGTTGGGTGTCATTTGAAACAATGTTAACGATTTATGAGACAAATGTATAGTTCCTTTATATAAGTTATTATTTGATTTTAAAAAAACATTCGTCTCTTTTTTTTGTTCAAACTGATTTTAATATGTTTGAAGATTTAAAGTGGATTTTCCTTTGATAAAACACGGCCTTATTTTGCAGGATGTAAGATAATCTTTGTATTACCCCACCTGATGGATCTTACAATTACAACTAGATACAGATCAATGTTTTTTTATAACATAGAGGCGTATCTGTAAAAGCGCTCGCTTATCCGGACTTCTCCATTAGGGAAGTTCAAACTACAGACGGTGAGGTCCATAAATTACAGGATATTACGTGTACTAAACGAAATAAAACAAGCTATTCTAATTTTTACGGCACTTACCAGTTGGGCTTAAATACCACCAGTAGTTTATAATAACTCTTACTGTATTAAAATTACGAAAACCTGCTGCTGGATTACTTGATACCGGTCCGTGTTGATTGCATAGGAAAAAATCCTTTTTTAATTCAAAAAGAATTATTGGCATGTAGAATCCAACATCGGCGTTTTCCCCACACTACCCCTCCTGCTAGAGTTCGCTTATTGTGTGGAATTTGCTAAAAAATGCTTTGAAAACTCGGCAAGATTTAACTGACCCTGACCGTCCTGACTGGATGCCCATAGTAAGCCAACGTATGGGTTTAATACACACGATTTGTTTCTTTGTTTGTCTGAAAGGGCTACATGTTTACCTTTCTTTTTTTTTTTAATCAATTAGGATTACTTCTCTTTATTACCATCGGCAACCGTCTTGTGTGTTTTTAGCATTCTTTGTTGCTGGCTTACGTATAAAGCAATGAATGAAGAACTCTCAGGCACTGAGCGATTCACTATTAAGAACAAGTTTATTTTTATTCTACTGGCATTCAATATTAACTGTTGTGTAATTGCTGTTGTTTACTTCATTCTTTGCTAAAATTTGAAATAGTTGCAGGGATCCCTGGTCAGCCGTCATTTATCCTTTTCAATAAGTTTTTTAATATATCGAAAGTTTTTGTATATGGCATTCACTGTTCATTCCTTCCCGACGCAACGACCACAATCCACAGGGCCCTCCGCCTACGTTTTTTTCCTCCCTCTCGCAACTTTTCGTTAACAATCAGTTTATAGTCGATGTCCATCGGCATTTCGGTTGTGCGATATTTTGTGATTATAACTTAACGAAAAACTCAAGGCTCTTCTAAAACCGCAATCGGGACTTTTGCAAAGGAGCATTTATTGTCATGACCCTTCGAAACCATATAGTCGTTACCCTCCCCTAATTTTTCTTTATCCGATTTTTCGTGATTCCTTTGGGGAACGGTGCTTCCATGTTCCCTTACACTCTTTGTTTTTTTTCCCTCTTCTGTTCTGTTCACTATCATCGTCGCCTTTTTCCCCTTTACATTTCTCCATCCTCCACTATCTTACACTTTCCCCTCCTCTGGTGTGTCTGCCAATCCCCTCCCTAATCGGCACCCATTATCCCCCATTCTCCCTATCTCCCCACCGCATCGCCCTTATAATACATCATGCACGCACTCCCCTCTTCCTTTTTGTCTTCCGCTTCCCACACTTTAGCACGCTGTTTGAACCATTAATCCGCACATTTACTTTGTTTAGACCTGCTCGTAATTATTGGGCCCACTTTCAATTAACTGTTTTCTACCCAAAACGCCGATGTCTATCAAAACTTCAATCACACCCACACACTTTACCTCACTGATTTCTACATAAACTTTCAATCATATTAGTATTAGCGAGTCCAGTGTCTCCACTTTAGTTCAGTAAAGAACTTGTTTCCCGTTGGAAATAACCCACACGGAATACAGGAACCAACTCAAAGATAAAAAAATAAAAACCTCGCACTAGTAGCGAAACATCCTCAATGATGATGATTGTTAAGTAAGTTTCTGTAAAAAAGTAACAGAATTTATCGAAGTCCCCTTGGCTCGTAACAACGTTCAGCCAACAGGAATAAACCGAAATTCGACCTGCCAAAGGAAACACTCAGGTTTACTCCAAAATGAACTAAAAAAATTCTGTTTACTTAGCTTGGCTTTTAGTTGGGAAGTCACGGTGTTCCGCGATAACGATGTGCCCTTGGCCTCCTCTTTCAGTCGGGATGACCTTGGTTTGGCTTCTTGAGGTTTTCCCCATCCCGTTGCGCGTTGTTTCGGATGATTCGACCCGTTGAAGAATCCGATGCTGCAGACGCGTTGTCGGTTTGTTGTTTCTTTGAAAAAAAGGTGCCGGAAACGCTTCACTAACAATGGTTTTCTTGAATGATTCTAATGAGAGACGAAGCTTTGCTTGCGTTTGCCGTAGGAAAAAGGACAGACGTCGGGTTTGTTTCTTGAAGGTTATTCACTAAAACGATGAGACTAGTTGCTTGAAGGAATCTGTTGCCTTTATTCAGTCGTCGTTGGAAGAGTTCTTACTTATATGATACTTCATTATTCTGGTTTTTCTTCCTTCGGAGAAGTTGTTAGAGTTTCTTCTGGTCCAACTGCCACCACTTTTAGGGCTGTTGCCCTTGTATAATAAGGCGCCATATGAGGTAATGTTGAACTTGCGGATAAATCTTACTCCTAAGTCGGTTGGTTGGGATTTGCACTTCCATATTGCAATTGGAGTGTCCTTCGGGGGTTTGTTCGATCACTTACAAAGTTCAGGTATTATCTTCTTGGTTATGGACGACGATGTGTTTTAAAACACTCATGATGAATTCGGTGTGATGAGGTGGATGGTTCTAGTCGAAACACGAAGTACAAAAATACTTATATTCTCTGAATTTACATGGTGAAGAATCAGGTATTGATTGTACAAGTCTTCTAATGTACGATAGCTTGTCGCGCTTCTGCCAACAATGATAATGGCATTAATTCTATTTACTCTCTACAATGATAAATAGCTTAGGTAAAGAGGTACACGGTCTTTCTAATGACGATAGCTAACTCCTTATATTCTGCCCTACTACCCATCTCGGCTTTACCAGTCATAAAAGGAACAGATACAGTCAAGTTAGTTCGAACTATATGAATCATAACATACAATAGGACATCAAGTTAAATACGAACACAACAATCAAAATGAGACAGACGCGATACATATCACGTAGGCCGTTTTGAATTATAGGTCGCGGTAGTTTAGGTAGTTTTGTTTTGTCTCAAGAACAGGGAGCTTGGCTAGAGTTTTTAATAACTAGAGTTTATTAAACAAAATGAATTTATGATAAATGACCTACCAGGTGTTTGACGGCCATGTTATCTTTAGCCTACCTTTTATTGTATACGTCATCTTTATCGTCTCTAGATCTGATCACATTCCTGCAAGCAATCTTGGTTTGACCTCTTTAGTTTTTAAGCCTTTTTCTATATTTAATGGACTAAACAATTCCATATTTTTTATTATGTAAACACTTACAGATTAATAACTTTTGCTCATCTCTGACTGATGAATATGATTTGCAAATGTTACATTTGACTTGATATGCAAATTCCGGTAAATGGTGCCTTGCCATCGTTGCAGGCAAAAAAAAAAAAAACTTGTACAAGGCGATTCCGAAGGTGGTGAAGTAACAGTACCTAGTCGAAAGGTGAAAGTAGCCGAAATAAATTGTCCTTTGCATTTAGGCCTTTTTTACAATTCGCGCCGTCGTCGTTTTCCAAATTGCATCCCTTGAGGAGAGTTAGTGCCCTGCTCGGAGAAGAGGAGAAGGCAATATCAGCAAGGATGGTAAGCTGCAATTAGCAGTTAAACTGGCGAAATCTTTTACTTATTTTCGTTACCTTTTTCTCAGCTGCCATTCCTGAACACGGCCTCTCCGGTTTCATGGAATGAACAAGAAATTTCCGTCTCGGGAACTGGTTGGCTTTAAATGGTTGGAGGGTAATGACGGTTCCACTGTGCTAACTTTCCCCAAATAGAGAACCCACCTTGCTTATCTTCAGCCGCCCCACTCCCTATTATTTCTGGCAGGAAAAAAAAACAAAGGAGTTTGGAAACCCTGGTTCAAACTAAACTAAAAATATTCAGGAAAGGGGAAACTCGAAAGAAACAATTTTACTCTGTGGGTGAAATGGGTGACATTCCTCCTCAAACAAAATGTAGATGTTGAAGAGGTTTTTTTATTTTGTGAAATCAAAAATCGTGAGTGGGCTTCCTTTTATTCGAAGTTCAAAAACACTATCATTTGTTGAAATGACTTTGCATAGTTGAAGCTGGGTCCCACACGTTAACGCTGTTTATAAACGTCTTGTAATGCTATAATTACGACTAATGATCAACTTGGAAATAAAACAACTCCACTCAAAAGTTTTCTTAATTAACATATTCTGAATGGCGCAGGGTTCTGATGGCGGTATCAAGAGAAGAGGGTGAGGCGAGTGCTTGCAGAAAGGAGAAAGGAAAGCACCTAACAAAAAACGCGACTGATAATGGTGGCAAAGAGTTTTTTTTTTTCACATGAGGAATAAAGATTGGTTTGTTTATTTGATTCTCTTCCCTCTACCAAAGGAAGGTATTTCAAAATATTGTAAAGGTGGGTTTGAGGTCACACGACCATTTTTTCATTCTTGTTGAAAATCTCGTGAAAATATCCCCTTGGGCTTCTCGTGCAGGGGAAAAAGGGGAAAGAACAGGCAGATTGATGAAATGGGACCCTCTTGTGCTTCTTAAGGTGAAGGAAGGGAAGTACCTTAGTAAAGAATTAAAACCACCCCCCCGACTTATGGAAATGGTTCTGGACCCATAAATCACAGTTCGAGCGTAAAATCTCTCCTCGAATAGAGTCGCCATTTCGGGCTGTTGCAAAACAATCCGTTCGATTAAGATGTAATTTCCTTACCCTGTTAGCTTGAATGTCAAACTTTTTTTTTTTTTTTGAAGCCTGATCCAAAAGGCATCGAATCAAATACAAGTTTCGATTCGTTGTTAGTTGATCGTCATAATTTCGGAAGAAGGAAATAGTTGCGAATTTGTATGAGCGGAATTTGCATCATTTCATATTTTGCCTCAAAATAAATAAACGTGAGTCATTCGAACGACAGTCCCGGCTCGAAAAAAAAAAACAAAAAAAAAAAAAAAAAAAAAAAAAAAACCGAACGGGGGATTTTTTGGGAGGGATTTAGACAGACCCAAAAATTCATAAAGGTATACCTCCACAATTCCAATCTTACGCTGTTTAAATGATGGAAATATTTTCCTCTCCCGTGTTAAATTGTAAGGCGAGAAGAAACAAATGGATTTGAAATAACAGCACCTACAAGAATAAGAATATTGCAGTTCTCTGTGTTAAACATTGCAGACCTCGACACAATTATACCCAGTTTTAATGAACTCTTCATTTATTTTAACAACAATGCCAGGTACCCTTTTACAGGAGATATCTTCCAGGTGTGAAATTAATTAAATTATTATTTCAACATGTATCTATCCACGAACCCAACTTAAAACCATGATGGATTGAAACAGAAGCAAACACCAGGTTGTTTTTCCTTAATCTTATAAGATTTAATTTAATGTGCCTGCGTAAATGTATTGTTTTTCGAATTGTAGGTTTCAGCTATTTTTAAGATTAAATTAAACTGGGCTATTTACAGAAACTTCAAACACCAAATAATTTTATTCTATTGTATACATTTTTGTATTTCAAGTGGAAAAAAGAATTAAGAATACAAATTGTTGTTCCGATCGAACTAAATAATATATATATTATATTCTATTATATATATATATATATTATATATATCTTTGATATATATTATATATCTATATATATATAGATATATATATATAATATATATAATAAAAGGATTCCATTAAATAAAAACACCAAAATTATAAAGAGGGAAAAAGTAACTCTATTTCAAGAGGACTGCCTGTTTCCCTTTCTTCCGGTAGATGAATGAGAAAAGTTTAACAGAAAAGGTGGTATTTATACCAAGATGGTCCATCCACAGGCAACAGCCAATTTTTAGGTCACATACCCTCCCTGATAATCGTTCCTTTTAAATCTTCTTAAAGCGTTGGATTGAATGAAAAATCTTGTTTCGTTCATCAATAATATCCCCCCCAAAAAACACTGGAAATCCCATGCTCCTTTTTGAAAAAAGGGGGGGGATGTTCATTACCTGCCTCTCTTTCATTTAAGACCGATCCATCATTTGGCTCTTGTACCGGAACAGTTGTGCTATGCTATTGAAATTACACGTGACAAATAGCAACTTACCCGGTGCGCGGGTGTAAAGAGTCAAATGATGGATAACGGCCTTAATAAAAAGAGACCTTAATAAAAGAGGCGGAATGGTAATGAACATCTCAAAAGGAGCATGGAGATTTCGGATACGATCGGACAAGAATTTTTCATTCAACCAACGCTTAAGAAGATTTTTTTAAAGGAAGATTATCAGCGGGAGTTGTTGTTTATTTCCGTGGTTGGACTTAAAATTGGGGTGCCTGTGGATTGGACCTCTTGGATATTTTAAATACCACCATTTTTTTTTCTGTAAACTTTTCCTCATTTCATCTACCTGAAGAGGGGGAGACAGCCTGTCTCTTAAATATAGTTACTTTTTCTCTATTCTATTTTGATCTGTTTTTATGGGCTCCTTTTATTAGGATTGGGAATTCTGTTGTAAACAGAAACATTTTGACCAGTCATATATATTTATATGATATATATATTATATTAATAATATATAGCTAATATATAATAATAGTATTATAATATAATTAAAGTATATTATATGATATATATATTATTTATATAATATCTTTATATATATTATATATTATATGATATTATTAATTATATATATATATTATTCTATTATGATTATATATATGTATTATTATATATAATATATATATATATTATATTAATATTATATATATAGATCTATATATATGTCAATATCTAATATAATCTATTTTATCTAAATCGTATATATATTTATATATCTATACTTATTATATCTTAGATTATTATATCATATATCCATCATATATAACATAAATATATAAATATATTCTCATCTATCTAATATATATATTTATATTATATATATAATTCTATGTATATATATTATAATTATCGAATATTCTCTATATATATAATCTATCTATATATATTCTCTCATTATAATTATATATTACTATAAATATATAATAGATATATATATCGATCTATATTATATATTCATCTATATCTTATAAGTAATATATATATATATGTATATATCTAAATAATATCTCTATCTATCTCTAATAACCTATAAAAAAAATTTTAAATGTATTATATATTAGTATATCTATCGTATATCTATCCCAGTTATCTCTATAAATCATATCTATATACTATCTCTTGTATATATCTATATATATATATATATATATAATATATATATATAGATATATATATAATACACGCATATATACTGTTTTCGCGTTTTCGTTTTCGGTACAGGAAATTAAGATTGTCAAGAAAAGTTTAGGAAATTGGAAAAAATTGCTTTTGTTTTTTCTTTGTTGAGTTTTTTTCTTTTCAAACGGCATGAAAATGAAAAATAGGATTTTTTATTTTCCAACATTTCATTACCATTTCTGGTAATGAGCTTTCTTTTTGGGATATAACTCGCATAGTTGAATTTCTCTCTCTCTCTCTCTCTCCTCTCTCTCTCTCTTCCTTCTCACTCATCTCTTCATCTCTCTCTCCTCTCTCTAAACCCCGTGGCCAAAAGAAATTCTTAAATGCCTTGGTTACTAAGCTTCGTCTAATGCCATTTCCTTTTTGAATTTTTTAAGAGAGATGTCAAGAGGTAGGAATAGGGCGGTTATGCCGTTAGGACTTGCAGTTCGTTGTTGGGTGCGTGTGGTGGTTGGGGAGAGAGAGAGAGTGAGAAGAGACGAGAGAATGAGAGAGAGAGAGAGAGTGAGAGAGGAAGAGAGAGCAATCAATCTTGGATTGCCAAAAAGTGTAAAAATCAAAAACGTTTGAAAAACAAAATAAATAGCAAACAATGTCTTTTTGAGAGATCTTTCATTCCAGTATTTGAAATGAACCAGTTTACCATTAAAACATGCTTTGTATCCTTGGTACTAATTTTCCCATTGTATTTTAACACTTGTCCTCTTCCAATATTACTTACTTCATTTAAAATACCATATAAACAATTCGGTTTGCAAACTGTTTTTCCGAGCTGACCAAAATCTTAAATTGGTCAGGTATAGGTCCCCCCCTTTCCCTTTCTATGGTCAGGATCCTGGACATAATTCTAGTTTTCATGGGTTGAAGTCCACGATGAAAAGGGAAATATTTATTAACGAATGCATTTTTAATTTGATGTTTTAATGATCGCAAACTAGATTTTCAATAAACGGTGGAAACCGATAGAACTAAATAAAATTGCGAGTAACGATTCGGACAGCTATAAGATTTAATTGCAAAAATTTCTGTGAATTCCGGTATAAAATTTAATATCAGGAAATTATACACTGTAAATTCCCATGAAAACAGAATTAAAAGTTCTGGTTTTAAATACTAGTGTACAAAATTAACTATGAACTGACGTTGCTCTTGATATCAATCCGATTATAATAATCACAATCCACAGCTTATCCACCAAGCCCTCCCCCCCCCCTCCAGTGTACGCGTTTTCATATCAGTTCCAAATGGAATAACTTCCCAAACATTCCCTTCTTTTTGACTTTCCTTCATTACCTGACCTCAAGCAGTCCTTACCTTTGTATTTTCTTCCATATCTGAAAATAACTTAATTCCAACTTTTATTCTTTATTATATACCCAATCATTTATTACATATCCATGTATTAGATAAAGCGTCCTCGAAGCGGCGTTGGTTGGTATGTTTATGGCGGTCCCAGCCTCGGTGGTCGCGGGTTCGATTCCTCGGCATTCCATTGAGGATGGAGAGAAGTGGTATTTTCTGGTTGAAAGAAGTTCCACTCTCGACGTAAGCCAAGTTTGGTCCCGTTGCTGAATAACCACTGGTTCTATGCTATGTAAAAAGCACCATTAAACAACTCAAAACAAAACAAACATATAGTAGATATCTATTTTTTTCATCTAAATAAGCAAAGCCGTGGATAAAATTACCCAATAAACACACACTTGATCACGCACGCACATAATATACACATGGATTAGAACATCATCTCTGAAATGATAAATATAACCCTAATAGTACCGAGTAAAATCGGATAAATTCAGCTATTTAGTTTCTTGTCTTTTTCCTAGAGTCTTGGCTGTCGAAACAGGGGATCTAAAGGCAAAAAACTTAAAGGCCAAAAATTGACCAGTAGAATTACTTTAGCTTAAACTACTTAAACTAACGAAATAAAACTGCATAGGTTTAAGCTTAAATCATTTAAGTAAAAATCATGAGATAAACACAATCTTTTCCGTTTGAAATTAATGTAAATAGAATTTACGCTTTAACAATTAAAGCAACGGACATAAAAACAATGGAAAAAGGCAATTACCGGGACCATTTACCAATGAAAAAAAAAATGTTGAAATTAACACTTCGTCCTCCTGATTTTGAAAGAAAGTCTGAGTTGCTAACATCTTGCATGACCAGGCTGGCACCATGACCCCCTAGGTGGTAAACATTTCCATGTGAGTAAACATTATGTTCCAGTTCCTTTTCATGGTAAACATATCCTGGCCCACGTTTATTTAAGCTTCTTTGCTTACATTTTTCATTATTGTCATCAGGCGTTGAAGATACGAAAACGAAAAGATAAAATGGGAACGTAAAAAAAAAATTTTTTTTATTAACAAAAAATGTGATGTCAAAAATATCGTTTCCTATCTAATTCACTATTCCAACTATTAAAGGGAATTTGTAAGTGATAAATAACGATATGTTACCGATGAATTTCAATTTATTTACAACCGGGCGGGTAATTAGGAATATAAGTCTATTGATAAAAAATACCCTTTATTTTACATTGAGGAGAGAGGCAGAGAGAGGAGAGAGAGAGAGAGAGAGAAAGGAAAGTTACAGGCAGTCAGTAATTGACATAACAGCAAATTCAAATTTAAATTTCAGGAAGGGAAGGGATTACCTTGAACAGAAAATGTGCAAAAAAAACTCAAACGAAGATAAGAAGATGAATGTGAAGTACCGCAATCTTTCGTATAAACAGTCATAAGAGAAGGAAAGGACACGTCAACAGGAACAAGTACTTTGGTGTCTCTCGCTTCTAGTTCACAAAAGGGCAATTTAAATTTCTCCAATTATTGGTACAGTCGCACTTAATTTCAATTATCGGAACCATGAAAAACTATTTTATCAAAAATGCATAATGAAATATATTGCTTTTTCTTTTTATGGAACTTGAACCCATCCAGAATCCTTTAAATTAAAAGCAGTCACAAAATATTACGTTATAAAAGGCTTGGCCGAAAATTTCCTATTTCAGCGAGATCGAAAGGAGAAAGACATTTCTACATTTTACGGTTTTCCTCGTAGTTCTCAAGTTAACCAAGCGACGTAAATATGGGATTTGACCATGGGGCGCCCGCACACTGGGGGCAAGACGGGTTTACTTGCCCCTCCCCTCCCCCCAATTTCCCTGGGAAAAATTTTAATATATATATATAAAATATATATATAATATATATATATATAATATATATCTATATATATATATATCTAATATATATTATATATAATATATTTACAATTTAACTACCTCACTTTGTTTTTTTTTGTTCCACTTTACAATATATTCTTTCAGTTAAGTAAATTAAAAGGTATCATTGTGCTACTGTATAATATTTGCATAAGGCTATATAAACTGCGTTTGGTTTCTTTCCAGAAGTTATTTTTAATTTCAGCTCAATATTAGAATTTTAACTACATGGAAACTATTGAAATCAAATCTATTTGTTAGCAATTGTATTTTTCCTTTCTTTATTGTAGTCTTTTGCTTCCAATTAAACATTATTGGACGATTGCAGTTCCCACTGCAATGTTCTAGTATATATATAATATATATTATCTATATAATATATATATATCTATAATATATTATATATATATATATATATATATAAATATATATGTATTATATTATATTAAAAAAAAATATATTATATATATAATATATATATATATAATATATATAATATATGATATATATATATTTAATATTATTATAATATATATATTAGATCTATTATCGAGCTACAAATGTCCTTTAATATCTAATTCGCTTCTAGTCCCTCGGAAAAAAAATTAATTGATTATACTTTTTCATTATATGTACCGAAACGGGTAATTTTTAGGTTGATAATATTTTCGTCCCCTCAACGGGATCAAACTACCGTTCCAAACGGACAGGCACGAGATCAGGACCCGACATTGACTGTTTAACCGAGTTCGGGCTAAACAGTGAGGCTATAAGTCCTGATTTCGGGTGCCATGACTTATAACCAAAAAAAAATTCTCCTTTCGGTTACATATTGTAAAATATATCAATTCCAAGGTAAGAAGCGAATTAGATATTAAAGGACATTTGTAGCTCGAATGATTTATAATGGGGAAAAATTTTCCACCCCAAACGGGTGATGTTGATGATTCTATCTTATATATGAACTCGTATATATTACATAGTATATAATATCGTACTATATATATATATTATATATATCTATATATATAATATAATCTAATATATAATATATATCTTAAATATATATAGATAGGTATATTATAATAATCTACCATATATTCTACATATAATCTACATATATATATATATATATATATATATATATATAATAATATATATATATATTATATCATATTAATATATATATATAATATATATCTATAGTATCTCTACATATTAATATATATATCATATCTTATTATATAATATATAATATATATTATTATATAATATCTATATATATATATTAATATATATCATATATATATATATAAAATATAAATATCTATAATATATATATATATATATTCTATATATATCTATATATTATATAAGTATATATATATATATATATATATATATATATATATAATTAATTACATATTATATACAAATAACTTATATTTACTATTCTATATATCTATATATATAATATATATATATTAGTATTTATATATATATATATATATCTATATATATATAATATATGATTATATAATATATATTATATATATATATATATAATCTACCGAGCTAACAAATTGTCCTTTAATATCTTAATTCGCTCTAACCTCGGAATTAATATATTTTCATATATGTTTAACCGAAGGGGAATTTTCTAGACGATGATTGAATTGCCAGCTGACGGCATGAACCATCGACATCTTCAATTCCAGAACTGGCAGTGAAGCCTTAGCCCACCCCGCCACCGCAAGAGGATATAAGTTTATGCCGTCTCCCACCTCAAATACCCGTCGCACTCAGGTAATTGTAGTTTTGGAGACTGCATCAAACCATCTCGTCCTCGGTAGCGTTGTAGTGCTTTGCCTGCACGTAGCCATTATATAAGTCATATCACATTACCGTGATTCATATACATATATCGAGCTACAAATGTCCTTTAATATCTAATTCGCTCTACCTCGGAATAAATATATTTCTTATAGGTTTAACCGAAGATGAATTTTCTAGATGATAATAGAATTGCCGGCCGACGGGCACGAACCATCGACATCTTCAATTCCAGGACTGGTAGTGAAGCCTTAGCCCACCCCGCCACCGCAAGAGGATATAAGTCATTGCATAAGCTTGTGATGACTTCTTAGGGATATACTACCGATGTTCAGTATGATATATGTTTCAGTTCGTCTTTTTCTTTATAAATTCCTTTATAAATGATGACTGAAAAAAATGCGACTGACTCATTCAGTCATCAATTTCCTTTCAAGCCCGAATATTGTATACCTGCCGTCGCCTTTCTTTTAAACTGATTTCAACAATAACCTTCCATTATAACCCATATATACGAAAGTAAGTAGAAACAGAAAATGAAAGAATAAGAGGGACTGCTAAAGTCGTAGGAATATTAAAGAAGGCCCAGGGAAGAAGACTGCTATAGTATGTGTAAGTGGTGGAGGGGATGAGACATTATGTTGGGAGGAGAGTGATGCAATGGAGGCGCCTAGCGGAGAGAGCGAGAGGGAGACCGAAGCGAAGGTGGATGGATGTAAATAAGGATCTGAGAGACAAACAATTAGTCAGACCAAGTTGGAGGAAAGCTGTCAGAGAAACATCGACCCCACATAGAATTGAGAAAAGATGCACAGAACAATCGTGTCATGAGAATAAAGTAACTTTAGGCCTATGGTGTTCATAGAGCGGCGGGGGCAATGTAAAGAATATTTGAGAACTTGCAATTAACTAATCATGTGTGTATCGATTTATGAAATTACGTGAGAATAGAAACAGCATGTTAACCTAATCAAGGTAAGCATTCAATATGCATTGTCTCATGGTTTTAGTTTCACCAGTGATGTCAAAAGCAGCACCTAATTGCAAATGGGGTTTGAAATACGTTTATGCCTTTACTCATATCTGGCAGTTTACTTACGATAAATCCGGGGCTTATCACGTCGAGTATCGGTTTATAATTTTTTTGACGATGATAGACGTTTTGAGTAGACAAGGAAAAATTACATAGGCCTACATAAAAGGATATTATTCCCCCTCCTCTTGTGCTAAAGTGGCAAAGCTTTAAAAAAAATGTGCTTATTAAGATAAACAAAGAAAATTCCAAAATAATTTTCAACGGTGTGCCGATTTGACCTCAAACTGGGTAAAAAGAATGAAGACTAGTAAAACTGGACCTTACTGAAACTCCAATCCACTTTTCTATTAGCATTGATTTATGAAGGGGTAGGGCATCTTATTTAATATTTCGATGTGTATATGAAAATACTGAATTTCCTCACGAGAGCAATAGTTAAAAAAAAAAAAAAACAAAAAAAAAAGTATAGCCTAGTCCTATAACACAATGCTTTAAGACAGAGGGATCATGGTCTCTCTCTCTCTCTCTCTCTCTCTCTGTGCACTGCATTCTTTTGTTTCTCTCTGCACATTCGTTTGTTACTTCCTCTCGTCTCTCAAGTGTTTTCCAACCCCCCGCCCCAAAGGATAACTCATTTTTTCTCTCTCTCATCCTCCGTCAGTGGAGAACATCCCACTGTTGCCATGGCCGCCCGCCAATGCTGAGCAAAAAACTCTCGGCCACACTCAGACGCCAAACAACAACAAACTCAAATTTGAAAACCGTTGAAATACCTTTTTTTTATAACTGGACGAAAGATTTCATATTCAGCCACTCCTCTTCCCTAATTTCTTCGCTGTCACAAACAAAAATTAAATTTCCAATATAAAGGCAGATGAAAAGATCTACTCGACCCGAAAGGCTCTCCACGACCAGGGTTACCGCAAAGTCCGCACATCACCGAGAAATTATAGCTCCGCACCGGGATGTGTAGTGTTAATTTCCACTTCCTAGCATACTTATATCGAAACTTATTCGGTTATAATCGTTAAATCACTTCAACTAATGCAATTGCCTAATGCATATTTGCAGTTGTTTTCTCAAAATAAATAAGTAAATAAATAAATAAAAAAATAAAAAACTCATAAACATGACTAAGTTTTACAATATGTAAGTCAGCCTTCACCCTGAGATTAATTCACAATTAATTAAATTTTGCTAAACTATATGTAGTATATATATATACATATATATATATATATATATATATATATATATATATATATATATATATATATATATATATATATATATATATATATATTATATATATATATATGAAATTACAAACGCAAATTGAAGATTGCTGGACCTAAAGAAATGAATGCATTTTAAAACATCACGTTTGGGGTACGTCATATGCTGTTGTCCAAAATCAGTTCTTAATTAACAATCGCATGATCGTATTTGATATTGGCGCGTGAACACTCGAGACTAGTGAAAAAATGGTTAATTTTTCAAAAATATTAGTACTTTCAAAAATATCATATAATTTCAATCATTTTTTTCATTGATGAAAAAAAAGTTTTAAAAAGCATAAATATATATGCGGACCTACAGCGCCGCACACGTGAGGAGTGCAGACCTCAGCTCTGCATTCAATGACTCCCCCTCGAATCTTCTCCGCACTTTTGGTCGTTTCTCCGCACTTTGGCAACACTGTGCCGGACCGACATAGTGTGAAAAGGTACATACATTAGAGATAATAGTCCACTGCTAGTCGCATGTTGGTCCGACAATCGTGTCGCATTTACGTACGACAGTGTGAAAGGTCCTGAAGCAGTTGAACAAGTAACTAACGGAAACATCCAATAGATGTTGCGCCGTCAGGCCAAGGAAGGAGGAGTGGGCAGCAGGTATTTTTCTTGAGCATAGAGTAAAGTATCCATAATCTATTAACGTTAATTAAGAGAGTGGTCGTAAACATTTTGTTGTTGACGAAACTGGGTTTGAGTGTAAAATGTGCATTTAAGGAAATATGCGAAATAAATATGAGACTAAAAGTGCTTAGGAACTCAGTATTTATGAAATAGCATTTCCTATAGATCATTAAATCTTATATACTGACATGACTGGTCCACGAGATCGATACAAAACTTTCACCAACATGTGTTAACAGTGATGATCTGTAAAGCAGCAAGCCACCTCTTTATATATATATATATATATATATATATATATATATATATATATATATATATATATATATATATATATATATATGTATGTATATATATATATATATATATATATATATATATATATATATATATATATATATATATATATATATATATATATATATATATATATATACACACACACACACACACACACACACATATATATATATATATATATATATATATATATATATATATTATATATATATATATATATATATATATACCTCAATAAGGTAAGTGAACTGAAAATTTTGCTAATTGCTGATAGAGATGTATAGAGATGTTCATATATATATATATATATATATATAGATATATATATATATATATATATATATATATATATATATATATATATATATATATATATATATATATAAAGGTTTTTTTTGCCACGAAGGAAAAAATGAAAAAGCGAGATAGCCGAGTACTTTTCGGTCCTATTCGGACCCTTTACTGAGCAAAGGGTCCGAATAGGGAGCAGAAAGTACTCGGCTATCTCGCTTTTTCATTTTTCCTTCGTGGCAAAAAAAAACTTTATTTATACATAGCATCACGTTTTATATACTTCGTGATCAAGTTATCATATATATATATATATATATATATATATATATATATATATATATATATATATATATATATATATATATATATATATATATATATAAATATATAAGAACATCTCTATCAGCAAATTAGCAAAATTTTCAGTTCACTTACTTTATTGAGGTAGCAACCTACACACAGATACATGTCTATATACTTATACAATTCATGATTGGGCCAACCTCCATAAAGAAGGCGGGCGATATGAGCAATAACACTAAAAAATTACGGCTATATATAATTGTCTTTATTTACTAAATGTTTGTAACTAAAACAAACATGAAATATTAGGATACTTTCACCAATATAACAGGTTCATATTTGGTGGAAAAGAGAAAGACAGAACCACGAATATAACAAGACAGCGATAAGTAGAGAGAAAGACAGAGAGAGATAACTTATCAAGTTCTTTTCTAGATTATGGTGTGAAGAAGCCTCGTATTCTTATTTTCTTCTAGCACCAGATCAGTTTGCAAAATATGTTATTATCAATTTTACTATAATTTTTTTCGTAAGGATATTTTCATCCTTGTTTTCAAGATGCATTGTAATAGAAAATAACTTAACTCAATTTCTGTTTCAAGAACCAAAGTAGTTTTCTAGTGCCGATGTAGTTATAGCTAATTCTAATGTGTAAAGGAGTTAATATGTTATTGTAGGAATTTAACTTTTCTCTCCTGTGAAGTCAACTGCCGTGGTCCTTGCCGTTCCCTGACCATTTCCTGTCTTAGGGAGGGTTAGGAACCACTAGCTTCTACCTTTACATTGGCGAATTTAGTTGCCTAGTATATGGCCATTCGTTAGACTGCAGCTTTTAGCTCCACTAATTCTATCAGGGCTTATTCTTCTACCTTTGGACCCCTTTTTAATATTCCAGGCTTAGTTTCTTAACTGCTGTGCTCTTATTCTTTCTCAACTTTATTACCTTAATCTGTTTTCCTTCTTTTTCTTGGAATGAAGCGCGTTTTGTAATTCCCTTTATTTCAAAATAAACAAAATAAAAGTAGTGAGTATTTACAAAGCCTTCTATATTCAAAAATTTAAGGCTTATTTCAGTTTGACTAAATGTTAAACTAAAAAAAAACATCACATTTTTCCGACAATCTGGCAGATAACTTTGAACAATATAACTTTTTTTTCATTTAATTTTGAGATACTATAAATTTAACTTTTCAACACTTTTTAAACCTTTGAAATATGCATGGTCTTCCAAAACATTTGCATTAACTGGTAATCAAGTAAAAGAACATAACAAAAACACGTGAGCTAGTGTCAATATTTTATTATTATTATTTGTATGATAATATACAATGAGTAGGATGTCCAACCTCCATCTGCATCTGTGACCTCACACAGACGATCAGGTATGGAATCTACAGTTTATATTATGTAACAGAAGTGTGGGTTATGTATTTGTTGTTTCCCTGGAACGTGTTTTACGCAGATATTTTTTTTCTTTATCAAGCACGCTTCTGCAATTCATTTTCTAACCTTACAATCGTCATGTCGTTTTCATTGCTGTATTTATTATTTGACGACGTTATTGATTCTGTAATTGTTTTATTAAATTGCAACAGTTTCTTCGTTACACATCATTGAGAGCACAGTATTTAGTTGTTGTCATTATGATCCGTTTTAAACAGTATTATTACATTTGTGTTCTAAGGATGCATTCACACCAAATGCGTCGCCTTATATAGAAATAGGGTTGTTTTGGATTTTCTACTTTATTTTCTATATTGGATTTCAATTTAGGAATCAGGTTATGCTCTAATAAAATTGTACTCCTTTATATCTCTTTTATTTTCACTTTTATATAGGACATAATTGAGTATAATTAAATTTCGTTTTACCTTTTCTTTGTATCCATATGATATAAATTTAAAATCTTAAAACTTACCTATAGTGTTTGAAAATCATATGGTTGAGAAGTTGATTATTATATATAATATATATTATTTCTCTTGATGTCTCGGCTAATTCATTTAGAATGATATCTTTTAGTTATTTTGTTAAATTCAATAAAAATAAAACGTAGCTTAAAAAAAATGGTCATTTTTTGCTCGTTCCAATTGCCCCGCCTGTAGTTAGTGTTGTTGTTCTTGTAGACAAAAAGGTAAATAAAGGAAAATCCCAAATAAATATATTTTTAATGATAAGACGATAAGAGACCAAACAAAAAAGATACTTACTGCAAAAAGATCCCGAGAGAGAGAGAGAGAGGAGAGAGAGAGAGTGAGAGAGAGAAGAGTGGGGGGGGGGGGGGGGGGGCATCATGATTAAAAATCTTTCAGAATGTTTCTTGCTATATTCCGATAAATCGAAATATCTCTTGTAAAATATTGAAAATCAAGGAAAAAGCAAGAGATATAGAGGAGAGTATATGAAGTGGGTATTCCAGTTTGAAGAAAATGTGGCCTTACCTGGCCTTGGCAGCAGCTGTTGTGTGACGTTGTTGTGTAGATGTTGTTTGAAATACGGAGAGAAGTGTGACGCAAGGATAGTGATGTGTTTATAGGCTGCCTATTGACTGGTGAGGTCCTCGTAATTCCTGATGATGGAGGTGAAGAGCCCAAGGAAGTGGAATTGAAGGAGAGAAATTTCGGCCTTGCGAGACACCATCCAGTACCAGAGAGAGCAGCAGGTGAACTTGGACAGGATAATTTTTGAGCTGCAACAGAGGCTTGACTACAATGAAGAGATTCAGGCGGCGGGCGGAAAGGAAGAAAGCACACGTGTGA
>NC_087207.1:93812585-93828989 GCF_015104395.2 Macrobrachium nipponense
TGTGAAAGCAGTGTGTATTAGCTTCTCTCGTTTTTTTTTTCCTTTTATAGTTAAGCTTTTCTCAAAAGACTCCTATTCCAACAAATGGGAGCTACAGTCTTCCCCCACCCCCCTCCCACCCCCCCCCCACATCCTTTCAAATAATTGTTTCTTTGTTTTCTAGGCAGTTTATTCACTACTAGCAAGGGTTCATAAACATTTGTATGATTTCACTAATTCAAGGTACAGTTCAAATTGTTTTTTAACTGCTTCTGTATTGGGCGTTACAATTTTTGAGGTTAGTTATTCGCAATAATAAGATACCATCTACAAAGCTTGAGTTTTCTTCAATTTCTGATCCTCATTTAAAATTCTCTCTCTCTCTCTCTCATCATCTCTCTCTCCTCCAATCTCTCCTCTCGTCTCTCTCTCTCTCTCTTCTTTCCTCCCTAAAATGTGGCGTAGCCCTCAGCCAAGCGCGTGCTATCAAGCTCCAGTCAATCGAAACAATATTCGGGAGAAACAAACCTTTTTCGGACACAGATTGGAGGCGTCCCAGTCGGGATCCATCTCCTTCCTATTTGTAGTCCGCATCCAAACGTAAAACTGATTCAAATGCTGCGATGGATTGCTGACTAGACCCCTCCAGATGCAATTGAAAAGCAAAGAGACGCTTTTCCTCTCAGTGGGCATTATTCCTCTTTCAATCCTCATGTATCCTGCAATGTATTGATTGAGAGGACGATTTCTTGAATCGGCGAATCCGTTTCAATGATCGACTCTGCGAATCGAAGTTGGCCTTTCCGTCAGGGCAATCTATTTCTTTGCGATAAATTGGACGTCTTTCGTGTGTGTGTGTGTGTGTGTGTGTGTGTGTGTGTGTGTGTGTGTGTGTGTGTGTGTGTGTGTGTGTGTGTGTGTGTGTGTGTGTAGATTCCATAGGTTTTATAAGGAGGAATATGATTTCTTGTTTAATTATGGGTAAATAACTTGTACTGGTTTTATATGAGGAATTTCATCAAAGCTGACTTTAATATGAGTAAACAATTTGTAGTGGGATTGTTAAGAGGAGTTCAATTAAATGTGGCCTTCTTAATCATGAGTAATAATTTGCAATTGGACTCATTAAGGGGAATTTTATTATGCGGTACCTTGGGGAATTTCCTTGGATAGATTCCTTCATTTCATTGTTCATACGCAGAAATAAAAAAAAAAAAGCACAAGCAAGAAAACCGTTGCTTCTAATTTTGACAGAATTCAGCGCATAACAAACCAACCACAGAAGGGAGATCAAAACCTAAGCAGCCGTTTCCATCTCATTGACTTAGACGTCTTTGTGATGAGCGATGCACAGAGACAGATTATTTACATTAAATGTTTTAGGGTGAGACGATACAAACAACTTAGGCCTCCTCAAATTTAAAAACAAAAAAACGTTAAATTTTTCTGCTTATTTACTTCGAATCACTATAATTCAAATATTGTTATATCTTACAATGCGGGTATTCAGCAATGGTGAAACACAAGCTCTGATGTTAACAAACAAATCTTATTCGTCCTGAGAGAGTGGCGGGGGCGGGGAGAGAGAGAGAGAGAGAGAGAGAGGAGAGGAGAGAAAGAGAGGAGAGAAAGAGAGCGAGAGAGAGAATGATTTTCCCCGGAAAACTGGACAGCATTCATACATTCTCTGAAACGTAATTCAATCTGAATAAAAAACTTCCACCTCCTGCGATATGACCTAGGGCGGAAGTAGGGGAAGATAAACTGCTTTTCATTTCGAAAAATAGCAAAAAAAAAAAAAATGTTTCCAGCGAAGGAAAAATAAAATTTCTGTTGAAATTCCCAGCGACATGAGTTACTTGACATTAAGGGATGTTCCTTCAAGATTTGCAAAGCAGTAATGAATGTTTGTGAAGATCAGGAAGTCTCCTGAGGGCGCATGAAATCTCAGTAGTATACACACTCATGGACTGAATTGAATTGGATATAGAATTTAGGCCAAAGGCCAATCAGTGGTACCTATGAGGTCACTCAGCACTGAAACAGAAATTGACAGTAAAAGGTTTGAAAGGCGTAACAGGAGGCAAGCCTTGCAATTGCACTATGAATCAATTGTTAGGAGAGGGTGGAAAGTAAGATGGAAGAAAGAGAATGAAAGGAGGTACAGTAAAAGGAACGAAAGGGGTTGCAGCTAGGACCGGAGACGCTGCAAAGAACCTTAAGTGCACTTCATGCCTACATGAAGTGCAGTGACGGAAGTAACCCACTACGGGGGTAATATACTTCTCCAAAAGCAATATCAACCAATCGAGTTGAATATCAAATTCAAGACTACGTGGATATCATTATATCTTTTAGAAGTCACAGTTGAACTATGCTTTTACTAATGTATAATGGCAGTAGCATATGTGTTTTTGCTTTGACAAACACTATACAGCCTAAAATGGAAGTCTATGATAGCGTAAAAAAAACATCAAAAACGATTATATGGATAGTATATAGAATACTCAGTAGCTGTGACCAAACTGGGCAGCATACATAAGAAATAGAAATAATATTAATATTAATAACAAAAATGAAAAAAAATACTCATAGGAACGTGAGCCTTAAAATGGAGGAACAAATCCACAGTTATGTAGTATATGTACATGTATTTAACGATAAAAGTTTACATATAGTTTTTGGGAATCTGTTCGGTCCCCCGTACAAATTCCCGAAAGCTATCTTTGCAGTTTTAACGTTAAATATATGTACGTATACATAACTGTGGATTTGTTTCTCCAATAATTACAATGAATGCTCAGACATCAGCTGTCCGAACCAGAACATCCACCCATCCAGTTGATGAATCGCTCCTGTCATATTTTCTTTCCCTAGATCCAGAGCCACTTCATAGTAAATACCAAATTACTAGAAAACACTTCTTAGTAAATATTAAATAAATAAAAAACCCTTTTTAGTAAATATTAAGTTAGTAGAAAACCCTTTTTAGTAAATACCAAATTAGTGGAACACCCTTCTTATTAAATATTAAATTAGTAGAAAACCCTTTTTAGTAAATACCAAAATAGTAGAGAATCGTTCTTAGTAAATATTAATTTGGTATAAAACGCTTTTTAAAATACCAAATTAGTAGAAACCCCAATCACTTTAAGAAGCGTATAAGCGAGACATTTAACTATTCTTGGTAAATAGCAAAATTAGTAGAAACCCAATCACTCCATGAAACATATAAGTGACACACTGACTGTTCTTAGTAAATACCAAATTAGTAAGAAATTTGTTCACTTTATTAAACATATAAGTGACACATTGGCTATTCTTAGCAAATACCAAATTAGTAGAAACCCCAATCACTTTAAGAAATGCATAAGTGACCCATAGACTGTTCTTAGTAAATACCAAATTAGTAGAAAACCCAATGACTTCATGAAACGTTAAGTGACACATTCGCTATCCTTACTAAAAATTACCAAATTAGTAGAAAACCCAATCACTTTATGAAATCTAAGTAATATATTGACTATTCTTAGTAAATACCAAATTACTAGTAGAAAACCCAAAGACTTTTTGAAACGTATAAGTAATATATTGACCATTATTAGTAAATACCAAATTAGTATGAAACCTAATCACTCTATAAAACGTATAAGTGACACATTGACTATTCTTAGTAAACACCAAATTAGTAGACCCCATAATCATATGGAATGAGTAAGAGAAACACTGTGTTAGTGCGAATCATCGGGAAAATAAGAATATTAATTAAAGAGAACCGAGGAGGAAATTACGTGATATCCCCAAAGAGAGAGCGAACGGTAAATAACAATGAGAACCAATCACGGCATCAAACAACTGTCTTTTGAACCGAGCGGATAAAACCGTCACTTAATTAAACAGAAGAGACAAAGAGAATCTATTGGACAAATGCTACGTCTGCAAACATGCCAGATCAGGTGACATTCGAAGGATCAGATTCGAAGGCAATCGCGGACAACAGTGAAGAGTAAACTTTGTTAATTTAACGATCACTCTTGTTTAACAGTTTCAGGGCAACAGTCTTTGACTTACAATCAAAGAGTGTTCGTTAACGACGAGGAACAGTTTGAAGTCAAATCGTTTAAATTCTACTGCTTCTCTAACTTCTGTTATTTTTATGTAAATTAGTCAAAGGAACGCTAAACTGTTTCTCGCTTTACCTTGAAAACTCCGTAATTTCATCTCAGTTAAATTAGTTAGGGTGGCATTACCAAAAGAAGATTGAGAACCACTGATACAGAGCCTAGGCGTCACCTTAGTTCAAGAAGCACCGGAGAGACAGATTTATACGTAAAAATTTGCTCCTTGCATAGGTGGAGCTATTATCATAATGTCAGGGACCTATGACACCTTACTAAGGGAAGAAATAATACTTTCGGAAGAGAATATGAATGCTAGATTTTTTTAAGATAGTACGTAAATTAAAAATAAATAAAACGTATTTGAATAATCATGCTTTCGCCACAAAGAGATGGCAGATTGACAATTAAATTTAACAAAGAACGCACTCAGAGAAAGCACATACAGCTTCAAAAAATAAATACCTTCTATTGCTTTCCTTTCTCTTGTTATTGTGAGAGAGAGAGAGAGAGAGAGAGAGAGAGAGAGAGAGAGAAGGCCTCCATTTTCTGAAAACAGATCACAATTTCCCCTTGCCCAGATTCTTATTTGCTAACAGTCCCCCAGTGACAGGATCAGCATCATTATTTTCGTCCTTCATTCCAGTCACGTGGAAGAGGACCTACATCATCTGGCGTTCTTAACACGAGGCATTATGGAGTCAAGTTATATCTGAAACTATACTTATAAAAATTCAAGTTGCCTTTACACTCTCTTGGAATAATAATATTAATAAACATAACATATGCTTCAAATTTTCACAGGACTCGATTTGACAATGACAATAGAAAGGTAGGTGTAAAAGATTTAGTGTTAGGGAGAACCCGTCTGTTACAGAATTACGATAAAAGCGAGTATCTAGTGAATTCATTAAGAGCAAAAAAATTTACTTAATTATATGTAATAAATGAAAATAAAAGTCGTTACTTGGCTGTAATATTTATTGGGGGAAGAAACATGAAATTAAGACTCTACTCCGCACCAGAATCAGTTCTTTCATGACACAAAGAAAGAGATGGCTAATCTGAGGTTAACAGCCATTTTCTGTGAGGCCGAAGCACTGGCGTAGTTAAATTGATTTTCGTCTAACTACAAAAGACGGACTTTTCCTATTATCGCGAAAGATTATTGAATTTTTCATCGTATCATCTGATTTAGTACGATGAAGAATTACGTTAGATTAAAAATCACCGGGCAAATTAATCTGTTCATATTTTTCATAACATCATTCATATACAACCTTCCTGAAATATTTTATCATAATTCCTAAACAATTTTAAAACTCCAATAATTCTTAACATTGAAAAAAACGGTAACCCAAAGTAAGGATGGGAAATAATTTTCTTTATCACCCTGAACCAGGTGGTATGCCCAATTCGAATTGTAAAAGAAATCTGTGGTTTAAACCCAGAGAGAGACTAAATATACTCTTACGTCGACAGTCCATTCTATAAACTGAGGTACTCCTAGAATTCCACGTAAGCTGAGAATATGGGGAATATTACGCGCGTAGGTGATTTTCTAGACGGATGAAGGTTCTCAGTACCTTAACAGCCAGATAAACTTTACAGCGAAGCAATTGAATCGGAGGATTTGATTTGAAAATGCCCCCGGTGCGTCGCTTCTAGATAGCTCTGTAAATATTCCAAGTCTTGCAGCACAGCGAAAATAGGCAATATTCTTCGTAATCTGAAAGTAACTCGAGATGATGTCTCTCTCAGGCTCTTCAGGCAGCTTGGGGAAGCATTTCTTTGAGCCCAATCTATAAATGTTTAGAAGCAAAATTTACCATTTTTCCCGTAGCAAAAATTTGTCATCACATTTTACCAGAAAAAAAATTCATATACATATGAAAAGCTTTTCTTCAGAGAGAGAGAGAGAGAGAGAGAGAGAGAGAGAGAGAGAGAGAGAGAGAGAGAGAGAGAGAGAGAGGTTTTAGACAGTTTACTATAAGTCAAGTATATCTTAGTTTTACCAGACCACTGAGCTGATTAACAGCTCTCCGAGGCCTGGCCCGAAGGATTAGATATTTTTTCGTGGCTAGGAACCAATTGATTACCTAGCAACGGGCCCTACAGCTTATTGTGGGATCCGAACCACATTAGATCGAGAAATGAATTTCTATCACCAGAAATAAATTCCTCTGGTTCCACGTTGGCCGAGCCGAGAATCGAACTTTGGACCACCGGATTGGTAGCCGACCGCGAAATCCACTCGTTCAACGAGGACCTTACACAGTTTACTATAAAAACTGCTGTGTCCAAATTGGCTTAAGATAAAATTTGATGATAATTGCAACAACATTTTATCTGGAACATCTTAGCATAACCTATGAACAGTTTCTGGAGTGGCTGTAAACCGTAGGACAATAGAAGATATTTCATCGAGAAAAATCTGTATCAATCCAACTCTTCCAGTTAAAATTATTGGAATCTTTCAACCTAATAAATCTGCTTCTCGGAAATGCCCGGAAGTTTGTCAATTTGAAATCAACAAAATCGTGTAATCAGATTACCCCAATCTTTCAATATACAAGGTATCGAATATTTCGGAACTCATGAATTTCTATTAACCAAAATCTTTAAAAGCTGGACGAAAAGAGAATGAAAAGGGAACGGGACCTGGCGAATTAGGTCAACATTATCGGCAACTCCCGAGGGACCTCTTGACTGTATCCCCACTTGGGTCCGAAAATGAGAGAGAACTGAATGGTTGAATATTTCCGTTGCTAAATGTAAGAACGTTATAACCCCCACAGACTTTTCATGTCCACCTTGAGAAAATATGACTACGAGTTCAGCATCATTAGCATAGCCCCCGACGACTCCGCAAAGGTCTCCTGGGAAATTTTGTTATTCATTGTTGGTGTGCTTTGTCTTAATCCTTAGCCTCACATTTCATTTAATTAAGTCTTGGGCTTCAGCTTCTCTTGTTCTTACGGGAGATTAGCAGACACTATATGTGCGCAATAAAAATCCACAATTATAACAGCCAACTATATTACTATAATAAAATATAAAAGCAAAGACTTTCGAGTACCTGAACAATGTTCCTAGTCAATGTTTACAGTAAAAAAAGATTTCACAATATAATTGTGGATTTTTATTACTTGAACTGTCTTTCACGAGAATGTGATATTCTTACCAGCCATTATAATAAGTCCTCTCTTCTCTCATGGGCGTTCATCTCAAAAATAAGTAAAACACGGAACAGAGCAATTATAAGTTTCTACCCCTTTCATATTGTTAGAAGTTTATCATCTGTACTTAGAACGTAAAACTCTTCTACACAGAAATTTCATTAATTTAAAGATTGTTTTCATAAAATGAAATAATCATTATTCAGCAACGTGTTGTTCGTCATTAATAAAAAATACGAGATTCTTTTACTTGAATAATAGCACATATATAATTTGTGTTCCATAAATCTTATATTAACAAGTTTATATGATACCCTCAAAACAATCATCACGCATTTTTTCTGGTCACCCTGTGATAATAAAATTACCAAACAGATTTCTCACTGATAAGAAAAGTTACAGTGGAAACTACTATCGATTTTAAATTATGTATTGTAAATATAAAACGACAACAGTCACAATGAACAATGCTATCAGAGGTTGGGGAAAAATACGCACAATTCGTTTTCAATGCGCTCATTGGTTTTTATGCCACATAATTCGTTAGGATTGGCTAGAAAAAAAAAAATATTTGGGAAAAATGGCCTCAATGCTACATTCAGTAACAAAAACTTTTAACCACCGAGCTCAAACAATGAAGGGCTGTGGTTTTGTCAGTTCTAATATAATTGCTTCCATTGGAATTTTAGAAAGAATAATACATACAGTTCGGTTTAATCAAAGCGGATTATTTTTCATCGGTTTGTAGGTATAAGCTGCCATTAGTGCGTGCTCTCTCTCATTTTTTTCTTGAGATGAATTTCTGATATTGTTGCCGGATTTTGCTTAGTCTATAGGGAAGAGATGTGTATTTCTGGTGATAGGAGTTCCCATTGCTCGACGTGGTTCGGAAGTCACGTAAAGCCGTTGGTCCCGTTGCTGATCCATGCAACGTACAAACACCATACAAACAAACAAACAATGCCTACAGCTTGATGTACACTGACGTCACTACCACCCTACGGAGTATGATAATAATTGATTCCCAGAATAACTTCCACCGACACGACAGAAAAAGTTCGAGATGACTTACTCTTAAAAAGATGCTTTTAATGACTACATATTAAATCGGCATTTAAAATATATAAATTAATTTCCTTCTCGTGCGTAATGGGAAAATTAAACAACCGTAAATTACCATTTAATATTCTACTTTACAATGAAATCACAATAAGCTCTGTCGTTTACAAATGCAGGAAAAATATAGATTAAAATAACATTAATTTGAAGTTGTAGGTAGAAAATGAATATCATCAAAGCGTATTTTCAGAGAAGTAAGTTAATCAGTAACGCGTATAATACACTTTTTCATGATGCTTTTGTTAATTTCCTTGTCATTTTCTGTTTCGTAAGTGTAATATAGTTCCTAGAGCTAATCTCTACACTGTCTTTAAGGTACACAGAACTTGATGAAGAAACCATGGCGCAGATCAAAAGGGCAACGATAAAGTCAGTCAATGATATTCCCACATTCTAACGATGAGCCGCTGAAACTGTTCGTGAGTTTGTAGCTCTTTGCTAAAATCGCCAAAACACTAAAAGTTAAACTTCTTCAGCATCCTTATAAAACTGTCTTTATACAACATCTCTTATGACAGGTCATTAAGCGTCAATAACTTTTTCTCATTCGATACTTTGCCTAATTTTTCAGGATGACGGAATAGCTGTTTAAATCTTATCTAGTATAGGCCTAGAGAGAGAGAGAGAGCTCTTATCTACTAGAGAGAGAGAGCTCTTATCTACTAGAGAGAGAGAGAGAGAGAGAGAGAGAGAGAGAGAGAGAGAGAGAGAGAGAGAGTAAGCGTGCGGTCTCATAACTCCTAAAAATCGATAGTTCTGCCAAGCCATAGAAACAAATGAAAACAAAGACCACCACCTTAAAGAACAGCGAGAATGCCATTGTTTCATTTTCCTGACTCTTACAAGACCTAAAAGAAATTATTGTCGTTATCCTATTTAGAGGCCATTCCCCCTTCAGCCAACCAGTAGACGCTATAAAGATCCCTTTCATGAAATCATGGGTGGCTCCCGAGAAAAACGAAAAGCACATACAACTTCTATCAGTCTTTAATTGGTGATGAAGCTCGCACCCATCAGGCAGAAACTGTCAGTCATGACCCCTCATAAAACACTCATTCACCACGGTGCTATTGTGGCTCGTTATCTACACGTCACCTACTCCCAGGCGCTAGTACTAAAAACCGTATGGTGAATGTAAAGTAGACAGCCGCACGAATATACATAAATATAATTTGCCGACCACACAAAATAGAATTGGATGTATAGCACTGTGATCCTCGAGGGGCTAGTACTAACCACAGCTTCCCAAGGAGCTTCCGCCACGTTTAGTACCAGCACCAGGGCCAAAGAAGCACTGCTTACACTTTCGCCATATACTTTCGTACTTTCTGGATTTACAGGCACTTTTATGACAACTTCTCACTCATCTAACGCTCATTAGCCTTTCTCGTCCTTACAAGAGAAACCTCTTTCTTGCACTCTGTCCTTTCAGAACTTCCTAATTCATATAGCAATCTCACCGAGGTGAACCTATAATGATCAAGTCGGACATCGTCGTATCAAACTCCATTGAGATAAATTTGTAATTAGCAGCTCCGTCTGCTTTATTCTGTTCCTATTCTACTGCATTTCATCCTATATCATCAGGGAAATAACACAGACAGTTTTTATTTACTCTGTTCTGGTCATAAAAGACGTTAGCATTCCTACTCGAGCATATCTGAACATAGAAATAACTAGCTTCATTGCCGGAATTTCAAACTTTTTTTGTAAAGACATTTGGTAAAATGCATGAGCAAGAAAGCAAAAGCGAAAATGTCTGGGGATCACAAAGCAATCTTCCTCGGTCCCACTAACTTCACGTTATTGTATTCAAGAGCTTTGTTTGTTGTGCTCTTATTAAGGAGATGTCTCTCCTTCGTGCAGCGTTTGCCTAGGATGTTGGTCTTCAGGTAAGAGCAGAATAGAACTATTTCCCTTTGGAAGAGGAAAGATCTCGGAAATTAGGGCTTTAATTGTGACAGATACTCACCGTTTATTTTGAATTGTAACTGAAAGGACTGGGGATAAGTCTTTTTCTGAATATGCCATTGTCATTTTAAAGTAGAGTAAACCATCACCAACTGTCAGTTTTAAATTGGATTATGTAACAATATGACATCGTTCATATCTAACAAAAACCCACAGATATTTATGTGAAACAGAAACCAGCCAGCCAGAGAGAGAGAGAGAGAGAGAGAGAGAGAGAGAGAGAGAGAGAGAGAGAGAGTCGAAAGCAATGTCATCTGACCAAGACTGCATCGTGGATACACCACTGTACAGGAACTCATGTGTAATGGGAACCAAAAAACACATTTATGTTATAACGAAAACAAAGACAAACAATAACTTTGTAACGAGAACGCAACGCAAGACCACCAACGCCATGTCTGTCAGTGTCCTGCGCTACGATCTGTGACTGATAACTCTCTTCTGTGATTGGTCGGTTTTGCTCTGCTCTTATTCCCTCGGGGATATAGGAAGCACAAGTATGCCGCTCACATATCTATTCCTTGAATGATAATTTTTCAGGAGTCACATTTAACTAATTAGTGAAATTGTATTTGAATCAGTTGCCTTAAAGAACATAGTACACTTTTCTTTACTTCGCCAGAAATCAGTAATTATTGAACCCGCCGACGTATGTCTGTTGCTTGAACCCTTCCTTCTAAAATTGTACTACTGAAGATTTTCGTAAATTTTCTTTCTTTCCCTCCCAACCTTTCTGTAATCATTCAATATGACCACTAAATCACGGAACGGTTGATAAAACCCATAATCTTCCCAGGCAGCCTCGTCTTGTCAGCCTGAAAGATGACTTCTAATGATACATGATGCTCTCCTTGTCTCTATTCATCTCGGGGATCAGCCCTTATTAAAACTCAGGCTAAATTACGACCGCCCAGAAAATTCTCCAAATTCAGAGACGGTACCCGGGTGGTTCTTGCTTTTAATCTTTGATGTAGTCCAGTTTTTTCTTGGGTTTTATTTTTAGTTTTAGGACGGGTCTATGAAATCCCTCTCATATCTTATTTCCTACCAAAGAAACTAAGTTTTATTATTACTATTATTCAGAAGACGAAACCTAATCGTATGGAACAAACCCAGCAGAGGCCACGTACTTGAAATTCAAGCTTCCAAACAATTATTGTAATCATGAAGAAGAGGTTAGGGAGGTCAAGAGAAATACAGAAAAGAGACCTCACTTATCTAAAAAATTAAAAAATAAATGATTAAATTTGTAAAATGACAGAAATGTATTACAATGCCCGGGGAACAGTATTTCGGTAGCAATGCATTAAGTAAAATGTCCTCTTTCCCAATACCTGAGAGTACTCATCGTCAGCTTATTGCCAAAGAGTCAAGATCCCTTTTAAATAGATTTTCACAGAACTCTATCCATTTCCATTTATCACGAACTTCCTAGCTACCAGCAATGTCATCCCTTTCTCTTCTACTTATCTTTACATTTAAATCCCACATCACGCCGCCGTTCCATCTCCAACCCATCAGAGAAACAGTTCAAACCCTCTTAGAAATTCCCTTTCACTCAGATTCGTCTTGAAACTGCAAAGTTATTTGTAATAAGCCAAAGCCTGGGGGAATAACAGTCGTTTCATTACTATATAAGTTAGGTAATTGTGATCGTTATCCAATAATAAGCATAATTAATAGTACTATTATTATTATTATTATTATTATTATTATTATTATTATTATTATTATTATTATTATTATTATTATTATTATTATTATTATTGTTGTTATTATTATTATTATTATTATTATTATTTGAGGGAATTTGACCCTCTTCTAATGATTATTCCGACAGCATTAGGTTTTTTTTTTTTATTTCTATTATTATCTTTTCTTCAAGGCTGATATCTGCTAATAACTGGCCAATGTACAGAATGTGGATAAACCGCAAGGATAACCTCTGATAAAGTAGTTTATTTTGGTATATAAAGTGGAATTAATACATCTTGTATCCGTCGAGTTTCATTATGTCTGCCCACTGTAAAATCTCGTTGTGCATACATCCTGAAACTCTACGGGTACATCACGTCATGTTTAACTTCCACCTGCATGTACCAGAATAAAAACGCGACTTTATTCAGAACTAAATTGCCTTTCGCCTTTTCCAGAATATGTACATACTCCAGCTCTTATCAGATAACAGCCTTGAAGAAATGAGAATAGCAAGAATGATTGAAAAGACCTTGTATGAAATAAATTCCACTGATGCTGCTTTCTTTTTAACAGACTATTATGAGTATCATAAATGAAGACAGTGTTTGCTAATTAGTGTAAAGGCAAACTACAGCAAAAGCACTTAATTACAAAGAGAAAGACAGAAAAAATAAGAAAGGCCTTTAAGCAGTAACCTTACATCAAGTGGCCTACTTCCACTCTCCATTAATTAAGCTATTAAATGAAAAATCAGAAACATTATCAGCTATCGGTCATGATCTGCACCTTTCATTAGATGAGAGAGAGAGAGAGAGAGAGAGAGAGAGAGAGAGAGAGAGGAGGTGGTCTGGCGTTAGACTGATTCGCCCCTGAGCGCCTGTATTATTAGTGTTAACACCAAAGAAACGGCTATTTATCATACTCTTCATATCACGACTGAGATTAATGGCAGCTTCATTTCTCGTAAGTGGAGACTTGACTACACCCATAAGACATTGCATCATGGTAACCTGAACAATCTTTTTTTAGGCCGAAAACCAACCTATCACTTCTATACTACACTAAGAATCACAGTGGACCAAGTGCACCACCCGGTGGAAACTCAAACACATTGGTTCACTAAAGATCCCATAAATAGCAACCGTTGCTGACTACCTGTAAGAAAGTACCTGAAGTAAACCTAAAACATATCCACCCGCTCTGAAATTCTGAAGTTTATAGGCAAGTCCCTTATGATTTACTACATCGAAAGCAGCACTAAGATCTATTTAAACTACTCTACAATTAAAACCCTTACCAAGGTTCTCTAGCAAAGCGTATTGTAAGTACCCAATACTTCCTATATGCATATTAACTATCAACTGACAATTCTTTGTATGCAACATACTTGTATAGTAGCTTAAAAATGAGTCTCTGCAACTTTATAGAGCCCAAGGAGAAAAGAAGTGGTCTGTAGTTACTTCAGGCACTGTATTACTAAGGTCGCGCTCATCTGCAAAGATACTACGTCGACATAAAAATCTATAGAATATATTGATCTGGAAGCTAACACACTAGAAACTGTTTTTAAAATCAAGGGGAAGAAACCATCAGGGTTATTCACATCCCAGCAATCAGATTATCAAGAATTTTCTTGGCATCCCCAGAACGAAATGCAAATTTTCCAAGAAGAGGTTTCACAAGATTTGGAGACAAATCTTATGAAACAACAATCCTTCCTAATGATTTTGATTTCCTTATAGTCCATCCCATCCCCCCCCGTATTATTTCTTCAAGTCTTTTTTTTCCAAAAATCTCAATGTTTTATGTCTTCCTCTATAACAAGATAATGAAATCTGTTTCTTGAAACTCAGACTGAACCTCTTTACAATTCTCACGAATTAGCCAATTCCTCTACTTATTTTCTTCCTTTATGTTTTTTTCCATTCCTTTTTGTCCTAATTCGCTTTTTCCTGATTTTTAAAATCTTTTTCTCTAATTCCACTTTTGTCTCCGATTTTTCCGCTTGTTTTTCCCCTTTTGGTTCATTTTTGTCCTCGTTCTCTCTCTTTAATTAAATCTTTCCTATTATTCTATTTTGTCCCCTTTTTATCCAAAAACCTCTCTCTCGTAAAATTCCATTCATTTTACAACAAGTTGAGTATTTTTATAATCCTTACCCGCCATGTAAGACTTGGCAAATGTCATAAACGCCTTTAGATTTGCATCTTCCTTACTTAATATTAGCTTTATTTGTTCTTTGTAAACTTCGGTTTGTTCTTTAAGGAAGTTTTTTTTTTAACTAAATGGGAGGAAGCCTTAGCAGATCTATTTATTTGATAGGATCTCCTCTTCTCTCTCTTCTCGTCTCTCATCTCTCTCCCTGCATCTCATCTCCTCGCGACGTCTCTCATCCTCTCTCTCTCATCTCTCTCTCTCTGAGTTTCTTGTAGAACGGAATTCTTTTTACCATATAACACAAGTAAATATTGATGAAATATTGAAAATTAAAACTATAAAAAAGAAAACCCATCCTAATTGGACTGGCAAGCAATTTCTATATCTGCAACTGACTACTCATGAGGTCTTCAATTATGTTTTAATTAATAAAACTTTTCTCTGTAGCTGGTAGAATTCTCGGGGAAAAGAATCTGAGACCAATCTGGTTTCCGGGGCCCAATAAATAATTATTTATTTATGAAGCTTATGCATAGGAACAAGCCTACGGGCGCTACTGACTTGAAATTCAGTTTTCCAACAGAAAACGGCGTTCCATCCAGGATAAAGTGAGATGCGAAATAGACCTATCATTTTTTAATTTTTAAGAAATAAGTAAATGCCGTGGATAAATAAAAAAGAAAAATATAAAAATGCAAGGACAATACAAAATACTATCTGGTGTTGTTACAGAACACCAAAATAAACGGAACCAACCTTTGTAGTACAAGAAGGATAGCCACTAAATCATTCAAAGTAAGTTGTCTGTGTAAGTGTTAAGGATTTACGACGTGTGCTTTTATTTTTACTACAACAAACATGAACAGCCTGGATGGGATGTTGCGTAGTATCAATAGCAAATCAAAAGAATAACAGGAGGTATCTTTCTCGAAGAAAAGGAAAACTATTATTAGAAAAAAATAAGAAAACATAAATCCATTTCAGGTATGAAAATAAACTACTGTCTGACAAACTTGACCGGTTAGGGAGTTTGGATATCTCCGAGCATTGTGCCAAACCGTAAATTGCAACATGTCCGTATAATAGACTGTGGACTTCCTCTACCTTCCCAGCCCAGTTCTGTGCTGACTCCATACATTATGAAAATAAAAAACATTCATAAAAATCAACCCACCGCTCCTGGGTATTCCAGTTGGCCAGGGGCTGTGCTCTGTCCAACTAAGGTTTGCGTGCAAGTGATAATCCTCTCAATCTCTACGCTCCGACACGCTCACCAAGTAATGCGCAATTTTACTATTTCAAGAGACAAAGGTCTATAACTATTCGGGGGGGGGGGGGGGACGTCATAGTCATCATACGTTACATGCTTCATTCAGGTCCTTCAATACACTTCGTGAGAATTTAACTATTTCATCTTTGCAATAACTAGCAACGATTAACTATCATAAACGTTACGAATAGAAACGCTAACATTACTAAAGGGATTCCCCATCGGAAAGGATGAACACAGGTCTTCTAATAAGACTTTCGGGGAAGATTTAACTCTTTCATCTTTTGCAAGAACCACCCACAAAATGTATTATAGACTTGCTAAACAGTTGTTATCCCCCAGCCGAGAAATAACCCAGATCTTGCTAATTACCACCTTCGTGAAAAATTTTGACGTCTTTCGTCAATTGTAAGAACTAGCTACAAAAAACTATTTATCATAGACTTACTAATAAATGCTACTACCGTAATAAAAGGATTCCCCAGGGGAAACTAATGGCGGTTATTTATTTCTTTCCACTTGAATATGGAATCGAGAGGAAGAGATGTTTACGTAAGGCGATAACTCCTAACATCCAAGATCTGCATACTTCTCTCTTTTATACTTTGCTCCTAATAGCTTACCTTATCCATCCCACGCGCACCTAGAAACCCAATAACATTCATGACCCTAATAATATCTGGTATACATACTACGTTTATCACAGGGAATAAGGCATAGTGTTCATGTACATTCTCTCCTCCGTCATGATGATGCTCGACCGCACATCTCCTCATAACCTTTGGAACCTTGCAACCCCCCTTGCCTGACCTCCTGTCTTTCCTTCCGAGACAGTCGTTATTAAACAGCTAGAACCGTTTTTGTTTGCGCCTTGAATGCCCTTGGCTACTCGGATCCTCGGGAGGGTGCTTGT
>NC_087207.1:93829489-93851989 GCF_015104395.2 Macrobrachium nipponense
ACAAGCACCCTCCCGAGGATCGAGTAGCCAGGCCTTCAAGGCGCAAAAACGGTAGCTGTTAATAACGACTGTCTGAAGGGAAAGACAGGAGGTCGGCAAGGGGTGTGAAAGGTCAAAGGTTATGAGGAGATGTGGTGAGCATCATATGACGGAGAGATGTACATGACACTATGCCTTATTCCCTGTTGATAAACGTAGTATGTATACCAGATCTATTTAGTCATGAATGTATTGGGTTTCTGTGCGCGTGATGATAAGGTAGCTATTAGGAGCAAAGTCTAAAGAGAGAAGTATGTAGATCTTGATTAGGAGTTATCTCCTTACGTAAACACGATTCCTATTCAAGTGGAAATAAATAATCCGCATTTATTTTCCCCTGGGGATCCTTTCTTACGGTTAGCATTTATTAGTAAGTCTATGATAATAGTTTTTGTAGCTAGTTCTTACAATGACGAAAGAGTCAAATTTTTCACGAAGTGTATTATAAGATCTGGGTTATTTCTCGCTGGGGATAACAACTTTAGCAAGTCTATAATACATTTTGTGGGTGGTTCTTGCAAAGATGAAAGAGTTAAATTCTCCACGAAGTGTATTAGAAGACCTGTGTTATCTTCCGCTGGGAATCCCTTCGTAATGTTAGCGTTTCTATTCGTACGTTTATGATAGTTATCGTTGCTAGTTCTTGCAAAGATGAAATAGTTAAATTCTCCACGAAGTGTATTGAAGACCTGAAGCATGTACGTATGATGACTATGACGTCGATAGTTATAGCCTTGTCTCTTGAATCGTAAAATTGCGCATTACTTTGTGAGCGTGTCGGAGCGTAGAGATTGAGAGATATCACTTGCACGCAAACCTTTAGTTGACAGAGCACAGCCCCTGGCCAACTGGAATACCCAGAGCGGGTTGATTTTATGAATGTTTTTTATTTCATAATGTATGGAGTCAGCAGACTGGGCTGGGAAGGTAGAGGAAGTCCACAGTCTATTATACGACATGTTGCATTCGGTTTGGCACAATGCTGGAGATATCCAACTCCCTAACCGTCAGTTTGTCAGACAGTATTTTATTTCATACCTGAAATGGATTTATGTTTTTCTTATTTTTTTCTAATAATAGTTTTCCTTTTCTTCGAGATACTCCCTGTTATTCTTTTGATTTGTATTATCTACGCATATACCATCCAGGCTGTTCTGTTTGTTGTAGTAAACATAAAGTACACGTGTAAATCTTACCACTACACAGACACTTACTTTGAATGATTTAGTGGCTATCCTTCTTGTACTACAAAGGTTGGTTCCTTTATGGTGTTCTGTGAACACCAGATAGTCTTTGTATTGTCCTTGCATTTTTATAATTTTTTATTTATCCACGCATTTATTATTTCTTAAAAATATGATAGGTCTATTCGCATCTCACTTTATCCTGTGGAACGCCGTTTTCTTTAGAAACCTGAATTTCAAGTCAGTAGCGCCCGTAGGCTTGTTCCTATGCATAAGCTTCATAAATAAATAATTATTTGTTGGGCCCGGAACCAGATTTGTCTCAGATTCTCGAGATTCTACCAGCTCAGAGAAAGTTTTATTAATTAACATAATTGAAGACTCATGAGTAGTCAGTTGCAGATATAGAAATTGCTTGCCAGTCCAATTAGGATGGTTTTTTCTTTTTATAGTTTTAATATATTTCATCAATATTTACTTGTGTATATGTGTAAAAGAATTCCTTCTACAAGAAACTCCAGAGAGAGAGAGAGAGAGAGAGAGAGAGAGAGAGAGAGAGAGAGAGAGAGAGAGAGATCCTATAAATAAATAGATCTGCAAGGTTCCTCATTTAGTAAAAAAAATTCCTTAAAGAACAGAAGTTTACAGAAATATAAAGCTTAATATTAAGTAAGGAAGTTGAAATCTAAAGGCGTTTCTGCATTGCAAGTCTTACATGGGAAGGATAAAAATACTCAACTTGTAATGAATGGAATTTTACGAGAGGTTTTTGGATAAAAGGACAAATAGAAAAATAGGAAAGATAATAAAGAGAGAGAACGAGGACAAAATGAACCAAAGGGGAAAACAAGGAAAAATCGGAGACAAAAGTGGAATTAGAGAAAATATTTAAAAATCAGAAAAAGCGAATTAGGAAAAGGAATGGAACATAAAGGAAGAAATAAGTAGAGGAATTGGCTAAATTCGTGAGAATTGCTAAGAGGTTCAGTGAGTTTCAAGAAACAGATTTCATTATCTTGTTATAGAGGAAGACATAAAAACATTGAGATTTTTGGAAAAAAAAAGACTTGAAGAAATAATACGGGGAAGGGATGGACTATAAGGAAATCAAAATCATTAGGAAGGATTGTTGTTTCATAAGATTTGTCTCCAAATCTTGTGAAACCTCTGCTTGGAAAATTTGCAGTTCGTTCTGGGGATGCCAAGAAAATTCTTGATAATCTGATAGCTGGGATGTGAAAAACCCTGATGGTTTCTTCCCCTTGATTTTAAAAACAGTTTCTAGTGTGTTAGCTTCCAAGATCAATATATTATATAGATTTTTATGTCGACGTAGTATCTTTGCAGATGAGCGTGACCTTAGTAATACAGTGCCTGAAGTAACTACAGACCAACTTCTTTTCTCCTTGGGCTCTATAAAGTTGCAGAGACTCATTTTAAGCTACTGTACAAGTATGTTGCATACAAAGAATTGTCAGTTGATAGTTAATATGCATATAGGAAGTATTGGGTACTTACAACACGCTTTGCTAGAGAACCTTGGTAAGGGTTTTAATTGTAGAGTAGTTTAAATAGATCTTAGTGCTGCTTTCGATGTAGTAAATCATAAGGGACTTGCCTATAAACTTCAGAATTTCAGAGCGGGTGGATATGTTTTAGGTTTACTTCAGGACTCTCTTACAGGTAGTCAGCAACGGGTTGCTATTGATGGGATCTTTAGTGAACCAATGTGTTTGAGTTCCACCGGGTGGTGCACTTGGTCCAATGTTATTCTTAGTGTAGAATAGAAGTGATATGGTTTTCGGCCTAAAATAAGATTGTTCAGGTTACCATGATACAATGTCTTATGGGTGTAGTCAAGTCTCCACTTACGGGAAATGAAGCTGCCATTAATCTCAGTCGTGATATGAAGAGTATGATAAATAGCTGTTTCTTTGGTGTTAACACTAATAATACAGGCGCTCAGGGGCGAATCAGTCTAACGCCAGACCACCTCTCTCTCTCTCTCTCTCTCTCTCTCTCTCTCTCTCTCTCATCTAATGAAAGGTGCAGATCATGACGATAGCTGATAATGTTTCTGATTTTTCATTTAATATTTTAATTCATGGAGAGTGGAAGTAGGCCACTTGATGTAAGGTTACTGCTTTAAAGGCCTTTCTTGTTTTTTCTGTCTTTCTCTTTGTAATTAAGTGCTTTTGCTGTAGTTTTGCCTTTACACTAATTAGCAAACACTGTCTTCATGATACTCATAATAGTCTGTTAAAAAGAAAGCAGCATCAGTGGAATTTATTTCATAAAAGGTCTTTTCAATCATCCTTGCTATTCATTTTCTTCAAGGCTCTGATAAGAGCTGGGAGTATGTACATATTCTTGAAAAGGCGAAAGGCAATTTGGCTCTGAATAAAGTCGCGTTTTTATTCTGGTACATGCAGGTGGAAGTTAAACATGACGTGATGTACCCGTAGAGTTTCAAGATGTATGCACACGAGATTTTACAGTGGGCAGACATAATGAAACTCGACGGATACAAGATGTATAAATTCCACTTTATATACAAAATAAAACTACTTTATTCAGAGTTATCTTCGGTTTATCCACATTCTGTACATTGGCCAGTTATTAGCAGATATCAGCCTTGAAGAAAAGATAATAATAGAAATAAAAAAAAACCTAATGCTGTCGGAATAATCTTAGAAGAGGGTTCAAATTCCCGGGGCAAATCTAATAATAATAATAATAATAATAATAATAATAATAATAATAATAATAATAATAATAATAATAATAATAATAATAATAATAATAATAATAATAATAATAATAGTTACTATTAAATTATGCTTATTATTGGAATAACGATCACAATTACCTAACTTATATAGTAATGAAACGACTGTTATTCCACCAGGCTTTGGCTTATTACAAATAACTTGCAGTTTCAAGACGAATCTGAGTGAAAGGGAATTTCTAAGAGGGTTTGAATCTGTTCTCTGATGGTTTGGAGAATGGAACGCGGCTGTGATGTGGGATTTAAATGTAAAGATAAGTAGAAGAGAAAGGGATGACATTGCTGGTAGCTAGGAAGTTCGTGGAATAAATGGAAATGGATAGAGTTCTGTGAAAATCTATTTAAAAGGGATCTTGACTCTTGGCAATAAGCTGACGATGAGTACTCTCAAGGTATTTGGGAAAGAGGACATTTTACTTAATGCATTGCTACCGAAATACTGTTCCCCGGGCATTGTAATACATTTCTGTCATTTTACAAATTTATCATTTATTTTTTAATTTTTTTAGATAAGTGAGGTCTCTTTCTGTATTTCTCTTGACCTCCCCTAACCTCTTCTTCATGATTACAATATTGTTTGGAAGCTTGAATTTCAAGTACGTGGCCTCTGCGGGTTTGTTCCATATGATTAGGTTTCGTCTTCTGAATAATAGTAATAATAAAACTTAGTTTCTTTGGTAGGAAATAAGATATGAGAGGGATTTCATAGACCCGTCCTAAAACTAAAAATAAAACCCAAGAAAAAACTGGACTACATCAAAGATTAAAAGCAAGAACCACCCGGTACCGTCTCTGAATTTGGAGAATTTTCTGGGCGGTCATAATTTAGCATGAGTTTAATAAGGGCTGATCCCGAGATGAATAGAGACAAGGAGAGCATCATGTATCATTAGAAGTCATCTTTCAGGCTGACAAGACGAGGCTGCCTGGGAAGATTATTGGTTTTATCAACCGTTCCGTGATTTAGTGGTCATATTGAATGATTACAGAAAGGTTGGGAGGGAAAGAAAGAAAATTTATGAAAATCTTCAGTGGTACAATTTTAGAAGGAAGGGTTAAGCAACAGACATACCTCGGCGGGTTCAATAATTACTGATTTCTGGCGAAGAAATTAAGAGTACTATGTTCTTAAAGGCAACTGATTCAAATACAATTTCACTAATTAGTTAAAAGAGACTCCTGTAAAACGATCATTCAAGGAATCGAAATGTGAGCTGAATACTTGTGCTTCCTATATCCCCGAGGGAATAAGAGCAGAGCAAAATCGACCAATCACAGAAGAGAGTTATCAGTCACAGATCGTAGCGCAGGACACTGACAGACATGGCGTTGGTGGTCTTTCAGTATGTTCTCGTTACAAAGTTATTGTTTGTCTTTGTTTTCGTTATAACATAAATGTGTTTTTTTGGTTCCCAATACAAAGGAGTTCCTGCACAGTGGTGTATCCACGATGCAGTCTCGGTCAGATGATATTCTTTCGATTCTCTCTCTCTCTCTCTCTCTCTCTCTCTCTCTCTCTCTCTCTCTCTCTCTCTCTCTCTCTCTCTCTGGCTGGCTGTTTCTGTTTCACATAAATATCTGTGGATTTTTGTCAGATATGAACGATGTCATATTGTTATGCAATCCAATTTAAAACTGTGACTGTTGGTGATGTTTCACTCTACTTTAAAATGACAATGGCATATTCAGAAAAAGACTTATCCCCAGTCCTTTCAGTTACAATTTAAAATAAACGGAGAACCTCTCTGTCAGAATAAAAGCCCTAATTTCTGAGATCTTTCCTCTTCCAAAGGGAAACAGTTCTATTCTGCTCTTACCTGAAGACAACATCCCAGGCAAACGCTGCACGAAGGAGAGAACTGCATAAGAGCACAACAAACAAAGCTCTTGAATACAATAACGTGAAGTTAGTGGGACCGAGGAAGATTGCTTTGTGATCCCCAGACATTTTTGCTTTTGCTTTCATGCTCATGCATTTTCTTACTGTACTGGGCTTCAGTGCCATTTACTAAATGTTTAACGAAAAAGGTTGAAATTCCAGCAATGAAGCTAGTTACTTCTAATATTCAAATATGCTTGAGTAGGAATGCTAACGTCTTTCATAACCATAACAGAGTAGATAAAAGCTGTCAATGTCATTTCCCTGATGAGAAAGGATGAAATGCAGTAGAGCAAGAAGAGAGTAGGGGAGACCAACCTGCTAATTACAAATTTATCGTATTGGATTTTGATTACACGACGATGTCCGACTTGATCATTATAGGTTCACCTCGGTGAGATTGCTATATGAATTAGGAAGTTCTGAAAGGACAGAATGCAAGAAAGAGGTTTCTGTTGTAAGGACGAGAAAGGCTAATGAGCGTTACATGAAAGAGAAGTTGTCATAAAAGTGCCTGAAAATCCAGAAAGTACGAAAATACATGCAATATAAAAGTGCATGGCGGAAGTGTAAAAAGTGCTACTTTGGCTCTGGTGCTGCTACTAAATGTGGTGGAAGTTCCTTGGGGATCACAGTACTGTACACCCATTTCTATTTGGTGTGGTCGACAAATTATATTTATGTATATTCGTGCGGCCGCCTACTTTACATTCACCACACGGTGTTTATTACTAGCGCCTGGGAGTTGGTGACGTGTAGATAACGAGCCAAAGTAGCACCGTGTTGATTGAGTGTTTTATGGGGGGTCATGGAATGGATCATTACAGCGTCCATTGGATGGCATTCTCGCTGTTCTGTAAGGTGGGTCTCTCTGTTTTCATTTGTTGCTATGGCTTGCCAGAATTATAGATTTTTAGGAGTTATGAGACCACACGCTTACTATCCAGTCTCTCTCTCTCTCTCTCTCTCTCTCTCTCTCTCTCTTCTCTCTCTCTCGGCCTATAGTAGATAAGATTTAAACCGCTATTCCGTCATCCTAAAAAATTAGGCAAAGTATCGAATGAGAAAAAATTATAGACGATCAATAATCTGTCATAAGAGCTGTTGGCTAACGACAGTTTTATAATGATGCTGAGGAAGTTTTACTTTAGTGTTTTGGCGACCTTAGTAAAACAGCTACAAAATAGCGAACAGTTTGAGCGGGTTATCGTTAGAATGTGGGAATATCACTGACTTTATCGTAGCCCTTTTGATCTGCGCCATGGTTGCTTCATCAAGTTCGGTGTACCTGAAAAAGTATGTATAGGTAAACTCTAATAACTATATCACTCTTGCGAAACAGAAAATTAAAAGGAAATTGACAAAAGCATCAAGGAAAAGTGAACTATACGCGTTACTGATTAACTCACTGCTCTGAAAATCAGCTTTGATGATTCCTATTCATTTTCTACCAACAGCTTCAAATAAATGTTATTTTAATCTAGATTTTTCCTGCATTTGTAAACGACAGAGCTTATTGTGATTTCATTGTAAAGTAGAATATTAAATTGTAATTTACGGTTATTTAATTGTCACATTACGCACGAGAAGGAAATAACCATATATTTCTTAAATGCCGATTTAATATGAAGATTGAAAGCATCTGTCAAAAAGTAAGTCATCCCTAGCTTTTTCTGTCGTGTCGTGGAATTTATTCTGGGAATCAATTATTATAATACTCCGTAGGGTGGTAGTGACGTCAGCCTTAAAGAGAAAGTCGACGCCAAAAGGAAGTTATGACTAAGACTAACTTTGTTTGCTCCGCGGAAAATCAGGGGAACGGACCTTATCTTTTGGGAAACAGGAAAGTAAGGAAAATATTATGCAACACGACGCTGAAAACTACGTAGCAGTGGTCATTACTTGGTTGCCCGGTTTTTTTTTTTTTTTTTTTTTTTTTTTTTACATTCTTAAAAAAAGAAAAGAAAAAAAATAAAACTGGTTTCTGTTGCCCTTAGTCTGTGCACCAACACAACACATACAACCATAATGCATTTATCATATATATATATATATATTATATATATATATATATATTATATATATATATATATATATTATATATTATATATATGATATAATTATATATATATATACATAAATTATATATGTATATATATATATATACATAAACTATATATATATATATATATATATATATATATATATATATATATATATATCTATATATATATATATATATATATAATATATATATATAAAATGCATTATGGTCGTATGTGTTTGTTGTTGGTGCACAGACTAAGGGCAACAGAAACCAGTTTTATTTCTTTCTTTCTTTTTTTTAAGAATGTAAAAAAAAAAAAAAAAAAAAAAAAAACGGCAACCAAGTAATGCCACTGCTACGTAGTTTTCAGCGCCGTGTGCATAATATTTTCCTTACTTTCCTGTTTCCCAAAAGATAAGGTCCGTTCCCCTGATTTTCCGCGGAGCAAACAAAGTTAGTCTTAGTCATAACTTCCTTTTGGCGTCGACTTTCTCTTTAAGGCTGACGTCACTACCACCCTACGGAGTATTATAATAATTGATTCCCAGAATAAATTCCACGACACGACAGAAAAAGCTAGGGATGACTTACTTTTTGACAGATGCTTTCAATCTTCATATTAAATCGGCATTTAAGAAATATATGGTTATTTCCTTCTCGTGCGTAATGTGACAATTAAATAACCGTAAATTACAATTTACATAGTAAACTAGAGAAGAAGTGGTTACACGGCCATTAATACTATTAAGAAAAAGTTGGTTAACGATTTAGGCGGAATTAATGGAAGCATTAACTTCTGGTCCTCTGTTGAGAAGTCTGCAGCTGAAATCATAAGCTCACACCCTCTTCGAATTTTTTGGGCAAATCTTTTGAAACCGTCGCTTTGATCGTCCGTTCAGGTAATTCGTTCACGTAATGAGATTTCCAGTCTACCCCTGATTCATAATCTTCGTTTAACTGATGACGACGTATTCCTTCATCTTTATTTTGCACTGGCAGTTGATTCTCAAAAGATAGTGGACTCTATCCGATTCATTCAACGACACGACCATCTCACGTTTTGATCAAAGTAGCTACGAAGAAAGGTGTGACCTTTGAATTCAAAGGTCTTTCCACCTCACTATCCACCGTCTCTTGAACAAATATTTCATAATGCAACTTAAAGGTTTTCCTCCTGTGAAGCCTTTCAGTCCTACCTACTTTCAATTTTCTTTCCAGCGCTGAATGGCTTCAAAAGTCCCAGTGCTTGGCCTTTGGCCTTTGCCCTAAACTCTGTATTCAATTCAATTCAATTTGACGGTGTTTTGCTATTTTTTGAGCAGACATCAGAATTCCCCTCAAGAGAAGGTTGCGAATCGATATGTAAACCTGTTATTCATGGCCTGTTAAAACATCCCACCCGACCCTACCTCATCCCACCCCTATTTAATACGGCTGCACAGTGTTACAAGTTTTAAACAAGATATCGGTATCCCCGTATCAGTTAGGAATTTATATTGCTTACTGAAAATACAAAACACAAAACATCAATAAATTGTCCATCAGCGATTCGTGTACAAAACATCCAAGAATTTTGCAATCTTGCATTCTTGCATCTTTCCATTCTTAGTAATCCTATCGTCCGCTCGCGTAAAATCAGTGACAGGTTTTATTCAGAAATAGAATAAAGTATAAATTCCCCAGAACAGTACCAAGGTAGCCTCTCTCTGTTTGATAAAGTGCCGACTGTAATGCGTTGTTTTCTCTGAGTGGGATATGAGTGTATCTCCACGTTTTCCACCTTTTCCGATGTCCTGTTCCCTATAGGACTAAGTAAATCCGGACAACAATATCAGATCGTCTCAAGAAAAAATGAGTGAGAGAGAGAGAATGAGAGAGAGAGAGAGAGAGAGAGATGACTCTATGCTAATTTTTTTTCTCTTGGAAACTCAGATATATTATCCCCAAAGCAACACACTATGGCAGCCTAACTGATTGTATTTATTATTCTTTCTAAAATTCCAATGGAAGCAATTATATTAGAACTGACAAAACCACAGCCCTTCATTGTTTGAGCTCTGTCGATAAAAGTTTGTTTTGTTACTGAATGCAGCATTGAGGCCATTTTTCCCGAAGATTTTTTTTCGTTTTCTAGCCAATCCTAACGTATTATGTAGCAAAAACCAACTGAGCTCATTGTAAACGAATTTTGCGTATTTTTCCCCAACCTCTGATAGCATTGTTCATTGTGACTGTTGTCGTTTTATATTTACAATACATATTTTAAAATCAATATTATTTTCCACTGTAACTTTTCTTATCAGTGAGAAATCTGTTTGGTAATTGTATTATCACAGGATGACCAGATAAAATGCGTGATGATTTTGATGAGGTTATTATATAAACTTGTTAATATAAGATTTATGGAACACAAATTATATGTGCTATTATTTCAAGTAAAAGAATCTCGTATTTCTATTATGACGAACAACACGTTGCTGAATAATGATTACTTCATTTTATGAAAATAATCTTTAAATGAATGAAATTTTTATGTAGAAGAGTTTTACGTTCTAAGTACAGATTATAAACTTCTAACAATATGAAAGGGGTACTATAATTGCTCTGTTTCGTGTTTTACTTATTTTTCAAATGAACGCCCATGAGAGAATAGAAGACTTATTATAATGGCTGGTAAGAATATCACATTCTCGTGAAAGACAGTTCAAGTAATAAAAATCCACAATTATATAGTGAAATCTTTTTTACCATAAACATTGACTAGGAACATTGTTCAGGTATTCGAAAGTCTTTGATTTGTATTTTATAAAGTAATATAGTTGGCTATATAATTGTGGATTTTTATTAAACACAATATAGTGTCTGTAAGTGTCCCGTAAGAGCAAGAGAAGCTGAAGCCCCAGACTTTTAATTAAATGAAATGTGAGACTTAGGATTAAGACAAAGCAGGCCAAAAATTAATCACGAAATTTCCCAAGAGACCTTTGCGTCATGAGGCGTCGGGGGCTATGATAATGTTGCTGAACACGTAGACATATTTGCTCAAGGTGGACATAAATACACGAGAAGTCGGGGGAGGGAGGGGGGGGGGGGGGGGTGTGTGTGTGTGTGTGTGTAACGTTCTTAGATATGGCAACGGAAATATTCAGCCATTCAGTTCTCTCTCATTTTCTGACCCAAGTGGGAATACAATCAAGAGGTCCCTCGGGAGTTGTCGAAAAATGTAACCTAATTCGCCTGGTCCCGTTCCCTTTTCATTCTCTTTTCATCCATCTTTAAAGATTTTGGTTAATAGAAATTCATGAGTTCTGAAATATTTGATACCTTGTATATTGATAGATTGGGTTAATTCCATTCAACGATTTTGTTGATTTCAAATTGAGAAACTTCAATGCATTTCTGAGAGGCAGATTTATTAAGATTGAAGATTTGGATTGATGCAGGTATTTCTCGTAGAAATATTTTCTATTGTTGTCCTACGGTTTTCGGTGGAAATGGCTAGTTCTGAAGTGAAATCACTTAATTAAGAGAATTTACAACCACTCCAGAAACTGTTCATAGGCCATGCTAAGATGTTCCAGATAAAATGTTGTTACAGTTGTCACTAAATTGTATCTTAAGCCAGTTTGGATACAGCTGTATTTTTTCTTTATGGCAGTCTAAACCCCCCCCCCCCTCTCTCTCTCTCTCTCTCTCTATCTCTCTCTCTCTCTCTCTCTCTAACCGAAGAAAAGCTATTCATATGTATATGGAATTTTTTTCTGGTAACATGTTGATGACAAATTTTTGCCATGGGAAAAATGGTAAATTTTACTTCTAAACATTTATAGATTGGGCTCAAAGAAATTCTACCTCAAGCTGCCTGAAGAGCGTAAGAGAGACATTATCTCGAGGTACTTTGATATTACGAGGAATATTACCTGTTTTCGCTGTTCTGCAAGACTTTGAATTTTCACAGAGCCTTCTAGAAGCGACGCACCGTGGACATTTTCAGATCAAATCCTCGGATTCAATTGCTTCGCTGTAAAGTTTACGTGGAATTCTAGGAGTACCTCAACAATGCTATTATACAGTTTGTAGAAAGGAATGTCGCCGTAAGAGTATATTTAGTCTCTCTGTGGGCTTAAACCATAGATTTCTTTTACAATTCGAATGGTGCATACCACCTGTTCCAAGGTGATAGAAAAAAATTTATTTTCCATCCTAACGTTCGGTTACCGATTTTATTCAATGTTAAGAATTATTGGAGTCTTAAAATTGTTTAGGAATTATGGTAAAATATTTCATAAAGGTTATATATAAATGATGTTATGAAAAATATGAACAGATTAATTTGCCTGGTGATTTTTTTATCTAATGTAATTCTTCGTCATACTAAATCAGATTAAAAGCTGAAAAATTCTATAATCTTTGCGATATTAGGAAAAGTCCGTCTGTTGTAGTTAGACGAAAATCAATTTAACTACGCCAGTGCTTCGGCCTCACAGAAAACGGCTGTTAACCTCAGATTAACCATCTCTTTCATTGTGTCATGAAAGAACTGATTCAGGTCCGGAGTAGTGTCTTAATTTCATGTTTCTTCACCCTATAAATATTACAGCCAAGTAACGCGTTGTATTTTCATTTTACCTATAATTAAGTAAAATGTTTTGCTCCTAATGAATTCACCAGATACTCGCTTTTATCGTAAGACTGGAACAGTTGGGTTCTCCCTAACACTAAATCTTTTACACCTACCTTTCGAATGTCACTGTCAAATCGAGTCATGTGAAAATTTGAAGCGCATTTCATGTTTATTAATATTATATTCCAAGAGAGTGTAAAGGCAACTTGCTTGTTTATAGGTATAGTTTCAGATATAACTTGACTCCATAATGCCTCGTGTTCAGAGCGCCAGACGATGGAACGTCCTGTCACTGGGGGACTGTCAGGAAATAAGAAACTTATTTGCGAGTCGGCGCTGGGGAAGGCGAAATTGTGACCTGTTTTCGGAAAATGAAGGCTCTCTCTCTCTCTCTCTCCATAAACCATCTCACATAATAACAAGAGAAGGAAAGCAATGGAAGGTGTTTATTTTTCATGCTGTATGTCCTTTCTCTGAGTGGGTTCTTTGTTAATATTGATCGCTGTCATCTCTTTGTGGCGAAAACATTATTATTCAAATGTGTTTGATTGATTTATTTTGTCTTAAGTTTATTTTTACTTAAATTTAAGTGCCTATCTTAAAAAATCTAGCATTAATGTTTTCTTCCTAAAGTATTATTTCTACCTTTCCCAAAGTGTCATAGGTCCCAGACATTATGATGATATAGCTCCACCAATGTAAGGAGTAAATATTTGCGGATAAATCTGTTTCTCCGTTGCTTATTGAACCAAGGTGACGCCTTGGCTCTATATCAGTGGTTCTCAATCTTTTTTTTTTCAGTGATGCCACCCTAACTACTGTAATTGAGATGAAATTACGGAGTTTTCAAGGTAAAGCGAGAAACAGGACAGCGTTCCTTTGAGTAATTTACAGAAAAATAATAGAAGTTAGAGAAGCGTAGAATTTGCAACGATTTGACTTCAAACTGTTCCTCGTCGTTAACGAACACTCTTTGATTGCAAGTCAAAGATTGTTTCCATGAAACTGTTTAACAAGAACGATCGTTAAATTAACAAAGTTTACTCTTCACTGTTGTCCGCGATTGCCTTCGAATCTGACCCTTCGAATGTCACCTGATCCGTCATGTTTGCAGACGTAGCATTTGTCCAATAGATTCGCTTTGTCTCTTATGCTTAATTAAGTGACGGTTTTATCCTCTCGGTTCAAAAGACAGCTGTTTGATGCCGTGATTGGTTCTCATTGTTATTTACTGTTCGCTCTCTCTTTGGGGATATCACGTAATTTCCTGCGCGGTTCTCTTTAATTAATTTTCTTATTTTCCCGATTGTTCGCACTAACACAGTGTTTCTCTTACTCATTCCATAGTGATTGGGGTTTCTACCAATTTGGTGTTTACTAAGAATAGTCAGTGTCATTTATACGTTTCATAAAGTGAGGATTTTCTACTAATTTGGTATTTACTAATGATAGTCAATATGCTATTTATAGGTTTCATAAAGTCATTGGGTTTTCTACTAATTCGCTATATACTAGAATAGTCAATATGTTACTTATGCGTTTCATAAAGTGATTGGGGTTTCTACTAATTTGGTATTTACTAGGACCAGTCAATATGTTAATTGTACATTTCATAAATTGAATGAGTTTTCTACTAATTTGGTATTTCTTTTACTAAGAAAAGCCAACGTGTCACTTATACTTTACATAAAGTGATTGGGTTTTCTACTAATTTGGTATATACTAAGAATAGTCAGTGTGTCACATATACGTTTCATAAAGTGATTGTTTTTTTTTTTTTTTTTTTTTTTTTTTTTTTTTTTACTAATTTTGGGATTTTATTAAGAATAGTCAATATGTCACTTATAAATTCCAAAAAGTGATTGGGGTTTCTACTAGTTTGGTATTTACAAAGAATAGTTAAATGTGTTACTTATACGTTTCTGCAAGTGATTGGGGTTTCTACTAATTTGGTATTTACTAAAAAGGATTTTCTACTAATTTAATTTTTCCTAAGAAGGATTTTCTAGTAATTTGGTATTTACAATGAGGTGGCTCTGGATCTAGAGAAAGAAAAAATGACAGGAGTAATGCGTCAATTGGATGGGTGGATGTTCTGGTTCGGACAGCTGATGTCTAAGCATTCATTGTTATTATTTGAGAAACAAATCCACAGTTATGTATACGTACATATATGTAACGATAAAACTGTAAAGATAGCTTTCGGGAATTTGTACGGGGAACCGAACAGACTCCCAAGAACTATCTGTAAACTTTTACCGTTAAATACATGTACATATACTACATAACTGTGGATTTCTTCCTCCATTTTAAGGCTCACGTTACTATGAGTAATTTTTTATTGTTATTATTAATGTTAATATTGTTTCTATTTCCCACTTACGCCGCCCGGTTTGGTTACAATTACTGAGTATTGTATGTATTCGTTTTTGATGTTAGTTACGCGATCGTAGACTTTTAATTTAGGCTGTACGGGCTTAATTTCTAAATATAGAAGCTTTTATTTGTGTGTGGGCGTATTTGTGTATTTTTCTTTCTACCGTTGATTACTTGACGGTGCAAGGAATACTGATAGGTTTGTCAAAGCAAAAACACGCATGCTATTGTCATTATACATCAGTAAAAGCATAGTTCAACTGTGGGAGGGACTTCTAAAAGATATAATGATATCCACGTAGTCTTGAATTTTATATTCTACTCGATGGGTTGATATTGCTTTTAGAGAAGTATATTACCCCCGTAGTGGGTTACTTCCGTCAGTGCACTTCATGTAGGTATTACTTATGGTTCTTTGCAGCGTCTTTGGTCCTAGCTGCAACCCCTTTCGTTCCTTTTACTTTACCTCCTTTCATTCTCTTTCTTCCAACTTACTTTCCACCCTCTCCTAACAATTGATTCATAGTGCAATTGCGAGGCTTTCCTCCTGTTACGCCTTTCAAACCTTTTACCGTCATTTTCCGTTTCAGCGCTGAATGACCTCATCGGTCCCAGTGATTGGCCTTTGGCTTAAATTCTATATCCAATTCAATTCAGTCCAAGAGTATATACTACTGAGATTTCATGCGCCCTCAGGAGACTTCCTGATCTTCACAAACATTTATTACTGCTTCGCAAATCTTGAAGGAACATCCCTTAATGTTAAATAATTCATGTCGCTGGGAATTTCAACAGAAATTATAATTTTCCTTCGCTGCAAAAATTTGTTTCGCTATTTTTCGAAATGATAAGCGGTTTATCTTTTTCTACTTCCGCCCGAGGTCACATCGGAGGAGGTGGAAGTTTTATTCAGATTGAATTACGTTCTCAGAGAATGTATGAATGCTGTCCAGTTTTCCCTGGGAAAATCATTCTCTCTCTCTCTCTCTCTCTCTCTCTCTCTCTCTCTCTCTCTCTCTCTCTCTCTCTCTCTCTCTCTGGACGAATAATATTAGTATGGTTCATATCAGAGCTTGTGTTTCACCATTGCTGAATATCCGTATTGTAAAATATAAAAATATTTGAATTATAGTGATTCGAAGTAAATAAGCAGAAAAATTTAACGTTGTTTATGAAATGAGTACTAAGTTTGTTTGTATTGTCTCACCCTAAAACATTTAATGTAAATGTCTTTCTATGCATCGCTCCTCATAAAGACATCCAAAGTCAATGAGATGGAAACGGCTGCTTAGGTTTTGATCTCCCTTTGTGTTTGGTTTGTTTATGCGCTGAATTCTGTCAACATTAGAGGCAACGGTTTTCCTACTTGTGCTTTTTTTCTTTTTTTTTTTTTAAAATATCTGCGTATGAACAGTGGAATGAATGAATCTATTCACGGTCAGCCGTAATAGAATTCCCCTTAATGATGAAATACAAATTATTTACTCATAATTAAGGTCAGCATTTAATTGAATTTCGCTTAACGACTCAACGCAAATTAATAAGATTACTCTAAACACTCCAGTACAAATTATTTGCTCATAGATGAGGTCAGCATTTAATTGAATTCCTCTTAACAACCAATTATTTACCTATAATTAAACAAGAACATCACATTCCTTCTTATAAAGCATATACAACACACACACACACACACACACACACACACACACACACACACACGCACACGAAAGACTTCCAATTTATCGCAAAGAAATTGATTGCCTTGACGGAAAGGCCAACTTCGATTCGGTGAGTCGATCATTGAAACAGCTTCGCCGATTTAAGAAATCGTCCTCTCAATCAATACATTGCAGGATACATGAGGATTGAAAGAGGAATAATGCCCACTGAGAGGAAAAGCGTTTCTTTGCTTTTCAATCGCATCTGGAGGCGTCTAGTCAGCAATCCATTGCAGCATTTGAATCAGTTTTACGTTTGGATACTGACTACAAATAGGAATGAGATGGATCCCGACTGGACACTTCCGATCTGTGTCCGAAAAAAGGTTTGTTTCTCTCGAATATTGTTTCGATTGACTGGCGTCTGATAGCACGCGCTTGGCTGAAGGCTTCGTCAAATTTTAACGGAGTTCTTGACGTTTTGTAAGGAATCGTTGTCCATTTCGGAATTGTGTAAGCAATTCGATAATGAATCTTGATTCGCAAGTTGAACAACAGGGTAATAAAAGCGAGTTAGGGTTCTCTTTCATGGGTTACTCTGGACAAAAAAGAACAAAAAAATAAAATAAAATTAATAAATAAAAGATCATTATTCAGGAAATATATTTGAAATTTAGCATTTGAAGAAGCCTTTTTATTTTGTTCTATCTTCAACGAATTAAGATTACTAATTGAGAAAGAGGTACACTATAACTCAACAACTGAAACTCAAAGACTTCCTTCTTGACAATCTTAGAATCTTCAACATTCTATAGCATAATTTGATTATAGTTGCCTAATTATGAAGCGACAAAGCAAAACAAGGTCTATACTTACATGAATTTTCGCTAAGTCTATAATTACACCTGAAGATTCATTACTTAGGACAAAAATAAATCATAAATATATTAGCACTCGAACGATAAAACTTCATCATTTTGGTATTCGCGCTTATATATATATATATATATATATATTATATATATATATATATTATATATATATATATATATATATATATATATATATATATATATATTATATATAATATATATAATATATATATATATATATATATGTGTGTGTGTGTGTGTGTGTGTATGTATATATGTATATGTATATGTATATATATATATATATATATATATATTATATATATATATATATATATATATATACATATGTATGTATATATGAGTAAGAGAGAGAGAGAGAGAGAATTTTCAAATGAGGATCAGAAATTGAAGCAAACTCAAGCTTTGTAGATGGTATCTTATTATTGCGAATAATTAACCTCAAAATTGTAACGCCTAACACAGAAGCAGTTAAAAAACAATTTGAACTGTACCTTAAGTTAGTGAAAGCATTCAATGTTTACTGAACCCTTGCTAGGAGTGAATAAACTGCCTAGAAAAACAAAGAAACAATTATTTGAAAGGAGGTGGGGTGGGAGGGGGGTGGGGGGAGACCTGTAGCTCGCAATGTTGGTTTAAATAGGAGTCTTTTGAGAAAAGCTTAACTATGAAAAAAGAAAAAGAAAATAGAGAAGCTAACACATGCTGCTTTCACAGATAACTAGACTTACGTCAAAACTAAAATATTTCAAGTGTATTTTCTGGTTTTTATTCTCTCTCTCTCTCTCTCTCTCTCTCTCTCTCTCTCTCTCTCTATTGAATCATAAAGGAATATTCCCCGGAATGGGGAAAAAGCCCTACTTACCTTAGATTGGATATAAGATGGGTTTCCTTTCATAAGAGAACGGTCAAGACTTTTATGTATCCAAACAAAGTACTACATGGGAAAATTGATGTTTGAAGAAGAGTGGGCGTTAACGGGGAAATTCTTATGGGAAGTAATTCGTGATTTTTAATTTTGTTTCTGTCTCTGAGTTACACATCACAAATGCGGTTGCTCTCCGTCCCTCTCTTGCCATCCACTGATTTGCAGCTTATATTATTAAGTCTTTTTAGATCACAGGCAACATCAAACAAGTATAGAATGGACCGAAGTTTCTACTGTTCAATCGATCTTTTTGTGCATCGTATAATGCTATATGAAACTCTTACCTATTTGTAATTTAGCGCTTTTTAAATGTTAATTTTATTGTTTTATGTCTTTAACAGCTTGAAAATGAAACCTTTTGTGTTTTTTGAAACGTTGCAAATGTTGCAATAAATGTTTTTTAAGGACCACCCGAGATGTACTTTTCTGTGATGATTGTTTAAACATATTAGTTTCTTGGGGGCGAAAGCCATGCAACGGAAAAGTAAAAACAATCAATTCTTCCGGTATTCAGAGTTCCAAGGATCTATACATCTGGGACAGGATGGTATTTCAACTCAACCTCGATATTCCCACTTTGATGGGACACCTGAGTAATCCATGTATATACATTTTACGTTAAATTGTTGCAAAGCTGGCTCTATATATATATATATATATATATATATATATATATATATATATATATATATATATATATATATATATATATATATATATATATATATATATATATATATATATATATATATAATCTATCGTGCATAGACCTTTCTTGCGAACGACATGAACAAAATAACTGAGAGAAAACATAGTAGAAACAGAAAAGGAACAAGCGCTACCTCGATCAAGGCTTTTCAAGTCAAGTGCTCTTGGATTGATTGTAAACGGATAGGCTGTGACAGGTTACCTATGGAACGTTTTCCCCAATTCCGGGAAATTTTTTCACTTATTCTATGGTACATACATAGCCAGAGAGCATTTCGTCAACTCTTTGTCACTGCTGTTCTCTTCCCCATTGAGGCAAAGCACATGTTATCTCATTCGGTCAGCGTTTGTAAGTTTCTAGATTTATCGATAAGGAAAATTCTAAAACAAAACAGGTGTCTATAAAAGACTGAAGAAACAAGAGACTATCGACGTCTTTATGCTTGAGAAAAAGAGATTGGTGGAAAGAATTGTAACACTGACGATTACAGTGACCTGAGAAAGTCTCTGTGTGCGCGTATATATATACACACACACACATATATATATATATATATATATATATATATATATATATATATATATATATATATATATATATATATATATATATATATAAAATATACATACATACATACACACGTGTGTGTGTGTATCATTACGTTGAGCTTCTCTGAATATCCAGTGAAATAAACATCTCTACCTGTTTTATTTATAGATTAAATAGGCCTTACTATAAAACTGGAAATGAAGGAGGTGGAGGTTATTCAGTTCATTTCTATTCAGAATTTTTAATAACGGGTATTATTACAAAACTTGAATCAAAAGCATAAAAACATTTGGCCGCCAAATTTACTTCTAATGAATAAGTACTAGTCACCCGTTTATTATTATTATTATTATTATTATTATTATTATTATTATTATTATTATTATTATTATTATTATTATTATTATTATTATTATTATTCCGCAGGTAAACCCTGTTCATATTGAACTAATCCGAACCACTGGGGCGTCTGACTTGAAATTCAAGCATCCAAACAATATGGTGTTCATTCGAAAGTAGCAGCAGAAGGTAATGGGAAATACAAGAAAGAGGAGATCAGTAATAAGAAAAACAGATACATGAACAAACTGATAAATAAATTAGGATGTAAGTAAAATGTTGAAATACAAATTGAATTGTATTAAGTCGTAACGCATTGCATCTTCGCTTGAACTTCAGAAGTTCCAATTGAAAGACATCCTCTGGGAGGCTGTTCCAGGGTCCAGCGGTGTGAGGAATAAAGGACCTCTGGAACTGAGAAGTTTGACAGCGAGACACATCTAGAAATATATAACTCCTTAACAAACAATGTAATTGGAAACTGCCTTCGGAAATAATGCCTCTAAACAATACACCGAAAGCTCCAAGGCAATTGGTGCAATACCCAGTGCCGCGTTCAGAGAGAGAGAGAGAGAGAGAGAGAGAGAGAGTGCCACCATCCATAAACATGCCTTATTGTCACGGAAATACGACCCAGGGATGCAACGCCCTTTGCAGGTTGGGGAAGAGAGAAGGAGAAATGTTCCATGTGAATATTTGCAGTTTTAATGCCTTGTGGTGTCTTTCCGTTTTTTATGCTCTTTAGGTGTCTCCTATAATAGCCTATATTTTAATAGGTTTAAATAATTAAATCTCTTTCAGTGAGTATTGGAAAAGCCTTTTTTTTCTTGTTTATTCTCTGTTTCTCATGTCAAGTTTTGTAGTAAAGACATGTCTGGGCGACTCTGTCCAACAATTCACATACTCACGCGTCCGCTTGAGTTACTGAGTTTTTGGTGAAAAAACAAACATAATTCCGAGTTATATTATTTATTATTATAATAATATATTATATATATATATATAATAATATATATTAATTAATATTAATTTTATTATTATATATATTTTTTTATTTTTTTAATTTTTTTAATTATTATTATATACCATATATGCATACATACACATATATAGTATCATGAAAGTATTTAGCACTCATTTACAGGCATGATCCCTTTGGGATTGGACATCTTCTTTAGATTATTTTTTCAATAAAAAACTGACCAATGTGACCTAATTAAACCTATCCTAGTAAGTCATTTTCCAATAAAAGAAACTGTCCTTTTATGACCTGATTAGTCCCCGGAATTCCAGACGAACACGAGGCCCGTGTCTTTCTCTGCCAGCTTCCCTCAACACCCCTTGACGAGACTATTCTTAAAGTTAGTTATTTGACAAGATGGCATCTGCTCATTGTGTGCGAGATTGCACATGAAACGAAGGCTTGTCCTTTTAACTTTTGGACGAATGACAGAAGTTCCATAAGAATTAGACAGGTTGGTCGATATTCTAACTTTTTTTCATTATTTTTCATTTTTTTCTTAATGAAAGAAAGCTTAATGGGCATTCACTTTCGTCATCGTTTTCAAATAATTGTTTATCTTTCTTACTTATAGACGATTATAGTTTTGCGATGCTGTTCCGTTTCGATGTTATGATAGTATGGCGTTAAACGAGTCCCATCTCGCCATTAAACTTTTAACACGTGTCTATAAGTATCAAGATGTTTGTCATATGGAGACGGATTACAGTATTTTCCAGTAGAATTATAGTTAGTCTCGTGAACAATCTCTCTCTCTCTCTCTCTCTTTCCGACATGTTTATCTTATGAAAACTGATTACAGTATCTCTCAGTAAAATTATATCAAGGTTTTTTGACAGTCTCTCTCTCTCTCTCTCTCTCTCAAAAGACAGCGATGTGATTTAAGGAACTGCCATTCTAAGGCGTTTCGATGCAAATAGTTTCGGTAAGACCCTTCATATGGGAGCATCGTTCGCGATTGGCAAAGAATAATCTGAATCTATAATTTCCACAGTTTTTTGTGGGTTTCTGACTGCATCTCAGGGCCTGTGAGACTCGAAATATTATTTGCAAGATTTTATTAGTGCTCGTTTCATTGACCTAAAGTGTTGTCACTGATGGGAATATTTCCTCTTCGAAACATGTATTTATTATTTTCTTTAACGATGATGATGTAGGCTCTCTCTCTCTCTCTCTCTCTCTCTCTCTCTCTCTCTCTCTCTCTCTCTCTCTCTCTCTCCTTTTTCCGCTGTTAAATTAGTTTCGATTCTTGGTAATTACGTAATATTTTAGCTCCGAGAGCTATGCTACGATTTTATTTCTAATTTTGTCTTGCGTTTTCGTGTAACCAATTAAAACGTCAGTACTTTTCTTATGAGCTGTAGAATTTTGCTCCTGTTTTCATATTTTTTGACTCCAACCTCTCTGGTCTACTTTGCTTTTTTTCCAATAGGAAAGTTCTGTCACTTTTTTTCTTTCTTTTA
>NC_087207.1:93856989-93869489 GCF_015104395.2 Macrobrachium nipponense
TGATTCGAATGGTTTGGACGAGGACCGCGAATTTTCACTGAATTCTGTCATGAGCCATTGGGGCCTAATCTAGTACACCAGATAAGGCTCCTATTACAAAATATTCCATTCATATTCTCTTTCTTTGATCTTAATCTCCACCCTCTGCTAACAACGGTTTCATAATGCAACAGCGAGGTTTTCCTTATGCCACACCTTTCAAACCTTTTTACTGACAAATTCACTTTCAGCGCCAAATGACCTCAGAGGCCTTAACGCTTGGGCTTTGGCCTAAATTCATATATATCAGCTGATGCCTAAATTCTATATATTCAGCTGATTGCAAATCAGAATAAGGGAAACTCTTCAAGAGCTAAATTCATATTATAGTTTTACTACAAAGGGTATTTTGCTGTAAAACACTGGGAGATAGTACTTCTGTCATCTCGATAGTCTATGGGTGATTTATGATAAGAGGAAGAATGATTAACCTGAATACGCCTGGACTATAGCATAATATTACGAAAACAGAGAGTGGAAACATCTTTAGCCAATACAGAATTCCCGTAGGACCTCTTGTATACCTGGAGGAGGAGGTGAATCGTCCTGTATTTCATACGTATTCAGTGTCCAACTTCCCCAAAATTTTATTTGCTTTTGGGACAGAGAAAAACCCCCAAAAACAGACAAATATAATTAACCATTCTTCCAACAAGATGGCAGAATCCAAAACCCCAGTTGTGGCTACATGAAAATGATACAGATTTTACACCTATTTTCATAGAATTCCTTACTCACTTTGCATCTCTTCATTCGTTAAAGTTGATTTATTGCCAGTTTTGGAGTTTCCTTTTATGAAGCTTTTTCATGTAGGATTTACCACTTCTCGAATTTCATGATTGATTGAATTTATTTGATTTGCAAAGACGAATTTCATAAATATGATTCTTCAAAACCGCATTCTATACCCGCATCTCTCCCTGTACCCAGGGGAGCGTTTATGTATTTACAGAAACATTGGTGCCCCGAGGGAACTGCAAACAACCTTCTGACCGTAATATTTGCCGGAACAGAAAACGTGCCCCATGTGGATGCCGTCAGTATAGTTTCACGGCTGTCAAACCGAATTCGCGTTGCAATTAGCCTTCGACAGATAACTCACTTTTCACCGCACTGCCAATTCAGTTCTTTTTCATGTTGGGCTTTTCTTTTATTGCCTCCGTTTCATCTCTGATTGCAATTTTACTTGCTCTTTCCAGCTCGGTTAAGTTAGAGCCAAAGTTCACATTCATAGATTTTGTATCTATAAAATGTCCCACGTCCATAGGGGGGGGGGAGGTATACCGATCACTTTGGGGTTTCCACCTCAGTATTACGATAACAATTGAATCTAGAAGAAACAACGTAACTCTTCATGACTTGATAAAAAACGAATGATTTTAATCATGGAAGCCAAAGAGATAAAAATTCTGGACTGATGCTTCATTGGTCGGATGTCCTTCGTGGAGAGGCAGCTGCTCCGGGATGCTCCATCATTTCATCGGAAGTTTCCAGAAGAAGAAAAAAAGGTTAAAACAAATCTAATGGGAACAGACAACTGCAGACTTCTGCTGCCACGACCGAAAGACTCGTCTTATTCAGGCACGAATCCCATTTAATGTCTTTGGTATGTTATACTGCAGTTTTCTTAATTGTAGAAAACCGATGAAATTACTAAGCAGGGGGTGATACCTACACTTCTAAATCATACTATAGTATGAACACATGGTAGATTTCCACATATTTGACCAGTTTGAGGAAAACACGCCGGATTGCACAAAAGATTGAAATATAATTCGAAATTGTGGCCGGGCAAATCAGTGTCATTCATCATGTGCGGTTCTTGTCACCGATAACGAATGAGCTTTGATTCCGCGTCGAAAACCTCTCTAAATGTCAGCAACTAAAGTTTCACAGAAATGTTTTGCTCTTCATTAATAGAGTCAATATCTCTCCAGGTGTTTGCATGCAAACCGCATGCCAACCGTTCGGCTTATAAGTTACTTACTCATTGTCACCTTAGTCTTGTTCCCTACTTAGTTACTTTTGTCACATCTGGCCAATTACACGATCCTTTCTTCCTGCTGTGTTTCAGACGTATCCCTTCGATGTGTTGATTGTATTCATAATAGCCTTGTATTAGATAATGCTTTGATGATTCAATTTTTTTTTTTTCTTGATTGCCATGAATTCCCGCTTGAATATGTATATATATATATATATATATATATATATATATATATATATATATATATATATATATATATATATATATATATATATATATATTATATATATATATATATATATATATATAGATATATATATATACATATATATATATATATATATATATATATATATATATATATATATATATATATATATATATATATATATATATATATATATATATATAACTCGTCACTTACACAGTTGTTCTGTGCATTTATAGAATTATTAACAGGACTTCATTAAAACTGGATGGTATCAAGCGGAGATATTTATTAGAACAAAAAGTTAAAAGCTTTCTTTGAATCTTAGTCCAGGAAAACGTGTAACTAGATTACCTTCTGTTTAATATATTGTCGCCACATCTGGTGGTACTTTTCCCTCTTGGTATTCGATATTGTTATTTTCCTGACTTTAAACAAAAAATCATTGAAGAAGTGATGCTGTTTCCGCTTTTGTTTTTGTTTGGTTTCAATCCTTGCGAGATAACCCAAGAAAAATATATCTAAGTGTAAAAGTGTCACGACTTCCGGAATTTGCAGCTTATCAGAGGAGGGACTCAACCAACAGCGTAGTTCCTTCCTCCTGATATTTACTGCTTCCTGTACATACCTGAAGGAAGGTGTGCATAAAAAACCCAGGTCAAGAAGCGGTATCAATTCCATGTGACTTTCTGGGAGGTCGCTCAGTCCTATCTCTCTACGACACTTCAGGAGGACCAGGAGTGAATGCGAAAGAATCTGACGCCTCGGTTCTGCTCGGAGTTTTTGTCTAAAAAAATAAGAATAAATAAATAAATAAAATAAAACAAAATAAAAAAGGAATTGAAATGCCGACTTTCTTTACTTCATGTCATCTCCAAGGGCTCTTGAATGCTAGAAAAGGATAAGAGTTTTGCTTTGCCATATAATTTCTGACTCATTAAAGTCCAAGATTTCACGGGAGAGCAACATGCAAAAACGCAAGTTTATAAACGATTTTCTTAGTAATTATTTCCAGCACTTTATTCTGCTTCTTTTCCTACTTTTAAAGGTTATTTATAACATGAAATACTCAGCGTTGCATTTATGTCGTTTCATAGTTTGAAATTTATTTTTTCTTATAAAATATCGATTTTATAAATATCACTTCTTTGTCAAAAAATTCATTGCTGTGAAATTAATAGCTTTGCTTTATTTATTTAAAACAGCATTTTTAATGAGTTTATGGATATAATACACAGTTTTCAATTATGAATTGCAAGAGAATAATAAATGAAAATTATTTTCTGACACTTACTGATAAGCTGCAAATTCATCATACTTTCTGTTGTATAAGCGTGCTAAAGCACATGACTTGAATTACGGAATCACTGGCGAGACCATGACTGACATTCCACGTATTTCGCGTGAAACACTGAGGGAGCGCAAGAAGGTCGTCCGGAAGTGTCAACACAGACACAAAGCCATCGTCCATGAATATACATCAGCCGAGGGTCGCTGACCAGCTACTGATGATGGCTGATCTATATAACCTCTTGCCCGTGTTTGCTCGATCTCGACAGAACTGTTTGCTTATTAACTTGCTCCATATCTAGGACTTTTACATTTCTCAATCTGTTTTCATCAGCAATTTTTTGTCTTGAAAAAGGAAAATGCAACATTTCAGGGTGGCTAATAATGCCATTTTTTAAAATAATTTTTCTACTTGAAACTTTCCTTCTCACTTGGAGACCACAGTTATGCAAAACACTTGAATATTTGGGAAGGAATTATATCTGTAATCTGCTGAATGATTAAACTCGAAATTTTTTTTTTATTATGTTCATAATTTAGAGGCATACTAATGGTAAACCCACAGACAGAATAAACATACCGATTCTGTGCCGTTAATGAGAGAAGTAAATGTTCCTATAGTGAAATGTTTTCATATCAGAGAAAGGATGTTACGCAAATATTAAATAGATAACTCTACAGTCAGTATTGCTGGAATTAAATTATCATATGATTGACTCTGATCTGCACATTATCTTAATAACCTAATGTGACAGACTTGGTAACACTAAAGACAGTGTCTCCTTGTATTCCTTAATGGGAATGATAAACATTATGCTAAATTCTATCTATGAATGATCGATTTTTCGCTGTTTTTCGAGTTGAGACAATTTAGTACGAAAATTCTTTTTATGTTGACAATTTATGAAAAAAATTAGATACTTTACATGAAGCAAAACCCCATTTGCTCCCAGAATCCTAAAGAATGCGGATGAATCATAACTACTGAAAGGAAATGAAAGAGATTAAAATGAGCTCTCTCTCTCTCTCTCTCTCTCTCTCTCTCTCTCTCTCTCTCTCTCTCTGCAGAAGATAAGAGGCAATTCGAAAAGCTATTAGATATGCTACTAGAACACAACATTCAACAAATTAATCACCTGCCAACAAGAAAGGATATTTTAGACCTAGTATTTATGAACGAGGAGAATTATGTTAAAGCAATAATAGTGTATAATACGAGTATTTCAGACCAAAAAGTGCGAAGGATATGGAAAATACAATTTCTATTGTAAGAATATAAAATGGTCAGAAATAAATGAAGAATTAAACAAAGACTGGGAAAACATATTCGTAAGTGATAATATACAGGTAAATACAGGTATATTATATGAAATATTAGAGAAAATAGCGGATAAGTATATACCGAAGAAGAAAAGTAAACATCATTCATGCATACCAAGAGACAGAAGGATCTTGTTCCAGAAAATCAGAAAGAGGAAGAAAGGTCTTGCAAAAGAAAAGAATGCATGGAAGGTGCTGGAACTAAAATGTAAGATAGGAAATGCAGAACAAAAGATTATACAATCAAAAGAAAATGAAAAACGGAACTTAGAGGAAAAGACCCTAGAAAATATCAAGCAAAACCCCAAACTATTGAAAAAGATGAATAAAAGAAGAGTAGAAATAGGCCCTCTAAGAAATGACGGTAGATTAAAGAATGAAAAAAAAGGAAATATGAGAGAAATTGCCCTTAGAATTGATAATGAAGATCATGATACAGATATAAGAGATTAAATGAGTGAATATTTGTCTGCCATAGATATTAATGAAGCTGATATTGTGCAGGCTATTAATGAAATTAAAAATGGATCGGCAGCCGGACCAGATGGCATCCCTGCCATTTTGTTAAAGAAAGTAGTTCATTCTATTGCAAAGCCGCTCGCAATATTATTAAGACAAAGTGTAGAAACAGGCAAGATTTATGATGAACATAAATTAGCATATATTACCCCTACTTTCAAAAGTGGATCAAGACTAAGTGTAATACCTCCAGGAGGAGGTATTAACATGTTAAATCATTGCCTATCCGCCTGGAAGAGGAGGAAAATAACATGTTAACCCCACCTAAAAGGGATGGGGAAAGATAAGGGAAAGAATCGCTCCGCAAATCAAGAATACAGATGGGCAGAGAACTAGAACCTACACCACCTAAGGAAGTGAGCCTAATTCGAACCGAGGGTGGCTGGATTTCAGAATGCCAGAAGAAGAGGGAGAGGACCGGCCATCGTCGTACAGTAAAGAAGCAAAAACATTGCCCTAGGTCCGAACCAGATTCTCACTTTGTAATTGGAACTTGTATTCTTTGCAATAGTAAAGAAAAGAAAACTCTGCCGTTCATCTCACTTAAACTCTCTGAGAGACTAAGACTATTAGTATTACTAATCCAGAACTAACGTTTAGAAGAAGCATAAAGTCAAACAGATAAACCGGTACTGCAGAAACGAATCATCCAGAAGAATGAAGCAAGGTAAGAGAGAACATGCACTCGAACACTATACTTTAAAAAGGGGCAGAACATAAGAAGTACTAATTATAGGCCTATGAGTCTAACATCACATATTATGAAAGTGTATGAAAGGGTAATGAAGAAAAATATAATGAAACATTTTATGAAAAATAATTTGTTTAATATAGGACAACATGGTTTTGTACCCGGAAAAAGTGCACAAACCCAAACTATTAGTCCTCGTGAGAAACATATATAAAAATATGATAAACGAAAAAGATACAGATGTGGTTTACCTAGACTTTGCAAAAGCTTTTGACAAGGTAAACCCTAATATATTAGAGAAGAAAATTAGAACTAAAACCTAACATATTGGACAAAATAGAAAGATGGATAAAAGAAGTTTTACAAACCAGAAAACAGATAGTGATTGCAAACGATGAGAAATCGGATGAAGCTAGGGTAATATCCGGTGTGCCAGAAGGTACGGTGTTAAGCTGCATTGCTGTTTGTTATTATGATTGCAGGCATAGACAGCAATGTTAAGGACTCGGCAGTGAGTAGTTTCGCCGATGACACAAGAATAAGTAGAGAAATTACTTGTGATGAAAATACGAACTCGCTACAAAGAGACCTAAACAAAATATATGAATAGGCAGAGGTAAATAGGATGGTATTTAACTCTGATAAATTTGAAGTAATAAATCAAATTTGAATCAATAATTTACGGAGATAAAGAAGGAATAAAAAAAAAAAGCTATACAAATGCATATAGGGACCTAATAACGAGACAATCACAAATAAGGAAGCAGTTAGATACCTTGGTGTGATGTTAAATAGGAACATGTTATGCAATGATCAGAAAGCAATACTATTGGCAAAATGCAAACCAAAAATGGGAATGTTGTTACGGCACTTCAAAACAAGAAAAACCGAACGCATGACTATGTTAAGAAACGTATGCACGTAGTCCACTTGAATATTGTAATATGATATGGTACCCACACTACCAAAAGGATACTGCACAAATAGAGAGTGTACAGAGGTCCTATACAGCTAGAATGAAGAAGTTAAGGATCTTGACTACTGGAAAAGACTACAATTTTTTAAATGATATAGTCTAGAAAGGAGAATAGAACGCTACATGATAATACAGACATGGAAACAGATAGAAGGAATTACCGAAAACATCATGGAGCTAAAAATATCAGAGAGAGCAAGCAGAGGTAGATTAATAGTTCCCAAACAAAACTATACCAGGAAAAACTAAGGAATGCACACAGGACATTAATCACTAGTACCAGCATCGATAATGAAGCGTCTATTCAATGCGCTGCCAGCTCATCTGAGGAAGATATCAGGAGTGAGCTTGGGTGTGTTTAAGAATAAGCTCGACAAATATCTAAGCTGCATCCCAGACCATCCAAGATTTGAAGATGCAAATTATACAGAAAGATGCATTAGCAATTCTCTGGTAGACATTAGAGGTGTCTCACACTGAAGGACCTGGGGCAACCCGAACAAGATGTGAGGTCTGTAAGGTAAGGTCTCTCTCTCTCTCTCTCTCTCTCTCTCTCTCTCTCTCTTCTTTCTTTCTTCTAAAATATTTCTACATGGCAAACTGATAATCACTATCGAAATAAATATGAGACTGATGTCGATGTTAACAAAATGGGTAATTTTAATGACAAAAGCAACGGTGATAGCTTTCATAATTGTCTTCAGTTGGAATAAAAATGCTGTTTTGAAATAGCGCTGCATTTTTAGTGTGAAAAATTCCAGACAGGAGCGCAAAATTATTTCGTTACGCTGCCCCTTGTAATTATTCGAGTAAAAAAAAAAATAATGAAATGAATTTTTATGCAACGTCGAAATGAATGATTTATTTATTTATTTCACATTTTTATTGATTCTTTTTTGCAGAGATGATTGTTTTAATGAAGTGCAAAGTTTCATGCGCTCATTGAGTGACTGACTGTATTCAGTTAAAGAGAGAGAGAGAGAGAGAGAGAGAGAGAGAGAGAGACGAGAGATTGAGATAGAGAGAGAGAGAGAGAGAGAGAGAATAAATCGAGCGCTCACGTCCTCCACAATCTAATTAGAGAACCCAACGTATTGTTTCATTCTTCTAAAATTACCGGACTTAATTATCCTTTGTAACAGATGATACGAGTCTAGAGATTTGATTGTGAATAATTCTGTTTCTTTGATTCCCTTCAATGTAAAGAAATCCATTATTTATGTCTTCATATTAATACGAAATACTCGTAAATTAGCGAATTATTGGCGTACTAGTTCGTTACGTTTTTTTTGTTTTAATTTAAGCGAGGATCCATTTGAAAGATAGGAAATTGAAATTTTAGAGTGTAAATTTGAGAAATTAAGAATAAGTTATACTTACTTTCCCTTTTGGATAATGCGCCATAGTTTAGGTGGCGGGGATGAACTGCTTGTTTAGGGTGACCACGAAGAATGTGAACACAAATTCACTTGACTTAGAAATATATTGAAACCAGATTTAAAGCTATATTGCCTTTTGATTATTGCAGATAAATAGGAAAGAAGAATAATATTTCTTAATAGATAATAGTATTCATATATTTTATTTTGGTTTTGACTCGTCAAAAGAGTGTGGCTTATTTTGTTACATCATTAATCATGAGCGCATTACAGTCCCAATCAGGTATTTAATAGATATAACCGTCTGATGATATGGCACGTGTGTGGCGACTCCACAGGGGTATTCATTGTATCGTCTCGTTGACCGACTCTCTTCTTAAGCCTTTGATGGCATCTGTTCAATGAATTTTCCTCTCTCAGGGACGTTCTTGAAGTCTTGAAATTAGAGCACCTCCTTTCAATTTCTGTTTCCACCGTTCCGCTTCACTTTTGTAACCGTCTTCTTTGTAATTTTATTTTATTTTATTTAGATTTCTGTTAGAGGAATGCGTGAAAGAAACTCTCCTAGGCTGTGGAACAAATCATACTTTTTATAATGAGAATTTATTTATTACTTCAGGTAAGCGTACTTTTTTCTACGATATTCCGGAATTATTCAGAGTTGTGTCTAAATATATTTCTCCTAGAATGAATGAGGAATGACTATGTGCCTTTAGAGGAAATTATGTTTCGCCACTGGCCTGTAGAGCAGCCTTACAGAGGACGCCGCTGCAACTTCGGACTTCAGAAGTTCAAGCGAAGATGCAATGCATTACTTACCTATACTGGTCAACTTGTATTTCAATAATTTACTTAAACTTTTATTTATTTATTCATTATTTATTTATACTGTTTTTTCTATATCCTGATTCCTCTTTTCTCTATTTCTCATTCATCATCCTCTTCTGTTACTTCTTCGTAATGAACGTCTTTAGAGGCTTTGAATTTTCCAGTCAATGGTCCATAAGGTGGTCTTGTTTCATATGAAGAGGGTTCTTCATCAGAATAATGATTATCTGAGCACTGAGGTATTTTTTCGTCAGAACACTTGATCGAAAATATCTGGGCGTTGCAAGGCAGCCAGATCTCGAGGTACTCAGTTCCATAAAAGATAAGATTCTGTTGAAAGAGGGGTATTTCTGCTGTTCTACAAAGCAAATATTATCACAGTTTGATACATTCCTCCTAAAATTAGGCGACTATCGCATGCATCTATATTTTGTTAGATATTCGATTATCAAAATTCATATATTAGGTTTATTTTTCCCGCACTTCACATTAACAGAGTATGGTTGACTCGGGTGGATAGGTTTCTGAAAACAAATCAATCTTCTAAGCTTTCCTTAAATTCAGTTTCACCAAAAGACAACAACAAATTTGATAGTGTTTGTGAAAATATTAATTTAAAAAAATTATTTGGCTTTTACATTTATCTTATAATAATTAAATTATATGTTCTCATCCCTTAATTCTCTCTCTAATCTTTGGCTTGCAAGAGCTGTCCCATTAGGCCCTTCCTCATTAAGAAAACTCTGCTTTGGACATAGATTCTTAAATAATAATAATAATAATAATAATAATAATAATAATAATAATAAAATAATAATAATAATAATAATAATAATAATAATTAATAAGTATAATAATAATAATAATAATTAAGTATAGAAGACTGCGTCAACATCGAGAACAGAGCACTGGGCAATATCTGAAAACCAGTGAAGACGAGTGGCTAAAGAGTGCATGGGAAGAAGGACTAATAAAAGTAGACGAAGGACCCAGAAATATACAGAGACAGGAGAATGACAGACAGAACAGAGACTGGCACAACAAACCAATGCACGGACAATACATGAGACAGACTAAAGAACTAGCCAGCGATGACACATGGCAATGGCTACAGAGGGGAGAGCTAAAGAAGGAAACTGAAGGAATGATAACAGCGGCACAAGATCAGGCCCTAAGAACCAGATATGTTCAAAGAACGATAGACGGAAATAACATCTCTCCCATATATAGGAAGTGCAATACGAAAATTGAAACCATAAACACATAGCAAGCGAATGCCCGGCACTTGCACAGAACCAGTACAAAAAGAGGCTGATTATGTGGCAAAAGCCCTCCACTGGAGCCTGTGCAAGAAACATCAGCTACCTTGCAGTAATAAGTGGTACGAGCACCAACCTGAGGGAGTGATAGAAACGATCAGGCAAAGATCCTCTGGGATATGGTATCAGAACGGATAGGGTGATACGTGCAAACAGACCAGACGTGACGTTGATTGACAAAGTCAAGAAGAAAGTATCACTCATTGATGTCGCAATACCATGGGACACCAGAGTTGAAGAGAAAGAGAGGGAAAAAAATGGATAAGTATCAAGATCTGAAAATAGAAATAGAAGGATATGGGATATGCCAGTGGAAATTGTACCCATAATCATAGGAGCACTAGGCACGATCCCAAGATCCCGCCCTGAAAAGGAATCTAGAAAAACTACAGGCTGAAGTAGCTCCAGGACTCATGCAGAAGAGTGTGATCTAGAACGGCACACATAGTAAGAAAAGTGATGGACTCCTAAGGAGGCAGGATGCAACCCGGAACCCCACACTATAAATACCACCAGTCGAATTAGAGGACTGTGAAAGAGCAAAAAATAAAAAAAATAAAAAAATAAAATAATAATAATAATAATGATGATTCTATTTGAAGTGCTAACCTAAATACAGGCATGCGTGTGTATAGACCAATCTTTGATGAAATGAAGGTGAACATTTATTAATATTCAAAGTTCTTGTATATGTCTCCTGCTATATCTGTGCTTGCAGAAAAGTATGATATTCGCGACCAATAATAATATCATTACTGACGTAATAAAGGAAATATGTATGAGAATAACGACGATGAAAACATTTTGTCCACCAGTTAGGGCGCAACGCAAAAAAAAAAAAAAAAAAAAAAAAAAATGAAAACATGGTTATGCCTTACGTGAACTGCAATTCAATAAACTTCAGACGGAAAAGAAAGAAAAGAAGCATAAGGATCTATAGAACTGCAATTCCATCAACTTCAAACGGGAAAAAAGGAAAATCAGCATAAGGATCAACGTGAATTCGGTTTGAAAGGATACCACAGTTGAATATTGAGAGACCCCAAAAGACGAGCTCTTACCCGTTCCATTCCCAACCCAATTTAGGCGTAGTATGGTATAAGGCATGAACTTCCAAAGTAAAATTCACCTCAGCACTTGTGGATTTTTGTGGGTCCTCGGAGCAGAGGGGCTTTTCTCAATCAAGACTTTCAATATGTTCATCGGCTGTGGAAATTCTGTGCTTGACCTGACTCAAGGCTTTATTATTATTCGAATGGTTTTCTATAAAAATATACCTTTATTCCAAACAGGAGTGAATTCTCACTTTATTTTGGCAAAGTACGAGACCAGTAACGAAAAATTATAGTTACTCAGAATTTCTGACATCACTGTGGAAATGACAAGTCTTGTATGAATGTTTCTTTCACAACTTTATTGATTACATTTTCATATGTCGAATTACTCTGCTTTTAATCATCAGGAAATTTAAAATTCCGCTGAAATAAAATATTCTATTGAGAGTGCTAAACATTTTCATACACACACACACGCCCTATATATATCTCTTGTTTTATTGCCTTTGGAAAAAGGAAGTTATGTTGCCGCACCCTGTATTATATATATATATATATATATATATATATATATATATATATATATATATATATATATATATATATATATATATATATAAATATATATATATATATATATATATTTATTTATATATAACGAGCTACAAATGTCCTTTAAATATCTGATTCGCTCGACCTGGAATTAATATATTTTCATATATGTTTAACCGAGGGGGGAATTTGGGGTTTATTAAGCGATAATAGAATTGCCGGCCGACAGGCGCCAACCATCAACCTCTCAATTCCAGGACTGGCAGTGAAGCCTTAGGCAACCCCGCCACTGCAAGAGATATAAGTTTATGCCGCCTCCCATCTCAAATACCAGCCG
>NC_087207.1:93876989-93881839 GCF_015104395.2 Macrobrachium nipponense
AACCATGCTCTTTACATTATTAGTACATTACCATCTAAAACCTCTAGCCACCGTATCTATATTGTGTGCCTCTGCTGCTTCGAAAATCTCTCGTTAACATTTCAGAAGCAAGTTATTGACCTTCAGTCTAATTTTACTGATTTAGACGTTAAACTAGGTAGTTATTTTTTTAATACACCTTTCCCTCTTTCAGTATAATTTTTTTAAGGACAGAAACACCAGTATGAAAAGAGTGGACTATAATTTCCTATTTACTAAAGAGGCAATAATTCCCAACCTGCTAATTGCTTTGAAATCACCCATTGTTTTGGACTCTTGTTCCAATAATATGATTTATGCGTCAGTATTTATGGCGAGAAGTATAGTCTCGATTAACGATGTTTATCATCATCCATAAATAAAGAACGGAACCAATAGCTCTCTGTTTGTGAACGATAACGAGACGATTAATTTCTAATCTCCAATTTTTCGGGTAGTTAATGACCACTTGACCAGCTTTCATGAATCTAACATGGAACACGCTGTTCAAATAATCATGCAGTCGTGATTGATGTCAATACTTTACAGGTTATTTCCGATTCAAATCAAACAATGATTTGAACAATATCAATAATAAAACGCTGTTTAACCGGCTAAGTAGAGAGAAAGTTTTGCAAAAGTGGGTACCGTTCCATCCACCCTTTCGAGACTAACGCAAAAAACACCTCATTCCTTTGCAAGCACCGGCTGACAGAGACAGTAAGATTGATTGGTTTCTGATGACTAAAACAGGCGCCACAACAGCGTCAGTATCACGAATTCGCCTCTTCTATGCAAATCTACAGCAGATACCTATGTCTTCTCACAGCTGAGATTATACGCATGAGTTCGAAGTAATTCAAACTTTTTGAAAAACTCGAGGTTAAAACAGTACGCTAATTCAAAGAGGATATCTTACCGTATAAAAATAAAAATGAGGGAAGGAAAGAAAGGATGAAGGATTGGCAGAGAGAGAGAGAGAGAGAGAGAGAGAGAGAGAGAGAGAGAGAGAGAGAGAGACTGACTGACTGAACTGACTTACTACGTGAAAAAGTGAAACATACTAAAAATAACATTTTGCTCCTTATTTTCGATCTATCGACAACCGTTTTGGTGGTATGTTCTTACCAAGAAGGATTTCCTAAGTTATTGCAACAATTGGCATTTTTCCTCAGTATAAAGTCACTTATCACTTTCGGAGACTCTCTCTCTCTCTCTCTCTCTCTCTCTCTCTCTCTCTCTCTCTCTCTCTCTCTCTCTCTCTCTCTCTCTCTCTCCAGTCAGAAGTCGAACGCCGACTGAAAAAGTTTGACAATACAAAGGCAAACTTTATCGCATGTAAGTGTAGTCTAATTTTATCACTTTTCTCTCGATATGCTTGAACTTTTGACATTTTGTGCTTTTCTGCTGGACATTTCATTGCCCTTTGGTTACCGTACAGGTTAAAGAACACTAACCTGATAAAAAAAAAAAAAAAAAAAAAATTGCAAGGTCTGTTCCTTCCAAAAAATATTTCGGATTACTTTCAATGCAGAACCCGCTGACAAATACTCGCACACAAACTTCAATTTAATGAGCACGCAAGAAGGAAATAGTAAATTCCCTTAACAAAATATCGACAGGCGCTTCGTGTGAAGTTGTATCTATAAGTGTCATCAGAATGCGTAAGATACTGAAATAGGCTACCCAAGAAATAAGAAAGTGGGACTGAGTTTATAAGAAAATGTGTGCGTCTGAATTTTAACGGGAGCTTCAAAATATTCATAGGTCTTTGTAAGATAAAGTGTAAAGGGGTTTCTTTAAAAAAAATTTAAAAAAAGGAAAGAGAGGCTCTTTATGGCCAAAAATAAGTAAAAAAATGGATATAAATGAAAATGATTATCCCCTTGTCAAATGTACCACCTTCTAGATTATTTAGTCTGTTCAAGGGCTCGATTATCTTTTTATTGTAACTGAATATTAGATTCATGGTTTCTCCTCTCACGTTCCCCTTGTTACTGTCGTCTCCATGTTAAATTAACCACTGTTAAATTAACCACTGTGGGTTAGTTAGTAAACTAATCCAACTCATTGTCAGTCCTAAGCCCGGATGAAGAGAGTGGGATGGAGTCAGGGAGGTAATGCCATCAGTGCACCTCACGCGGTGCACTGTAGGCATTACTTAAGAGGGTTCTTTGCAGCGTGCCTTCGGCCCCTAGCTGCACCCCCTTTCATTCCTTTACTGTACCTCCGTTCATATTCTTTCTTCCTTCTTACTTTCCACTGCTTTGAGGTTTTCCTCTTGTTAACCCTTTCAAACCTTTCTACTCTAATTTTTCCTTTCAGCGCTGAATGACCTCACTGGTCCCAGTGTTTGGCCTTTGGCCTAAATTGTATATTCCATTCCATTCCTAGCTGCAACCCCTTTCTTTCCTTTTACTCTACCTCCGTTCACATTCTTTTTCTTCCATCTTACTTTCCACCTTCTAACAATTGATTCGTAGTGCAACTTCAATCTTTTCTTCCTGTGACACCTTTCAAACGTTTTACTGTCAATTTCCTTTTCAGCGCTGAATGACCTCCTACGTCCCAGTGGTTGGCCTTTGGCCTAAATTCAATATATTCAATTATGAAATGATCCGTTCAAGATGGAAACATCCAGAAGCAGCCCATTAAAAACAACGACCCCGTCTAAGCATTAAGCTAAGGAAAAGAAGTTTTAGCCCAGTTTGTTCGAGGTTTTGTGGTTATTGAATTATTCCTTAAAACGATTAGTGCACAGCGTTCTTTCTATATTAGGTGCAAAGTGGCATTTATCATCATCATTTTGTTTTGGTCGACTGTGATGTTTTCACGTATATATTCTGTTTTTTTTAAACTATTATTTTCAATTCACAAGTGTTAAACACTTACCTAGAATTGTTCTTTATTCTTCTTTTCAATTTACTTACTAAACGGAACCTTTTTGATGGAATTAAAGTACAGGTGTTCTAAAATCTATTCATATTATCCAAAGGCAACAGGAATAATATGTCCATAAATCATTTATAAAAATTACTAAAACAACATGATGTCCTTTAGACCAAACTTCCTCTCTCGGCTGTAAAGCGACCTGCCTGTAATTCCTAGTACCAGACCAATTCAAAACTGAATCCTCTCCTCTTACACTTGAATACGATGCCTTTATGCAATGAATATGCAACAGGTACAGTAGTTCGGTGCAGCGTTTATTCAAAAGGAAACTGATAGAGATGTCCCTCTGATATGTCAGTCTTAGAGGTGAACTTTGTATTCTTGTGATATCTGATGAAATAATGCTTTGTTTTTATCGGAAACATGACACTGCTATCTGGAATTTACAGGTTATTGATTAAAATAACTTGTACATTTTACTTTTTGGACTTTTCAATGTAGGTTCAGAGTGAATTATCTGTGCAAGATGTTCTTCTCTTCTCTAAATTTCATTGTTGATCACGTTTACGGTGCAACTCATCTGAGGCCTTCAAAATATTCTTGCCCTCTTAGGCCTTGCTTATAGACTTATCATGAGTAGTTCATTTAGACTGTTTAAAAGGAGTAGGAGGCCTGGGATGGACCCCTGGGAAAGCAAGTATGCCAACGTCATTATGGTTTGGATGTCATATTGAGGCGAAGTACCGTAGTTTCTGTGTTCAATAGAAAAGTAAATTTGAAGTAGGTATTGACGATCGCAGTAATAGCAATTAATTATAGAGAAAGATGAACATTTTCAAAATAAAAATAAGACAGGTATTAACTTATGACAGTATTGTGGTGTATATATTTTTTGTGAACAGATTTTCATAAGTAACATAAGGAATACTTTATTCGCAAATCTAATCTTGAACAAATATCTTACAGGTTCCAAGACGAATTCCTGTCGGTTTCTATTTCAAATGCTACAAAGGAACAGCGTAAAAAATGAGTAGATCTATTTTCATTGCATGAAGCCCTTTTTCAAATTTCACGGTCATGGCAAGTGTTTGGTATAACTGATACATGAGCTCTTGAGAAAACGAATTTAGTTGGGCATCAGTTCCTTGCACTTTTGAGGGATGGTGGGAGGTGGGAGAAGGGTGGAAGGGTGGGGGTTGGGGGAAGCAGTTTTCGTCTTCTTTCAGTTTTTTTAATAGGAAGACTCTCCATAAAAGACTTTTCTTCTGTGCGACTTTTATGACTCTAATTCAGGCGACAATTTGTGCAAATTAAATCACGTTTACATGTAAATCATCGAATTAAATCACGTATACATGTAAATCATCGAATTAAATCACGTATACATGGAAATCATCAAATTAAATCACGTAAATATGGGAATAATCAAATTCAATCACGTATACATGGAAATCATCAAATGCAATTACTTACTCGAAAAGATGTATGCATGTACCAGTTTGAATACGGGATTGTCTGTCTACCAGTGGTTCCTTCTTAGGCTTGAAGATATTTTCTTACGATGTGTCTTCACCGAGTCGCCTCCTTTGCGAATAATCATACATTTCCTTGCTACTTTAATAGTTTCCAAGATATGTTTGCGTTCATATTTGGGTGTTAATTGTTTCTGTATATTCGAACATAATGCACTATGGATAAGAAGGAAATACGGGGAAATAGGTCCAGTGTCAGTTTGCGTATCAGTGTGTCATATATACATTCACTTTGATTTAGCAAAACTTTCCTTCTTTTAAGTTTCTTTTCTTGAATCATAGGTAGACTCACTTTATATGTCAAAATTTACATATCCTTTTGTTCGTTTGTTAGGAAAGAGCAGAGCAGAGAGAGAGAGAGAGATGAGAGAGAGAGAGAGAGAGAGAGAGAGAGAGAGAGAGAGTTGA
>NC_087207.1:93882339-93898087 GCF_015104395.2 Macrobrachium nipponense
CTATGCGATCGTATAACGTCTACAACGGCATCACATACGAACATCCACAGGCAGATGAGTGAAAAATATGTCGTTCCATATTCTCCTTCGGATGTAATAACATTTAAGTCGTGGCTTTATTTATCTACTTTTTAAAACCAACATTTCCCATTTGAAGGAAACTTCAGTTAATTGCTTTTTTTCTGCCATGAAACATCCACATCCAAATTGCTTCTATGAAACTGAAAAAACGACAGCAGTCCATTAAGTCGAGCTTATCATATGACCAAAAAGGTTTATATTTAATATTCTCTCTCTCTCTCTCTCTCTCTCTCTCTCTCTCTCTCTCTCTCTCTCTCTCTCTCTCTGTTTTATCCCCTATTATATATATATATATATATATATATATATATATATATATATATATATATATATATATATATATATATATACATCGAGCTACAATGTCCTTTTAATATCTAATTCGCTCTACCTCGGAAGTTAATATATTTTCCATATAATAATGGCTAACAGAAGGGGAATTTTTTTCTCGATAATAGATTTACCTATACCTAGGCGCGAACGCAGGAGACATTCAAATCCACACACACTATATATATATATATATATATATATATATATATATATATATATATATATATATATTATATATATATATATATACAGGGTGTCCATAAAGTCTGGGTACATAGTAAAAACAAATACTTCTTAAAACAAAATAATTTTATTCAATTCTTATGTTGATAAATAATATTTTCAACATGATTTCCATCATTCTCAATACATAATTTGATGCGTTTTACAAAATTCATGTGAACTCGATGGAATAGATCCGCATTGCCGTCGATTTCAGCACACAGACTGGTAATCCGTTCTCTTAAATGGTTTAAATCTGCAATCCTCATCAAGTACACTTTTTCTTTTAGCATGCCCCAGAGAAGAAGAAAGTACCAAATCGATTCGTTCTTCCTTAGACAAAGCCATTTTCATTCTGAGGAGAAAAATAAAAATAAATAGTAAAATCCCCAATGTACCCAGACTTTATGGACACCCTGTATACATATAATATATATATATATATATATATATATATATATATATATATATATATATATATATATATATATATAGTGTGTGTGGGGTGTAAGTATGTATGTTATTGTGTACGAATGCAGATTTCAGGAGCTGAGACAAATCTCGGAATGAATGATAAAAAGAGGAAAAGACATTTTGTTGTGTAATGACCGACCCCCCACCCCCAAAACAAAACAAATCTCGTTTATCACGGTATTTCGCTCTGTTGGGCAAAAGTTCAGTGAAGGATGTCTAATTCCATGACCCCAAATAATGCAGTTATATTTCACGAGTGATAATGTGTACAGAGATTATTGACCATACACAGCTACTTTCTCTTGCTGGAAAGAACGAGATAATATAAGATAATCGGAGTCTTAACTTGAACCAGTTTTAGCTGGTGAGGGAAAGAGGGAAAGAGGCAGAGAAATAGTAATTATCGGCGTTAATGGATCATGAAATCAAATTGAAAACGACAGACGAAGGATCGATCAAGCCGACTGTCTCTTAGGTTTGTATTCTCTTATGTAAACTGGTGAATGTTCAAAACTAAATGATTCATCGACCTTATTAAGCAAATTAAATTCAGAGATAAGGGAAAATTATGATCATGTATATTCATAAAAAGTCAAAAGATATTTAATTTCAAAGAAAAAAAAATTGATTCTGTTGTCAGTGGATGAGGCTATTCAAAATGGGAATGCAAACATAATTAATGTATATCTATTCATGAAGTATGCCTTTTAAACATATTAATGCATATGAGATATTTGAAATGTAGCATCGAGGCTTCACGCATCGCAGTCGTACTGGAAATGTCTGGAATGTACTTATAATTGAAAATGCATTAAAAATGCTGCACTTGGTATGTGAACTAATGGCACCTGTTTGTCATCTGTGAAATATCCACAAGTTCTGTTCATTTTCAAATTTAATTTTATTGTCTAAACCGTTTATCTCTTTTCTTTTTGTTTGCAGTTTATCTTGCACCAGGAAATCCTAATTTTCTTTTTTTGCTTCCCTTTGTAAATATATATTACACGATCATCAGATATCACGAATATTTTCATAACTTCGTGTATTATTTCGCCTCTTATCTCTTCGTCCGCAGTGATTGTGCTCTTTACATTATTAGTATATTACCATATAAATCCTCAACCCCGGTATCTATATTGAGTTCCTCTGCTGCTTCGAAAATCTGTCGTTAGCATATCAGAAGCAATTTATTGACCTTCAGTCTAATTAAACTAGGTAGCTATTTGAAACACGTCTTTCCATCTTTCAGTATAATTTATTTTTTTTTTTTTGATGGACGGAAACACCAGTATGAAAAGAGTGGACTATAATTCCCTATTTACTAGAGGCAATAATTCCCAAACTGCTAATTGCTTTGAAATTGCCCATTGTTTTGGACTCATTTTCCAATAATCTGATTTATGCGTCAGTATTTATGGCGAGAAGTATACTCTCGATCAACTATGTTTTATCATCCTCATAAAGAACGGAACCAATAGCTCTCTATTTTCGAAAGATAACGAGCTGATTAATTTCTAATCTCCGATTTTTCCGGGTAATTAGTGACCACTTGACCAGCTTTCATAAATCTAACATTGAACACGCTGTTCAAATAATTATGCAGTCGTGATTGATGTCAATACTCTACAGGTTATTTCCGATTCAAATCAAACAATGATTTGAACAACATCAATAATAAAACGTTGTTTAACCGGCTAAGTAGAGAGAAAGTTTTGCAAAAGTGTGTACCGTCCCTTCCACCCTTTTGAGACTAACGCAAAAAAACACCTCATTCCTTTGCAAGCGCCGACTGACAGTCAGTAAGATTGATTGGTTTCTGATGACTAAAATAGGCGCCACAACAGCGCCAGTAACATGAATTCGTCTCTTCTATGCAAATCTATAGCAGATGCCTATGTTTTCTCACAACTGAGATTATACGCAAGAGTTTGAAGTAATTCAAACTTTTTTGTAAAACTCAAGGTTAGAACAGTAAGCTAATTCGAAGTAATGTCATTTCAATGAATCTGCAGAGATTATTGAAATGTTGTGCAGGCTCCAAGGATACAGGAAAATAGAGTGTAGGATTAATCACTGCTGGATGGTGCATTAAGTTTTAATTAAGGTATGCGGAAATGATAATGGGTCGACATTGGTAAACGTGATACACAAAATCCGTTGGGCATGAAGAGCTGAGTAAAATTATTAGACCCAACACGTCAACAATCGTCTCGATAACTTGAAGGACAAATAGCGTGAGGTTATTGCTTTTGTTATTTCATTAATGAATTCAGATTGACCAAATACACGAATTCAAGGGATCATTGCGATGTAAGGAATTGGAAATTTAGTTCATAACTGCCCTACGATGTTAAGAATATATAACACCTTTTTTTAAACATATTTATTACTATTAGTAACCATGTCTTAATAATCCAAATTTGGTTAGACATGATTATTGATATACGAATTACTGACTTTTTCACAAAAGTTGCCACCGTCTGAAATTCTCCCCTGATAATAGATAACTGAAAGCCGTGATGTATGTGCGTGTCCCTCTTAAGTCATTTAACTCAAGGGAAACGTTACAACTGTTCTCTGAGAGAATGAATGAGCTAAATGTGGAAGGTCAAGGAAGAATCATTACGACGTCTTCGCTCAAATCAAACGCTTTTTCTGAATGTCGGAATATTGTTTAATAAAGAATACCTCAGAAGACAAATCCTACTCAAATGGAACAAGCTCACCATAGGGGCCATTGCCTTGTAATTCAAGTTTCCAAAGAATATTATGATGTTCATTCGAAAGAAGTAACAAAAGGTAATGGGAAACAATAGATTATTAGAAAACCAGATTAAAAAAATACAAATTTAAGTAAAACATTAAATTGCTGGTTGAAATGTATTACGGTAGTAATACAAAAATAATTGATTTTTGAAAACATTGATTTAATCTTTCTGTTTTCATTTACGAAATCTCAGTCAGAGAACGTCAAAAAGTTGAATCAGTCAGAAAGCTGAATCTGTCAGAAAACTGAATCCCACAGCTTTCTTCCTTTCCTGTTTTCCATCGTTTGGCGAGAAGAGAGGATATCCTACAGTATAAAAATAAAAATTAAGGAAGGAAGGAAAGGATGAAGGATTGGCAGAGAAGAGAGAGAGAGAGAGAGAGAGAGAGAGAGAGAGAGAGAGAGAGAGACTAACTGACTGACTGACAGACTTGCTATGTGAAAAAGTGAAACATACTAAAAACATCATTTTGCTCTTTATTTTCGATCCATCGGCAACCGTTTTGGTGGTATTTTCATACCAATATAAAGTCAATCACTTTCGGAGTCTCTCTCTCTCTCTCATCTCTCTCCTCACTCGTCTCTCTCTCTCTCTCTCTCTCTCTCTCTCTCTCTCTCGTCAGAAGTCGAACGCCAACCGAAAAAGTTTGACAATACAAAGGCAAACTTTTCACATGTAAGTTTGGTATAATTTTATCACTCTATCTCAGCTGCGTTTAGAGGAAACAGTCGTATATCTCTCGATATGTCCTAACTTTTGATATTTTGGGCTTTTCTGCTGGACGTTTCATTGCCCTTTGGTTACCGAACGGGTTAATGAACACTAACCTGATTAAAAAAACAAAAACAACTGCAAGGTCTATTCCTTCCGAAAAATATTTCGGATTACTTTCATTGCAGAACCCGCTGACAAATACTCGCATGCAAACTTCAATTTAATGAGCACGCAAGAAGGACATAGAAAATTCCTTTAACAAAATATCGAAAGGGGCTTCGTGTGAAGTTGTATCTATAAGTGTCATCAGAATGCGTAAGATACTGAAATAGGCTACCCAAGAAATAAGAAAGTGGCACTGAGTTTATAAGAAAATGTGTGCGTCTGAATTTTAACGGGAGCTTCAAAATATTTATAGGTCTTTGTAAGATAAAGTGTAAAGGGGTTTCTATAAAAAAAAATAGAAAAAAGAAAGAGAGGCTCTTTATGGCCAAAAATAAGTAAAAAAAAATGGATATAAATGAAAATTATTATCCCCTTGTCAAATGTACTACCTTCTTGATTATTTAGTCTGTTTTAGGGCTCGATTATCTTTTTATTGTAACTGAATAGTAGATTCATGGTTCCTCTTCTCACGTTCCCCTTCTTACTGTCGTCCCCATGTTAAATTAGCCACTGTTAAATTAACCACTGTGGTTTAGGCAGTAAACTAATCCAACTCATTGTCAGTCCTAAGCCCGGATGAAGAGAGAGGGATGGAGTCAGGGAGGTAATGAATGCCATCAGTGCACCTCATGCGGTGCACTGTAGGCATTATTTAAGAGGGTTCTTTGCAGCGTGCCTTCGGCCACTAGCTGCACCCCCTTTCATTCCTTTACTGTACCTCTGTTCATATTCTTTCTTCCTTCTTACTTTTCACCCTCTCCTAACAATTGTTTCACAGTGTAACTGCTTTGAGGTTTTCCTCCTGTTAACCCTTTCAAACCTTTCTACTCTAATTTTTCCTTTTAGCGCTGAATGACCTCATACGTCCCAGTGGTTGGCCTTGGAACTAAATTCAATATATCAATTATGAAATGATCCGTTCAAGATGGAAACAAAGAAGTTTAGCCCAGTTTGCTCGTGGTCTTGTGGTTATTGAATATTCCTTAAAAGGATTAGCGCACAGCGTTTCTTTCTATATTTAGGTGCAAAGTGGCATTTATCATCATCATTTTGTTTTGGTCGACTGTGATGTTTTTATGTATAGATTCTACTTTTTTTCAATTGACAAGTGTTAAACACTTATCTAGAATTGTTCGTTATTCTTATTTTCTATTTACTTACTAAACGGAACCTTTTTGATGGAATTAAAGTACAGGTGTTCTAAAATCTATTCATATTATCCAAAGGCAACAGCAATAATATGTCCATAAATCATTTATAAAAATTACTAAAACAACATGACGTCCTTTAGACCAAACTTCCTCTCTCGGCTGGAAAGCGACCTGCCTGTAATTCCTAGTACCAGACCAATTTAAAACTGAATTCTCTCCTCTTACAATTGAATACGATGCCTTTGTGCAATGAATATGCAACAGGTGCAGTAGTTCGGTGCAGCGTTTATGCAAAAGGAAACTGATAGAGATGTCCTCTGGTATGGCAGTCTTAGAGGAGAACTTTGTATTCTTGTGATATCTGATGAAATAATGCTTTGCTCTTATCGGAATCATGACACTGCTATCTGGAATTTTACAGGTTATTGATTAAAATAACTTGTACATTTTACTCTTTGACTTTTCAATGTAGGTTCATTGGGAATTATTTGTGTAAGATGTTCTTCTCCTCCCTAAATTTCGTTCGAAAAACTCTGTCATTGGAAATCACTTTTACGGTGCAACTCATTTGAGGCCTTCAAAATATTCATGCCCTCTTAGGCCTTGCTTGTAGACTTATCATAATGAGTAGTTCATTTGGACTGTTTAAAAGGTGTAGGAGGCCTAGGATGGACCCCTGGGAAAGTAAGCATGCCAATGTCATTATGGTTTGGATGTCATATTGAGACGAAGTACCGTAGTTTCTGTGTTCAATAGAGAGGTAAATTTGAAGTAGGTATTGATGATCATAGTAATAACAATTAATTACAGAGAAAGATGAAATTTTTCAAAATAAAAATATGTTTGGTGAACAGATTTTCATAAGTAATATAAGGAATACTTTATTCGCATATCTGATCTTGAACAAATATCTTACAGGTTCCAAGTTGAATTCCTGTCGGTTTCTATTTCAAATGCTCCAAAAGGAACAGCGTAAAAAGTGAGTAGATCTATTTTCATTGCATGAAGTCCTTTTTTCTAATTTTACGGCCAGGGCAAGTGTTTGGTATAACTGATATGAACACTTGAGAAAACAAATATAGACCCCAGTCTAGTGGGTTAGTTGAGCATCAGTTCCTTGCACTTTCGAGGCATGGTGGGAGGTAGGAGAGGGGCGGAAGGGTGGGGGATTAGGGAGGCAGTTTTCGTCCTCCCACTTTTTTTAATAGGAAGATTTTTAATAAGACTTCTTTCCTGTGTGTAATGGTAAGCGCTTCATAGCAAAGAATTACGAGTTAAAGGAAAGGAAAACGCATCTTCGAGAAGTTCTGCAGCACGGAGGTTTTTGCGCGTGTGTTGGAGGCGCCTGTTCTCATGATGGTTCTAGAACTGGCAGGAGCTGATAGGTTAAGTATGAGTGCAGTATTGAAATTAGTACCAAAGTTTGATGAGGAAAATGTACGAAATATTTCATGTAGTTTGAAAAGTTAATGGAAAGAGTAGGTTCTCCTTAAGAAATGTGGACTTTATATTTACAGTCAGTTTTGAGTGGTAGGGCACTTATTGTGTATAGTTGTATGTCTAAGGAGGAATGTGATGATTATGATATTGTGAAAGAAACTGTTCTTAGCACATACAGGTTAGTACTGGAGGCGTACCGTAAGAAATTTAGAAGTTTGGAAAAGGACGAAAATATTACGTTTGTAGAATATGGTAAGAAGTTAGAAAGGCTGTTTTTTTATTAGTTAACTTCTGCTAAAGTTGAGGATTTTGATGGTTTGAAGAACTTAGTGTTGGTAGAAAACTTCAAAGATAACGTATCCCCTGAGATTAAGCTTTATATGGAAGATAGGCGAGAAGTATCTTTTGCAGGAGCATCTAGGTTAGCTGACGAATATAGTATAACTCATAATTTGAGTGTTAGTAAGAAACGAAATGATCCTTCGTCTGGTAGAGTACAAAACAGTTAAGGTTTCAGTTCTAGTAATAGGAATGCGAGTAAAAGTGACTATTCCTGTTATACATGCGGAAAGCCCGGTCATACTTCTAAGGTTTGTAAGAGTAAAGTGGCTTCTAGTGGCTCAGAATTAACTTGTTTCCGATGTAATGGAAAAGGGCATTTAGCGAGAAATTGTGCAGTAGAAAGGAAGGACGATAAGAAACCAGTGTCTCTAGTTAACCTTTTATCTAGTAGGAATGATGTGATGAGAGAAACTAGGAAATATTTTGGTGAATTTCTGTCAGAAGGCGTAGTTTCCTCTCTTGGAGGAGTAGATTCGAGAGAGGTGGTCTTGCTTCGAGACACAGGAGCTGCTGTCTCACAGATTAGGAGAGAGAGTGTACCAGACAGGGCAGAAATCAATATGGAAGAAAAAGTCATATTAGGGGGATTTTCTAACGCTTCTGTTCTTTGTCCTTTGTTGAAGTTGAACTTAGAATTCTAAAGTCAGGTAGTGTCAGGAGAAGTGAAACTTGCAGTTGTTGACAGTTTGCCCGTTGATGGCGTTGACATTATTGTCGGTAATGACTTAGCTTTATCCAAGAATGTGAATCCTGTTGTGAGGGATATTCCAGTGCCTGAAATGGTAGAAACTAGGTCGGGTTTAGATACTGACATGCACTACAGTCATAATTTGTTCGTGGATTCGAACGAGTGTGAGTTCGTGGATTCGAACGAGAGTGAGTTCGTAGATTCGAACGTGAGTGAGTTCGTGGATTCAAACGAGTGTGATAGAAGTGGCGAGGTTGATCTTGGCATGAGTGTGGCTGAGAGACCGGACTCTATTGATGTCGACAGTGATAGCCAAGGGGAAGGTGTAGTTGTCGAGGGTAACGTAGTAAATGTACCGTTATCTAGTACTTGTTACGGTGATGAATTAGGCACTAATAATCTTTTGGATAAGGATGAGCTAGTCAAGTTCCAGAAAGAGGATGAGACACTAATCCGAATTTTTTAAAGTGAGCTGGATGATGATCTCAATGATGTGTGTAAGGAAACTTTTTGTTTAAAGGACGAAGTTTTGTGTCGTTATGTTCGTCCTAAGTCAGGTAGTAAAAGGGAAATCACCAAACAATTAGTGGTTCCTGGGAAGCTTCGTGAACTAGTTTTGAAGTTAGCACATGATGAGCAAGGACATTTAGGAGTAAATAAAACTTTCAGGTGTATTAGTAGGGCGTACTTTTGGCCTAAGATGAAGAGTGACGTAGAAAGATATGTTCTAAGCTGTCATGAATGCCAAATTGCCGGGAAACCGAATCAAGTAATCCCAAGAGCTCCGTTGTGTAATATTCCTTCAGTAGGCGAATCTTTTGAGAATGTAGTTATCAAAATGGTCGGACCTTTGCCTAGAAGTAAGGGTAGAGAAGATTACATAACTAATCTAGAGTATTATAAAAATGATTCAGGAGATGCTTGGCAACTAGCGGAGGAGAACGGAAGTGCTTGGCAACTAGTGAAAGAGAATGCGAGTGGAAGTCAAGGGGAAACTAAACAGAAACATGATCTTAGAGCGAAAGAGACAAATTTCTGTGTAAGAGATGAAGTTTTAGTACTAGTCCAGAAAGAAGGTCCCTTTTTATCTTATAAGTTCGAAGGTCCTTTTTCAGTGTTAGAGGAGAGGGGAAATATACATTATGGAATTAATATGGGTAAGAATAGAGCAAAGTCAATGAATGTAAATTTGTTTCAGAATGATAAAGAACGCCCCGTACCATGGACACCGCCAGTGTTCGATGTCACAGTGTTACTGAGAGAAATTAGTTTTGAGAAAATGCGAGAGGTGTTTTAGTATTTCAAAGTTTTAAGCAGTTCAGAAAATGGAAAAAGTAAGAGAGAAGGATAATGCTATAGCAGGTAGCCTCTAGAGATTTTTCCAGAATGAGTAGCCTAATAAGCGTTTTCTATTTTGGCACGAGTGGTTGAGTGAATGGAGAAGTATTAAAGCTTTATGCAGAATTGTTCCCCTGCTGTTTAATTCTTGTTTCTCGTTAGAAAAAAATAAAATCAGTTGATTTCATTTTTTTTTCTTTTTGGGGGGACGTGTAATGGTAAGCGCTTCATAGCAAAGAATTACGAGTTAAAGGAAAGGAAAACGCATCTTTGAGAAGTTCTGCAGCACGGAGGCTTTCGCGCGTGTGTTGGAGGTGCCTGTTCTCATGATGGTCCTAGAATCGGTAGGAGTTTTGTGGAAAGCGACATGGGCCGTCACGTCGTGAGAAACGCAGCGAAATATAATATGATACTTCGTCGAGATTCTTCTAAGAAGTTCCGGTAATCTCGGGAGCCTGTGACGTTCGCTGGTAGGCCACGACTGACGAAGTAGGAGGGAGCAGATCATCAGTAAGAGTCACAGATCAGATTAACAGTGAGAGCCCAGCAGCAGAGATCAGAGATCATCAGAGAGAGATAAGAGAAGAAGGAACAGACGAAGGATCAGAGAGGAAAAGGCGCTTGAGAGTTGGTTGAATTCTGGTCAAGTCGTCCAGTCAGGGAGAACGACCGAGGTATTTTCGACGTTGAGCAAGCCTTGAGAGAAGAAACTTTTTACAAGAGGTTTCGAGGAGTCCCTGCCCTTCAAGTATCAAGAATAGACATTATTTTCTGCAATACGGAGTCAAGAAGACGTCTACAACTACAGTTCTCCTTTTGTGAAGCCACCGCTTCGAGCATAGATCTCCGACAGCGCAAAATTTGCCAGCAAGTATTAACATTATGTCACTGTTCCCCCAGTTCACGTAGTGTAAGATTTTACCCTTTTTATGTAAATAGGAGATACTATTCTGCATTTATCTTTGTTAGTAAGCTTGTAAATAAACCTTTGTTGTGTTTGTGTATCTTTCTATATTCGTATCCCCAGTTATGACTGTTGGTGTTGAATTCTTTTTGTTTATTTTCATATCGAACTTGGAGCGGACCTCTCTCGGTTTGTAACACTGCGTACTTCAGGCAACAATTTGTGCATGTAAATTGTCAAATTAAATCAAGTTTCCATGTAAATCATCAAATTAAAACACGTATACATGGAAATCATCAAGTTAAATCACGTAAATATGGGAATCATCAAATTCAATTACTTACACGAAAAGATGTATTCATGTACTAATTTGAATAAGGGATTGTCTGTCTGCCAGATATTCTCTTACGATGTGTCTTCATCCAGTCGCCTCCTTTGCGAACATACATTTACTTGCTCTTTTAACAATTTCCAAGATATGCTTGCGCTCATATTTGGGTGTTAACTGTTTCTATATATTCGAACGTAATGCAATATGGATAAGAAGGATATATGGGGAAATTGGCCCCTTTTGTTTAGTAAAACTCCTCTTTAAACTATCTTTTCTTGAATCATAAGTGGTCTCACTTTACGTGCCAAAATTTACATATCCTTTTTGTTCGTTTATTAGGAGAGAGAGAGAGAGAGAGAGAGAGAGTTGATGTTATGTTTTGAATCATATATATATATATATATATATATATATATATATATATATATATATATATATATATATATATATATATATATCAAAATTTTCATATCCTTCTGTAGGAAAGGGCAGAAAGAGAGAGAGAGAGAGAGAGAGAGAGAGAGAGAGAGAGAGACACACACACACACACACGGGAGGGGGGCTACTTGGCATGACCACCGTCTGCAAATAAGTTTCTTCTGCTCACAAAAGAATACCGTAATTCTTAGAACACGCGAGAGAGAGAAGAAAGATCTCAAAGAATAAGAAAAGAAGGCAGAAAGGCTTTAAAGATGATTCTTTGCACAGACAATATTAAGTTATCAAACAGATAAAATAAAAGCCTCAGAGAATGAGAGCTTTGCATCAGAATACAGAATTATACTCCGCCATATTCTCACGCGAAGTGGAACGAATTCGAATGTCTTTTCTATGGCTAATCTTTATAGTAGTTCAGAAAGGAAGACTGATCATTGAGCCCAAGATTAGCGAAAAACACCAGCACAACCTAGTAAATATTAATAGTCAGGAGTAAGTGGCAAGGATTGCACTAACGAAACAAGACAAGGGCGAATTATGCAAAACATGAATAAGGTATTCCAAATTCTTTTTGATGAGGCATTAGACCAAATCATAACAAACAGACGGAGGAAAGGCGTCTGCATAATAGCGAGGGACTTGTGTTTCATTTATGATGTGAAGATGACGCCATGTTAGCTCTTCTCTTCTTTACCAAAGCATTTTGAAAATTGCGAAGATCATGTGTATTGCCCGAAAGCATTTTAATTATTGAGTCTCTCTCTCTCTCTTTCTCTCTCTCTCTCTCTCTCTCTCTCTCTCTCTCTCCTCTCTCTCCATAAGACCTACGATACAGACATTATTTTTATTATTATTATTTGTATTATTATTATTATTATTATTATTATTATTATTATTATTATTAATTATTATTATTATCATTATTATTATTATTATTATAAAAAGAAGCAGAATGCTAAAAGCCCAAAAGTCCAATAAGGGAAGAGTTCGAGTACAGGAAATGAAATTGAGAAGCAAAGAATAAATTCTGAAAGAGAGGATAGGGAACAGTAGACAGGAAAACTTACGAAACGAGGTAGATGAGACAAATGATAAACAAACTAAGAAGTGAAAGCAACGAACAAGCACCCAAATGTCGAAAACGAAAACAGGGAGAAAATTATTGTCGCCAAATAAAACCAATGGCAACAATGCATAATGACATGAAATAAAGATGAAGAAATCATATAATGTAAAACAAACAATATTTACTCTGAGTCGTCTTGGAAACAAATCGAAGCACAATTATCACCAATCGGCAAGAATTTCTGATCAACTTTTCCTTTCAAGTTTTGTTGGAAAGCAATTTGTCTCTCTCTGACGACTGGGGAAATAGGAAGAACTTGCCTGCTTGTTAGGAGCCAAGTGACAAGTCGTAAACAGGACAGAAAGGTCTGAGTGAGGCTCTTAATCACTTCTTCACAATAAAGATGTTTTTCCCCTCACTTGGATTATTGTGTAAAGGGAGAAACGAAGAATGAACAGATATGAAGAGGGACAAGCGATGACGATATAACAGGGTATTTTCCCCGTGGCTGAGCAGCTACAATAAAGAGTACATGCCATGGGCAAATATTGTTGAAAAATGATGAGTGAAGTAAATATTGACTAATACTGAACCCCACCTTATCAAAATCAGTGCCACTCAAAAACTGTATCTGAGACTTTCATCTTCACAAGATGGAAGACATTATGTAGCAAAATCATCCATAAGCCTTTAAAAATTTGAATTTCATTATCCCGCAACGTTTATGTTTCTGTACGTCTTTCCAGTCTGGTTAGAGCTGGGAATTTTGACTTAAACTCGCAAGAGTGAGTCGGACAGACCTCAGTGGTGGCTGTCAGACTTTGTCTGTGAAGTCCTGCTTCTTCCCATCTCTCAGCCCCGTTGTCAGCCATCTTGAGTTTCAAAACAGAGTTTCAAAACATAAGGGGAGAGAGATGTCATAACCGATTCCGCCATCATATCTGTCGCCCGAATCACGAGATGGCTCATTATTGCAAACCTCGTACCTCGTAGTGTTTGTTTATCTGATGATGATAAGCGGTGTTAGTGTTGCTGAGTACGCTTAGTGATATGTAACTCGAGGTGGAAAAGGAAACTTAATAATCAGTGATGAATGTTGCAAGACTCTTTCCCTAAAGAGCAAAGTGCAAAGGCGGTCAACTTTTCCTTTTAGCGTACAAAAGGGTGTTTATTTGAGGCGTACTCATGTAAAGAAAAAGTCACATCTTAGAAGGTTTCATCAGTGATTGAGAGCAATTATTTTATGGTCTCGGGAAACAATTATTGTGACTTTGTCATTTATTTTATCTCTGTGTCTGTGTTTCTGCCTAGTTTATTAATTGCAAGGACAATGGGGATGAACTTGTAGAATTTTCTTCTTTCTCTCTTGAAGACAGAAGAGAAGAAGAAGCATAAGAAGATAGAAACGGGACAGCCGAAGTGAACTGTACTTGTCGGTAACTGTCTTTCCTGAAATCGTTGATTCGCTGTTCTTGAAGTAACATTTTGTCTCTTCTGTGCCTATGTGGTGGATTTACATAAACAAGAAAACTGAGAAAATATGATGAGAAGGTAATGTACGGAAATAAATAGCAAACTTGCAGCCATGATGTTGTCTTAACGTGTCATGAGATGGAACGATATTGGTTTGTTAAAAAGCTGTAAAACTGACGCGAAGGTTTCACACAATGACTCTGTGCATGAAGATTAACTTTGCATATCTGTGACTTATGAATATGATGCAAATGTTGCATTTGACTTGATATGCAAATCTGGTAGATTGTGCAGGAAATTTGTACAAGCTGATTCCGAAGATGAAGTAGCCGACATTGTCCTGCATTTAGGCTTTACAATTCGCGCCGTCGTTTTCAAATTGCATCCTTGAGGAGAGTTAGCGCCCTGCTCGAGAGAGGCAATCAGCAGATGGTAAGCTGCAATTAGCAGTAAAACTGGCGACTCTATATTTTCGTTCCTTTTTCCCAGCTGCCTTCCTGAACACAGTCTCCGGTTTCATGGATGAACGAGAAATTCCTCTCAGGAACTGGTTGGCTTTAAATGTTGGAGGTAATAGGACCACTTTTATTTCTGGCAGAAAAAAAAGATTGAGGAAACCTGGTTCAAACTGACTAAAATATTCAGAAGGAAACTCGAAGAACAATTTTCTCTGTGTGAAAGGTGACATTCTCAAACAAAATGTAGATGTTGAAGAGTTTTATTTTGTGAAATCAAAATCGTGAGTGGGCTTCCTTTATTCGAAGTTCAAAACACTATCATTTGAAATGACTTGCATAGTGAAGCTGGTCCCACGTAATGCTGTTATAACGTCTTGTAATGCTATATTACGACTAATGATCAACTTGGAAATAACAATTCACTCAAAAGTTAATAATAAATACATATTCTGAATGGCGGTATCAAGAGAGGAGGGAGGCGAGTGCTTGCAGAAAGCACTCAAGAAGCGCTGATAATGTGAAGATTTATTTTTTCTCATGAGAATAAGATTGTGTTTATCTATTCTCTTACTCTCCAGAAGGTGTTTCAAATCTTGTAATAGTTTCTCACACGAACATTTTTCATCTTGTTGAAAATCTCTTGCCTGGCTTCTCGCGCAGGGAAAGACAGGCAGATGAAATGGGTCCAATTGTGCTTAAGGTGAAAGAAGTACCTTAGTAAAGATGAAAAACACCGGCATATGAAATGGTTCCTGGAACCATAAATCAGTCGAGCGTAATCTCGAATAGAGTCGCCATTTGGCTGTTGCAAAATCGTCGATTAAAATGTAATTTCCTTACCCTGTTAGCTGAATGTCATCTTTAGCTGATCCAAAGGCATCGATTCAAATACAAGTTCCGATTAGTTGAACGTCTTAAATTTCAAGGAAGAATTGTGCGAATTTGTTACCATTTCATATTTTGCTCAAATAAACGTGAGTCATTCGACTACAGTCGCTCGAAAAAAAAATGGGGTGGGGGGGCGGGATTTAGACACGATCCAAAATTCTAAAGTAAACCTCACACATTCAGATCTTACGCTGTTAAACGATGGAATATTTCTTTCCATTTTTAAATTAAGCGACAAGAACAATGGATTTGAAATAGCAGCACTACAAGAATAAGAATATTGCATTCTCTATGTTAAATTGCAGACTCGAAACAATATACCAGTTGAATGAACTCTTCATTTATTTTACACAATGCAGTATTCTTTTGCAGGAAATATCTTCCGCGTGAAAGAATTATATTTCAACAGGTATCTATCACGAACCAATTAACCTGATGGATTGAACAGCAAACACCAGGTTGTTTTCCTTATCT